>NW_023494807.1:32713677-33108677 GCF_904425465.1 Colossoma macropomum
TCCACTCTATTAGACACTCCTACCTTATCCGTCCACCTTGTAGATGTAAAGTCAGAGACGATAGCTCATCTGCTGCTGCACAGTTTGTGTTGGTCATCCTCTAGTCCTTCATCAGTGGTCACAGGACGCTGTTGGTTGGATATTTTTGGTTGGTGGATCCACCACCCAAATAGTACCTGCTCTGTGAGGGTCCATGGGGGTCCTGACCACTGAAGAACAGGGTAAAAGGGGGCTAACAAAGTATCAGAGAAACAGATGGACTACAGTCTGTAACTGTAGAACTACAAAGTGCACCTATATAGTAAGTGGAGCTGATAAAATGGACAATGAGCGTAGAAACAAGGAGGTGGTCATAATGTTATGCCTGATCTGTGTATATATGCACATATACACACATATGTATATATATATATATACATTTTATAAACTCATCTTCAAAAATTGGTTTTATATGAGCCCAAACGTTTGAGCGTTTGTGTGGATTTGACGTGTGGTGCATTGCGATGTCTCTGTTGTTGGCAGTTACGTGTGAACCAGGATGAGCCGATGGACGATTATCTGGCGCAGCTGGAGGGAGCTCCAGAAGGGGGCGCCGGCGTGTGCCGCTCGCTGGGACCCGGCCTACCCTGCAAAGAGCAGATGAGGGCCAACGTCATCAACGAGATCATGAGCACAGAGAGGGACTACATCAAACACCTGAAGGACATCTGTGAGGTCAGTCCAAATCCTTCCTCAGCACCTGTCCTGGTCCTGGAGCACACCTGCATGTTTTAGGGTTAAAGTGTTCCAACACACCCACAGTGTTCTTTAATGGGCTGATTAGGTGGATCAAGTACAATGTAAAAAAACGGTCAACCTAAAAAAATTACTTTATGTAGTTACAAGCAATTGAACTGGTTTTATTCAGCTCAAAAATGACTTTGAAAGAATCATTCATTGACAGTATTTATTTAGGTTGCATAAAACTAGTTAATCTGCTTGTTACTCTTGAATTGATGACGAGACATTTTTACAGTGTGTTAAAGCTCGAAAATTCAGGACATGAATACTGGAATGTAAGATTGGCTTGTAACCAAAGCTCACTAGCTAGCAGCCACATCAGTAACGTTAAAGGCTGAGTTTAAAGTTTAGGACTTAGCTTAGCTGGATACCTACCTAGGAAGAAACAGCTACCTTACTCTAAATCTCAGGAAACACAGAGTAAAATATTATAAATGCTTGTATACTAAACATGTGTTCTATTAAACATCCAGCAAAGCTTGAATGAAAAATATGATATACGTAGGATAAAACATTTAAAATCTGCTGATCATACCGATCTGAGAACTGTGTGGGCGTGTCTATAGAGCAGCTTGATTGACAGCTACCTGTCCAACACTCCTAGCCTGCTCCGCCCCTCATACGGAAATAAAATCATACTCCAGCTTTATGTGACGCTAACTGGATGAAAAAAGTCGTGAATGGACGTGTAGATAGACGGATGAAGCAGTGCATGAATGAAAGAACAGATGAGTGAACAATGTTGGATAAACGAGTGAACGAGCGACGGCTGCTACAGACAGGTGGTCTTGCTGGCTTTTGGTTATGCTGGGTTAGTTTTCGCTCGCTAAGTTTCTCTGACTCTGAAACTGTTCTGTGTGGGCGGGGCCAGAGACGCGGTCAGGGGAATGATTATGGAAACGTCACCCAAGTTTAGTTGCCAGTTTACATCGAGAGGAGAGAAATATGGTGAAATATATCAGTCATTTATTGGTCAGTGGAACATTATTCAGAGGGTGAACTTGGTACATGTTTACTGTTTACCTGCAGGACCAAGATTAACCTGATTAGAGAGGAATCACAGATTCAGGTTCCCTGAGTCTTTAAAGTAAATACTCGCTGCAGAGCTGAACCGCCGGAGCTCGCTAACACTTTATTCCAGTATTAAGAACGTGAGTAGTGAGTGCGCTGAAGGGAGACACTAACATGGTGTCCGGCTGATTGGGATGGCCGGTTTGGACAAAAACAACACAGAAAAAAGGAAACCAATAAAAATGTGTAAATATTTTCTTTACCAGTGATTTAAGTTCATTTATTCTGTCCGTGAACTTCAGGGCTATATCAAACAGTGCCGCAAACGAACCGACATGTTCACGGAGGAGCAGCTGCGGACGATCTTCGGGAACATCGACGAGCTCTACCGCTTCCAGAAGAAGTTTCTGAAAGGCCTGGAGAAAAAATTCAACAAAGAACAACCTCATCTCAGCGAGATCGGCTCCTGCTTCCTAGAGAACGTAAGAAAGAAAAGGACGTTTCTGTATGTTCTGTCTGTCTATCTACCTGTCTGTCTGTCTGTCTATCTCTCTATCTATGAGTCTATCTGTGAGTCTGTCTATCTGTGAGTCTGTCTATCTGTCGTTTATCTATCTATCTATCTATCTATCTATCTATCTACCTATCTCTCTGTCTGTCTGTCTTTTTATATATCTACCTGTCTGTCTGTCTATCTATCTATCTATCTAACTGTCCATCTCTCTGTTTATCTGTCTGTTTATCTGTCTGTCTGTCTGTATATCTGTTTGGCTGCCTATCTGCATATATATGTGTGTATCCATCTATGAGGTTCAAGGTAACTCTGTAAGTTATTGTTGTATAATTGGTGTTCGAAGCACACAAATCCAATACTTTAGTAAAAAAGATGGTTCCTTAAGAGTTCTTTAGTAAAGACCATGTGTCTGTATAGAGCCACGAACACTCAAAAAACATTTGAATGCTTAAGTGGTTCTCTGCGTGGTGAAATGTTTCTTCAGATTGATGGAGAATGAGCTGTAGATGGTTCCGTACAGAGCCTTTTCGAAAATGGTTCTGTATTGCACCAAAAGAGTTCTACTGTTACAATGTCAAGCTTGTAGCAATAGCAGAACCTGTTTTAGTGCTTATAGAACTACATACAACACATCTCCATCAATCTGTGGAACCATTTCGCCATACAGAGAACCATTTAAACATGCAAATGGTTCTTTGAATGTTTATGGTTCTATGTAGTCAATGTCTTCACTAAAGAACCAGCTTTGTAAGAGTGTACAAATCACATTAATAACCCCAAAGGTAAATGTGCCAGTGTTAGCCAGGCTAAGTTCAGCTGTAGTTCCTGAGACCTGACATTAAAATACCATGAAATTTCAAATAAAATAAATATTTCACACAGATAAATTAAAATTATAACAAACAGAGCAAACCAAAGACAAAAAGAACTGCAATGTTTAAAATACAATATATATATATATCGCTGTTGTCTGAACAGAACCTCATATCTCCAAAATAGTAACTTTACAGGAGAAGGAAAAAACCTACTTTACTTTTAATGTAAGTCTATTGAACCAAGTAATTTTGGGCCGTTTCTTTTGGTCCATTCATCATGAAATTTACACACAGTGTAAAGGGCAACAGGCTTTTTCAAATTATGTCAAAAACTGAAAACGTCAAAGATGGAAATAGGAGGTTTTCTTCCGACAACAGCGACATATTTGTTTCAAAAACCTTCGATTTCCTTTGATTTACATCAAACATTTCTTGAATTTATAGTGCACGCTAGATATAGTGAAGTATTATTGAAAGTATTATTGACAGGAATATGATCTGTTATCCATTTCTCTTGATGTTCAGATATTACAAAATTAAAAAAGTAAGCTTATTAACTTTTAAGAAACTTTTCTCTGAACTTGGTTGTATCTCGTCGTCTCCTTCTCCAGCAAACAGAGTTCCAGATCTACTCGGAATATTGCAACAACCACCCCAACGCCTGCGTGCAGCTCTCCAAACTGATGAAGATAAAGAAATACGTGTTCTTCTTCGAGGCCTGTCGTCTGCTCCAGAAGATGATCGACATCTCTCTGGACGGCTTCCTCCTCACGCCCGTTCAGAAGATCTGTAAATACCCTCTGCAGCTGGCGGAGCTGCTCAAATACACCAACCCTCAGCACAGGTACAGCAAACGCTCACTAGCACGTCACCTGAATGATACCTATTTATGGACTTCATCACACATGCATAAGCATTGAATAGCACATTAACCTTTCCTAGACCACTGTACTGGGACCAGCACACTTCTGCTTTTTAATACTACATTTTATTCATCAAATCGTCCAGCAGTGCGTTGAGGCAATACACTGTCAGAAAGCTTAACATCTCGGGATTCGACTCCCACAAACCATTTTATGATCCGTTATTCACAGCAGTTACGATCGTCTCATTTGCAACAGAAGCACCGAATGATCAAATGCCAGCAAATCTGTGTCCCCACCTTCAGAGCCTCATCGCCTCCTCAGAGACACCATCATCCAAAACATGTGGTCTGATAACACGGCAAGAGTCAGAGATCAGTCTAGAGATCTGTGAGTCAGGAGGAAGTCAGTAGTTCATACAGTTATTCTAAAAAACTGAGTGTTTCCTTTCAAATGAGACTGAGATCATGACTGTAGCCCAGAGTATGATCGAACAGCGCTGTTTGTACTTTAAGTATTGGGTTTAAGGCAAAATCATGGCAACAGTTAACAGATTAAAAACAGTGCTTGAATATTTATGGAAAGTTTTATGGATACTGTATAAATAAAGACATTATTATTATTATTACTAAGCAGTAACTTGAGAATTGCTTTTTAAGTATGTTATTCAGGGTGTATGAATGTGTTATGAAGCTCCTATGTAGACAGACAAATACTGTCTTGGCTGGATATGTAACCGTGAGAGGAATATGACCTGTTTATTTTTCCCCATTAATGCAGAGATTATAAGGACGTGGAGGCTGCTTTAAACGCCATGAAGAACGTGGCCAGGCTGATCAACGAGAGGAAGCGCCGTCTGGAGAACATCGATAAGATCGCCCAGTGGCAGAGCTCCATAGAGGACTGGGAGGTAGAGTCGCTCAGACGTTAGGAATCGGTTCATCGCAGTTACAGCAGCTTCAGGTTTCATGGGCTTCAAACTCTTTGTGCTGTTTTGTTCCTCTGCAGGGTGAAGATGTCCTCAGCAGGAGTTCTGACCTGATCTTCTCAGGAGATCTCACTAAGATCTCTCAGCCTCAGGCGAAGGGCCAGCAGCGCATGTTCTTCCTCTTCGATCATCAGCTGGTCTTCTGCAAGAAAGTCAGTACCAGCTCAAGTGTGGCTTTATAAAGGAACAAGCAGAGCTCAGCCTCTAACTGTCGAGATGCAGATTTTCAGGCCTACCATCTTTTCACTCTGTTTACATTACAGCTAATTGGAATATCTCAAAAATGTGAAAATTGCAGGCATATTTTGTTAGGTCTAATGAATTTGAGTGACATCAGCAGATCTCATACTTAGCCTGGCTGGTTCCACAACAGCGTATTTTCCATGTTAAAATAAGTTAGGCTGCTTTAATTACTCAGTTAATCAATTACTTGACTAAAAAACAATAGATAAAAAATGTAAGCTACATTCTCTATGAAATGGTTTAGTTATTACTTTGCAGTTTGAATGATAAACAGTAAATCTGCAGGTTGTTATAAAACCACGTTCAGCAGTCTCAACACTCTCCACAGGGGGGCACTATTGACGCTAACATTAATATGAGATATATAGTATATAGTATAGAGCAGAGGTTACTAATAGGCGGACCGCGGTCCGAGTCCAGACCCAGACGCTGTCCTGTGCGGACCTGGACCTATATCCGATAAACTATGGAGAATTATTGAATTTCGACGGGGTGGTCCAATTTTAATCGGCGTGACATTTCTAGTCATTATGGTACCGGTTTAGCAGCCCGGGAGACTCACAGACCAATCACATGCGTTGTAAATATCACGTGACGCTACTTAGATCTGTGCATTACGATGAGCACTGAGACTTGAGTGAGTGACGCACACACAGGGGAGGGACGAGGCGAGACACAGCAGTCAGAGAAGAAAGTGAGTCAGAGGGAAGTTATTCCACATGTTGTGCTCTAAAAAAGGGAAAACTGACAATAAATGTTGTTGAAATATGACTGAACTGTACTTTATTTGATTTGATATTCAGTTGTTGACTGTATAAGATGTTGATATACCTACTAGGCTACTTCAGTAAACAGTATTTGGCACTGAATCATGATGTGTGTCAGACATTATGATGTTCTGGACCTTTGCTTGAGGAATTTTTCTCTAACTGGACCTTATTGAACTTTAATTAAAGACCCCTGGTATAGAGGAAACCCACACCAGCAGGATCTCACTAATGCACCTATGTTTGTAGTAACAAAGTTCATGTACATGCAGTAAAATATGACATCTTAGCAAAATAATCACTAGATTATCAGATCACTAATATAGTCGATAGTGAGAGTTCAGTAAAAATCTGATTTACTCAGTTTCCCCTCTCACCCCCAGTGGAGTCAGTCAGCCAAGCCATGTGTGGTGTCTTTGTTTACTTCTTTAATTTTACACTGGAGCTACAAGGCTAATGTACACACTTAAAAACGATGGTTCTATGATAAAGAAAATGGTTCTATATAGAACCATGAACACTCGAAGAACCCTTTGGATGATTAAAGGGGTCTTTGCATGGTGAAATGGTTCTGCAGATTGACAGAGAATGCATTGTATATGGTTCTATATAGCACCAAAAAGGGTTCTTCTGTTGTTACAAGCTTAACATTGTAACAATAGAAGAACACTTTTTGGTACTATATAGAACCCTTTTCAAAAACCTTCTCTATAGAACCATCTACAGCACATTATCCCTCAATTTAAAGAAGAACCATTTAATGATGCAAAGAAAACTTTAATCATGCAAAGGTTTCTTTGAGTGTTCCTGGTTCTATATAGAACCATTTTTTTTTACCAAAGAACCCCTGAAGAACCATCATTTTTAAGAGTGTAGCTAACCACTGTGCTTATGTAACTTGTTGAATGATCAGACATCAGGTGTTTAGATTTGACCCATATTTTAAACTGATGTTTGATGTTTTTACCCAGGATCTGCTGCGGCGGGACATTTTGTACTACAAGGGTCGTCTGGACATGGATGAGATGGAGGTGCTGGACGTGGAGGACGGTAAAGATAAAGACCTGAACGTGAGTGTGAAGAACGCGGTGAAGCTCGTCACTCCAGGCAGAGAGGAGATCCACCTGCTGTGTGCCAAAAAACCTGAGCTGAAACAGCGGTGGCTGCGAGCCTTCAGGGACGAGAGGGAGCAGGTCCAGCATGACCTGGACACAGGTCAGTTTGTGGCAACAAATAATTGATTTATTCATTCAGTCTTACTTAATTGATTATTCATTTAGTCCTGCTGTTCTGTCCTCTTTGGTTCCTTTTTCTTTGCTGCCACTATAATTCAAAATTCCACCTGTGCAACAAGTGATTTCTTTTTACGGTGTAGTATATCGCCCCCTACACTGCCTCTAGTGTATTACAGTCTGTCACAGTGACTGTGTGGATCATATGAACATTATAGAGCTTTTAAATGAAACAGTAGAAGCCATATCGCCCCCTACACTTCCTGTAGTGTATTACAGTCTGTCAGAGTGACTGTGTGGATCATAGGAACATTATAGAGGCTTTTCAAATGAAACAGTAGAAGCCATATCGCCCCCTACACTTCCTGTAGTGTACTACAGTCTGTCAGAGTGACTGTGTGGATCATATGAACATTATAGAGGCTTTTCAAATGAAACAGTAGAAGCCATATCGCCCCCTACACTTCCTGTAGTGTACTACAGTCTGTCAGAGTGACTGTGTGGATCATATGAACTATTATAGAGGCTTTTTAAATGAAACAATAGAAGCCCTAGCAGGATTATTTGTCCTGCTTAGTCTTCTTTTCATTTGCACCTCTTTAAGTTAAGTCAATTTATTTTTACAGGGTTTTCCATCACAGAAGTGCAGAAGAAGCAGGCCATGCAGAACGCATCCAAAAGCCATCCTGCTGGGAAACCCAAAGGTAATTATTAGAAGAAGAGTTTCTCACTCAGCAGCTTTATTTTCTGAACAGAAGACCGATTTTTTTGTAAAGACTGCAGAACAAGTTGTGTTGTACCGTAATATTTAGACCACCATGCACCTTCTCCCCGAACCTCATACTGAATTATTTCTGTCTCTGTCACCATCACACCTCTTTCCTTCACCTGCCTCAGCCCTGCAGCACCTGCTGGCACTCAAAGCTCCTCCACTTCTCCGCTCAAAAAGCTCCAAGTGCCTCCATTTCCCAGAATCCCCAGCCAGGGCGCCCCTAGTTTCTCCTCTGCTGCCTGATGCTCCCCGGTTCAGGCTGGGCTGGGGCATTAGAGCGCCCCCTGGAGTCCTGCGTAGGGCTTTTTCCTGGGTGTCCTCTCAGAGTAGAGAGCTCCAGTAGACAGGGGTAACTCCACCAAGTGCAACAGCCTTAACATAGACTGCCTTTCAAACGTTTGGGGACATCTTGCCTTCTTTTGAAATGTTTGATCTAAAGGTTTAGTTTATCATGAATCAGCTCTGTGCTGATGTTTTTTCTGTATGTTTATCTTCTCATCTCCTTGATATGAAGAGCAGCTTCTGTCTAAATACTGATTTAACTGTTGCTAAAAGCTCATATTGAAGCTCTTTTGGTCCAAAGCTTATTTACACAGCCTGAAAGGTTTGAGTGCTGATCAGTGACATCACAACAACGACAACAACAACAACAACATTTCTTTGTACAGCACTTATTACAACTAGAGTTGTCACAAAACAGCTTTACAGAAAAGCAGATTAGGAAGGATCAAAAGAATAAAAAAGAAAATAAGGAAAAATAAAGAGGAGTCCATGTATAGACATAAGGAACTGAATCCGTGTCCAAGCCCCCCATGAGCGAGTCAGAGGCGACCGTGGCAAGGAAAAACTTCCTTGGAGTAAGAGGAAGAACCCTCGAGAGGAACCCAGGCTCAAGGGAGGAACCCATCCTCCTCTGCTCAACCCCAGATGGAGAGAGAATACAGGGGTCCTGAGGGTCTGTGACCCTCTAATTTACCTGTTGGACCCCCTGAAAGTCTCAAAATTCAATCAAAATTCTAGAGGGCCTCTGAAAATAAACTTTATGACGTTACGCTGTTTGTCAGTCAAATCCAGATTCAGTGGAGCTGATTGTTTATCTGCTTCCCCCACAATCAGCTTCTGTCTTTGGTGATCTTAACTAACTAGAGCTGCAGCTCTGCTCTGCCTCAGGGTGGCGCTGTAGCAGACTGGTTCACCCAGTTGGTCCTTCATAGCCTAGAAACTGTAACTCTGCCCGGATTCCTCTGAAAAACTTTACAATGAGCTGCAGCAGATCTGTAAATCTGAAAACTCGCCCAGTTTCCCAAGAGTTTGGAGTGAAGAGTGACTGTTCCTCATTTCTCACACTGAAGACAGAAGAGGAGACGAGGAAGATCTCAGTTACTGTGAGGAAGAGCGCAGAACCGCACTAGAACAGAGACTCTACAGAAGAGGAGACGAGGAAGATCTCAGTTACTGTGAGGAAGAGCGCAGAACCGCACTAGAACAGAGACTCTACAGAAGAGGAGACGAGGAAGATCTCAGTTACTGTGAGGAAGAGCGCAGAACCGCACTAGAACAGAGACTCTACAGAAGAGGAGACGAGGAAGATCTCAGTTAATGTGAGGAAGAGCGCAGAACCGCACTAGAACAGAGACTTTACAGAAGAGGAGACGAGGAAGATCTCAGTTACTGTGAGGAAGAGCGCAGAACCGCACTAGAACAGAGACTCTACAGAAGAACAGCTGATAAAACGAACATTTACTGACATTGAAGCTTCAGCGCCGCTATGGAGAGAGAGTTAGCAGACAGACAACACGGGACCCCCGAATACCGGGGGGTCTTTCACACACTAGAAGTCCCCAGACGTTTGAAAGGCAGTGTCTGCACTGGGTTTTACTTAACAATTACTCATACCTTCCATTTGAATTCATTCACTGACCTTCTGTACGTCCATCACAACTACTCAAGATACATCTACAGTCCATCAGTCGCTCCTGGAATAAATAACACTTCTGCTGTACTTCAGCCGAGAAGTACGGAAGTCTGGAGAGGCCATGAGCCATTATTGTTATCTTGAGATTACGACTTATCTTGTGATCTTGAGATAACAACTTTTATTATCATAAGTTGTGATCTCAAAATAACAACTTTATCTTAAGATCCCAAAACAGTTATCTTGAGATCGTGACTTACTATCTTGTGATCTGAAGATAACACGTTATCTTGAAATCACAAGATAATTGTCATGATCTCAAAAACTTTGTTGTCCTGAGATCACAAGTCATGATCTCAAGATAACTTCTGTTATCTTGAGATTACAAGACAGTTAACTTGTTATCTTGAGATCACAAGATAATTAAGTCACGATCTCAACAACTTTGTCATCTTGAGATCACAAGATAGTTAAGTCATGATCTCAAGATAACAATCCAGATAATTATATCCACCTCATGGCCTCTCTGGGCGTCTGTAGAGAAGTGGTTGGTGCTTCTGTGTTTTTCTAATCCAGGTCACGTTTTTCTGTGGAAAACCCTGAAAAAGAACTCTGACTTCAACTGACAGCATTAAAACATCACGACTTCTACAGTGTCTCTAAACCGCTAATGTGCCTTCTGTTCTGATTTCAGTGAAAAATCTGATTTACTCACTTTCCCCCTCTTATTACCCCAAATGTAGTCGCTCAGGCAAGATGTGTTTGGTGTCTAAAGTTTCCTTCTTCAGTTTTAGCACTGCTAATGTAGCTAAGAAGTAAAGGAAGCTTATGTACACCAATTAGCATGAAGCTAACATTGTGTCCTATGTTTTCTGATACTGAATGTCATACTGTTCTGTATAAAGATGGACACAAGTGCATCACAGAGCTAAAAACATAGATATACATACCGAGATGCCACGTTGGGTCCAGCCAGGCACGTCAACGGCGCCGCCATTTTAGGGAGGTCAGCATCGCTGCTGGACTGCATTCAGTACCATTACAGAGCAGCAGTTTAAGAAAGATACTGTCCAAAATTACACTATTTCAGGAATATCACACTCAGAAAGTGGGATAGGATTATATATAATGTAGCCCCGCCCACTCATGCTGAAGTTATAAGGAGTGTTTCAGCCTGGACTGGTGTTTAAATGAGGCTCAATACAGGGCATAACGACAGTGTATAAGACGGTCATATAAAAATGAATTATGACTTTTTTTGGTACATAAAACTGCACAAATGTTATAAGTGGACCAGAATCGAAATAAAATACAAGGGGTGTTTACGGAGCCCTGCTAGTGACATCCTAAATATATATAAATAAAAATAATGTGTGACTTAGTAAGGTGTGGGAGCAAGATAATTAAGTCATGGCCACAACTTAGTAAAGCGTGGGAACGAGCTCATGCCTTACTAAGCTGTGTTCAAAGCTTAATTATCTCAGTCACATGCCT
This sequence comes from Colossoma macropomum, assembly GCF_904425465.1. Classification (NCBI taxonomy): domain Eukaryota; kingdom Metazoa; phylum Chordata; class Actinopteri; order Characiformes; family Serrasalmidae; genus Colossoma; species Colossoma macropomum. The sequence continues at coordinate 32,725,072 of NW_023494807.1, forward strand.
TATTAAGTCATGGCCACGCATTAGGCTCTCATTCTCACGCCTTACGAAGTTGTGGCCACGACTTCATTATCTTGTTCCCATGTCATACAAGATCATGCTAATTAAGCTGTGTTCAAGGCTTAATTATCTCATTCACACACCTTACTAATTCATGGCCACACATAAGGATCTTATTCCCATGCCTTACTAAGTCATGGCCATGACTTAATTATCTCGTTCCCATGCCTTACTAAGTAGTGGTCACAACTTAGTAAAGCGTGGGAACGAGATCATGCCTTATAAAGCTGCCTTCAAGGCTTAATTATCTCATTCACACACCTTATTAAGTCATGGCCATGCATTAGGATCTCGTTCCCACGCCTTACTAAGTTGTGGACACGACTTAATTATCTTGTTGCCATGCCTTACTAAGTCGTGGCCACAACTTAGTAAAGTGTGGGAAAGAGATCATGCTTAATAAACTGTGTTCAAGGCTTAATTATCTCATTCACACGCCTTACTAAGTCATGGCCACGCATAAGGATCTCATTCCCACACCTTACTAAGTTGTGGCCACCATTTAATTATCTTGTGCCCATGCCTTATGGGGTGTCACCATCAGGGCTCCGTAGGTTTTTTAAACTAAAGAAGCGAACTTCAGTCTTGGCTGGTCGGCTGTGTTTGGGCTAAGAGGAGGGGAAACTGGGTAGAGCTGGTTTTTCACACTGTTTCTTTGACCTCCTGAAATCCTCTGTTTTCCTCCACAGCTGTGACGAGGCCCTATTACGACTTGTTGTTGCGTCAGAAACACCCGGCGCTGCCCGCCTCACTGCCCCAGCAGCAGGTCATCATGCTGGCCGAACCCAAACGCAAAACCTCCAACTTCTGGCACAACATCGGACGCTTGACGCCGTTCAAAAAATGAGGGACCCCCACCAGAGACTCGAGCTTGTGCCTAAATTTGTGTTTTTATCCTCTTTTGTTAAATATAACATGTTTTTCTTTGTTTTTCAATCGAAAAGCACTTTATGGGTTGATTACGATACAATCACACCACGGCTCCCGGACTGACGATCAGGGAGCCGCATCCACGCTTCTTTTTGGGCAGCAGCACTCGGACAGTGGCTACTTCTGCTTGACCGCTACAGCTAAACCTGCTAGAACTGCTAAAACTGCACTCGAATGGCACTAATGCGACTACTGCTGCAGGTCATCGCGCTTTCGGTCCAGATTCTCTTCTGAAAAAAAAAAAAGGATTTCTGTTCTCCAAAAACATTGTTTTATTATTTATTTTCAACTCTCCAATGTATGCCAGCTCCACAGTGCCCGACAAACTAGCATTTTTATATGTAATTTAATACTTCGTGTGATCTGTAACGATGTTTTAAAGTTTTCCAAAAGGGTTCTGCACAACGTTCTCCTGGACAAAGCAGACTGTCTTGACCAGGTTTGATTTATTACTGTAATATTTTCCTTTTTTTTCAGGTGAATCTGCTGATTTTGTTTGTGTATGCATTTATTCAGAATATCACAAATACTCCTTGTAAAGGCTCCAAGTCACATTTAGCGACACTCTCTTCAGTCTTTGTGGTTTCAAATCAGCGTTTCCCGCATTTCTACTCATCTGGCCTTCCTGCCTACGAACCTCCTCCGTAACGAACTTCTCTTCTGAAGTGCCACTCAGTACGTAACCCAGACGTTGTGATGGGGTCGCATGAATTGCTGTGAAACTTGACATTACTGGACATTGTCAACCCAAACCAGACGTCCGAACACTCAGTCGTTCTGATAGCTAATTGTAAAAATGAATAAAAGTATGTTTGACAGTCGCGTCAGACACGTTTCTCTCTCTCAGCAGCTTTGAGAAAATGAGACACACAAGAGGTTTTAATAATATGAACATGGTCCTTCTTAAGTTCTGTCCCATTTGGGGTTCCTGTGTGTTCTAAGTCCACGTCAGTGTGGACTCCACAGCATCCGAAATGCCTTGAGGTAACAAGATGGATGGATGCAATCAGAGGAATCATGAACCAGCCATTCAGAAGCCCAAACAGAAGACGTTCTGGAGAACACTGTCCATACGGTCACCAGCAGTGGAAATGACTTGATGGCATGTAATAATAATAATAATAATAATAATAATAATATGGGCTCAGACCAATCAGAGTGTAGAGGTTTGTTTATAGCTGTCTTACCAAAAGATTTTAAGATTAGGGCTGCTTGATTATGGCAAAAATCATAATCACGTTGAGATCATGATTATTTATCATGATTATTTATCACGATTACTCACTGACTGGTAACATTATGTGTTTATTAAACTTGAAAAGAGTCTTTTTTTATCAGTGGATTTCCTTGAGCTTTAAATATAATTCAACTGAAAAAAAATATATAAAATAAAGGGGGCGCTGGATTTGCAACAGGACAAAACAAGAGCATCGTTGTGAAAAGGAATGCAGCACGATAACCGTTTCATCAGTCATTGGGCCTCGTTCTCCAATATCTTCCTAAGTGTGTTCTTAAAGTAAACATTAATTAATTAAACATTCAAAAATGAATCATTTAATGGTTTAGATGTAAACAGAATCATTCAGAGTGGTTTGGTGTGAAATGCGCTTTTCTAGAGAAATGTAGTCAGAATTGTTCACCATTGTAGTACTAGGAACCAGACGTCCGTATGTCTATATTACAAATATCACCATTTTATCTGCTATCAAAATGATCAGTGATCTTACGTTTGTCTTACAAGGTTTTATATGTCACACTGATGATCGTAAAATACTGCGAAATTGGAAAAATACGTTTTCTTTGGGTACTATTTTTTCCTTACAACGCCTGCATGTACCTCTCCGCTTTGCACACGTTTTGGAGAAGAATCTGACTCACAGATATACATACCTAGATGCCACGTTGGGTCCAGACAGGCACGTCAACGGCGCCGCCATTTTGGGGCGGTCAGCATCGCTGCTGGACTGCATTCAGTACCATTACAGAGCGGCAGTTTAAGAAAGATACTGTCCAAAATTACACTATTTCAGGAATATCACACTCAGAAGAGTGGGACAGGATTGTATAACGGAGGGAACGCAGTGATCCACACTCGTGTCTGTGTGACGCGTATTGTCTGTGTGATGTTTGTGTAGATATGGCCGTGTGATTAATGAGGCTCAGAGAACCTGTTGATGTGATTGTTTTTCCTCTGGTTTTATATTAAGCTTATTTCATTTAACAGTCTATTCAGGATCTTAACTCTATGTAGTATTTATTTTTTTTCCGTTCGAGTTTTTTTCTGTTCGAGTTTTCCCGTTCCACCTTAAATGGTGCAGCAGTTACTTTCTGGTGCCTGAAGCTGCACCATTTAAGGTGGAACGGGAAAACTCGAACAAGAAGCTGGCAAATAGGGAAGCCGACTTCTACTCTGTCCTTCTTACTGTGTTCTGGGGGGGTTTATTTTATTTTTATGTGTATTAAGATTAGAAGTGATTCACACATTGATTTATTTGCTGATGTGTGTGAGATCATGTTTTTAGTGGAGTACTAAACTCGTCAGACACAGACTGAACACTGTCCTGCTGGTCTGGACGGCTAATTATCACGATCAGTTATTAAAGTAGTAAAAGCTACCGAGAGCAGATCCGAGCAGCCTGGATTAATCTGTGTTTGAGGATTATAACAAAACTAATGTGGTGAAAATCAGTTGAGTAATAATGAAGTTGTGGCTGATTTAATCCTGAGACTCTTCGTCTCTCAATACAAAGGAATTTGTTCACAAACAGATCTTGACCTCTCCAAAATGGCGGACATGCAGACGCATCGCCTCAGATAGAGAACAACAGACAACGCGGCATCTAGGAATGTGTATCCATGGCTGTAGCTACAGGCTAAAAGACCACAGTAGTTGTGGTCATTCTGTAGTCCTTGTTATGCCCATATTAGGAACTCCGGGTCTGTGCTCCGTTTCTCTATGGCCAGAATGAATAGGGTTTTTGAAAAATAGCCTCTAGCGCCCCCTGTGTTAAATACAAATGTTCAGAACCCGATACGTTCTGTCCTGAGAACATCCTTCTCCTGAACACCACTGGATCCTCTGAGTTACGAGGTCGTTAAAGAGCTGAAGTATGAATATTGCTCCATGTGAGCTGAAGCTACTGCGCTCTGAATTCCCGTCATTAGACTGGCGGCCTCCTTAAGCGGGTTTAGGCAGCGTACATTTCCATGTTCAGCCTGAGGGGAAATGAAAAGGAGTCCGAACAGAATCAGCAGGTTTCCCTGCAGCTCTCTGTTCTTCACCTGATGCTCAGTGAAACCCGATAGATCTCTCCTTTTAGCTGGATTTGAAAAGGTCTACAAACGAACCTGAACTCAGGCTGCTCCGGTACCGACTCGGCTTAATGATCACTGCTCACCCTGATAAACTGATTTAGGCTCTCAGAATGTCCTCATTGTTATTTTAATGCTGGGAACATTTTTCTCAGGACATTTTCTCAGGACATTCGCCAGCTTTTTGTTCGACTTTCCCGTTCCACCTTAAACGGTGCAGCAGTGCTGCGCCATTTAAGGTGGAAAGGGGAAACTCCGCTTCAGCTTCATGGAGGGTTGAAAGGCCTGATATGAGGTGGTTTTTCTGTTTCCACTTAATAGCTGAGTAACATTAACTTATTTCTGCTGTTTCACAGAAACGACAGGTCAGTGTTTTGTCTTGTTAATGTTTGTATAGTCACAGCTGCTGCACCATTTAAGGTGGAACGGGAACATTCAAACAAGAAGCTGCGTTTCGCCATGTTTCTCAGCTCAAGATTTCTAAGATTTTGCTCAATTCTGATCTTTCTAACTTGATGGTTCATGTTCGTATGTGTAAGTGATCCTCATCTGTCTGCAGCCCGAAAACAACCTGCCCAGCACATTCTAATCCATTAATCAGTAGCATCACCTCAATGGACCATGAAGAGGCCACAGCTCTCAGGGCGCTGCTGACACCCTGATGATGAATGATGGCCACATGGCCAGAAATTGGATATAATCAGATACATAAAAGTTTTTCAAAAATTCTGTATAATTCTGTGAGTGAGATGTAAATATAGAGATTCAGAGTGGTTTGGTGTGAAATGGTTCCGATGTCTTTACAGTGGTGCTGATAGGAACCAGGGGTCGCCATGACTACAAGTCAAAGTCAAGTCCAGGTCTGAGCCCCCATGAATGTCACCAGTGGAGACAGTGGCAAGGAAAAACTCCCTAAGAACAAGAGGAAGAAACCTTGAGAGGAACCAAGACTCAAAGGGGAACCCATCCTCCTCTGGTCGACTCGGATAGCAAATAGTGTTAGTATAAAATATTATAATACAAAACAGATGGAGCAATGGTTAATTAGATAGTTTTGAGTTTATGCAGCAGCAGAAATATAGACATTTTATTTACTATCCAGAACCACCAGTGAACCTACACGAGTCTTCTGAGTCTATATGGAATGTTGATGATGGAAAATAGTGGAAAATCTGAAATAATAAGTTTTCTTTGGGGACTATTTTGCCTCACAGCGCCCTGCATGTATCCCTCCACCATGAATGGAGTTTAAGTTCTCAAAACTATCATAAAACAGTGTCTCAGTCATCAGGCAGTGAATTCATAACCATTTCATGTAGGAACTTTCTGTGAGGGAGCTTTTAGAGGTGGACGTCTGGTTCCTATCACCACCACTGTGAACAGCTCTGACTCGGCAAGTTTATCTCACACCAAACCACTCTGAACGACTCTGTTTACATCTCAACCATTTAAATACACCGATCAGTACCTGATCACTGCGTCCACTCACTGTCCACTCTATTAGACACTCCTACCTTGTCGGTCAACCTTGTAGATGTAAAGTCAGAGACGATAGCTCCTCTAGTCCTTCATCAGTGGTCACAGGACGCTGCCGGCTGGATGTTTTTGGTTGGTGGACCATTCTCAGTCCAGCAGTGACACTGAGGTGTTTAAAAACTCCAGCAGCACTGCTGTGTCTGATCCACTCAGACAAGCACAACACACACTAACACACCTCCACCACGTCAGTGTTGCTGAGAATGATCCACCACCCAAATAGTACCTGCTCTGTGAGGGTCCATGGGGGTCCTGACCACTGAAGAACAGGGTAAAAGGGGGCTAACAAAGTATCAGAGAAACAGATGGACTACAGTCTGTAACTGTAGAACTACAAAGTGCACCTATATAGTAAGTGGAGCTGATAAAATGGACAATGAGCGTAGAAACAAGGAGGTGGTCAGAATGTTATGGACTATGAGATCACAGCTAGTCGCCCTCATAACCTCCGATGAGCATCTATTTTGTCATATCATGCATAAAATCTGCATAACAAGTTTTGATAACATAACTGAAGAATAATAACCCAGACTTAGTAAGAATTCTTTGAAAGTCAAGCCACTATTTGATGTGAGTGATCTATTCCATTTCAAAACAGTCCTGATTTAATGAACAGCAGCCCCTGTAAAGTCACCCAATCAGAAAGCTTACTGTCCCTAATCTGCATTAAAACGGTTTCCCTTACGGAATCTTTCTAATGGTATTTCTCATATCCACTGTTACTGTCAACAAAATGAAAAATAAACAGACAAAAAAAGACCCAGAGCAGCAAAATCACACGATATAATATTTATTAAAGCATTATAACACATCGTGGCAGAGTTAGTCTAATAGTATTTAGCATTTTTAAAAAAATCTAGTTGGCACATGAATTAGAAAAAAAATTGCATCTGACTGTAAGGCGGCTTACAGTTTCCACTGATAACGTAATGGAGGCACATAGACTGTAAGAGGGGAGTGTATTTGGTTTTGCTCTGCACTACATGAAACACACAGAGACGCACGACCTGAGGGACGTTTCAGAAAAGCAGGGTTAATCAGTGGAGCAGATGAAGGAACACTCGTCTCTCTGTGTCCGAACGATCGTCACGCCGCTTCCCTGAACTGAGGAGCAGAAAACTCTGACTCTGAGCTCACTGAGCTGCTGGAGTCGGTGAATAACTGTTTAGGCAAAACACGTTTTTAAACACTGTCAAGATTCTTCAGTCAGAAACTGTCTGTAAACCTTTGTAACTGTCTTTCAGAGGTGTGACGAGTTCTCAGACTGAAGGATTCGCACTAATCCGTTACCAGCCTGGTGACGGGGGCGGAGTTTTAACCATGTAAACCAAAGGGAAAGAGAAAGTAACCGGAACTACTTGTTTACTGTGCTCCAGAGCTGTAAAGTTGGAAAAACTTCACAGGAACAGTTTTAATAAGAAATTCTGAGTCCATCTCATTCTAACACTGAACTGTAGGTAAAACAGTCATGCATTTCAAATGTTTATGCATCTGCCTGTATACATCGTCACTGTCCAAAGAAAAACGAACCTCCGTTTTTGTCCAATTCTTACTTTTCTGCATCATTTAGGCTCAGCAGCTGCCCTTTTACACTGTCTGAAAATATTATGATGAACAAACCAATAGAAATGCTCCAAAACTGCATGGAATAAAATATATTTACTTACTTATTATATACTTACATTAAAAATAAAGCCTGTTTTTTCCTTCTATATTTCGCTGCTGTTGGAACAAAACCTTCTATCTCCAAAATGGTAACTTTACAGGAAAAGGAAAAATCATACTTTACTTTTAAAGTCAATGGAATCAGAATTTTTACCAAGTCCTTTTGGGCCGTTTGTTTTGGTCCATTCATCGTGAAATTTACACACAATGTAAAGGATGAGTACTTTCAAATGTCAAAAACTGGAAAAAGACAAAAATGGAGGTTTTGTTCCAACGGCAGTGATTTTATATATATATATATATATATTTATATACTCATACACTCAGCATCTGCCCTTTACATTGTGTGAAAATTTCATGACGACCAAGAGAAAAGCTCCAAAACTGCATGCCATAAAATCTCTTTACATTAACTAACATTGAAAGTTCAGATGTTTTTCTTTGGACAGTGATGATTTATGTATACATAAACACACACAGTGGGGTATAAAAGTCTGAGAGCGCTGGTGAAAATGCTTCTACTTTGCATTCCTTTTTAACTTAACACAAAGTTATTATTTATCTTTACAAACAATATTACCAGCACAACAATCTGAAAAGCAGAATTTTAACATAAATTTCAGAATTTGGTGGTGTGTCCCTCTCCTGCTTTTATGACAGTCTGAACACGAGCTTCACTGGAAGAGGTCAGACTAAAACCACTCCACACACCCGCCTCAGTCAAAGAACGCTGCATGGTGAAATGGTTCTTTAGACTGATGGATAATGTCTTGTGTATGGTTCTATACAGAACCTTTTTTAAAAAGGGCTCTATACAGCACACAAAAGGGTTCTTCTATTGTTACAAGCTTGGCAATGTAACAATAGCAGAACCCTTTTCAAAATGGTTCTACATAGAACCATACGCGACTTTATCCATTCTAAAGAACCATTTCACCATGCATGGTTCTTTAAGTGTTCATGGTTCTATATAGAACTGTTTTCTTTACTAAAGAACCCTTGAAGAACCATCATTTTAAGAACATAGTAACAGTGCAGAATATTGAACATTTCTTCTTCACTTTGATTGTCGTAACTTCTGCTTTAAGATTTTTCAAGATTCTTAAACTTTGCTGTTTATTTCCAGGTTTAAAGGAAAAATCTCAGATTTTCAAAGTGCTCTCAGACGTTTGGACTCCGCTGGGTATCTAAGGCTTTGTTCACACAGCAGGTTAAAGTGGCCCAAATCTGATCTGTTTCTTCATATGTGACACAGATGTGTGTCTGTGTGTCAGTGTGAACAGATAAACACACTGAATCTGACATTTTCAATTCAGATTTGGGACACTTTCATATGTGGTACTGAAATCCGATACGTATCCGATCTGCAGCTATGCAACTCAGTCTCAACAGCCAGATCAGAATTCATGCAACTTTTACGTCAATCCAACTCCACATTCGTCATAATTTCGCACTGCTGAGACTCATAAATATTTAGGCTGATGTTTTTGTGCCAAAAATTAGAAGAGACTCATCCAAAACCCTCCGTGTCTGAAGAAATTTCGAGCGAAACGACCGAACACGGACGGAGGAGCCCGAGGCTGCAGCGTCAAAAAAAGTTTAAAGAATCCGAGGACACGAACCAAAGAAGTGGCCGAATAACGCGCCCTTTTACGCCAAACTCGAACACAGTGTGGGTGATGAGTCCAGCTGTCAACTACAGGAACTTCATAATCGCTCCTGTGATGCTGGCGAAGACGAAACTGAAAGCTCCGGGAGCGACGGGCATTCGCTGGCCGTCATGACTGTTTACATCTGGACAAACCATGTGAAGCACTGTTCTTCTTGCGCATGTGGGTCAGCTTAGGAGCTGATCTGTTCAGACTGATGTCGCATACAGATCACATTTAAAAGATATTGTGAACAGCCAAACAAAAAAAATCAGATTTGGTGAGAAAATCAGATTTGGGCCACTTTTACCTGCTGTGTAAACGTAGCATAAGTGACTCTGGAGTTTTCTGCTGTTTTCTAAGTTCAGAGAAGTATATTAAAGTTCTCGTCTGTGGTGATCAGCCGAACGCTGCAGACACAGCAGACTGAGGCCTTGTTAAAATCTCTTTAATGAACTCCTCTAAGTGAGGACTGTCCGGTGGGAACGTCTGGGTTCTCCCGTTGAACAGTCCTCACTCTGAGGTCACTGAGAGGTCCTGGTTTCTGAAACGCCCTGCAGGAGCTGTGCTCTCGTTAGAACGACACCTGGAGTGTGAAGTGCTCCTTTGCTCAGTTCAGCAGCTCCAGGTAGGTGATGGGCACTTTTCCTTTCTGATGGCCCCTCTCCCCCATCAGCCAATCAGAGTCCATGCCTGGGACGCTGCTCACAGTGATCACCTGAGAACAGAGGAGAGGACGGTCAGTGCTGGACTCCCAGAGTAACAGAACGTTTTATTATAATGAGTATTTTTGGTAGAAAGATGGTAAAAGCTGGAATAGTTCTCTTTGAATTCCATCTCAACGTATTTGCAAAAGTCACATTCATCCACTCGTGATGGTCTGAAGCTCAGCCCACGTTACAACATGTTCTTACGCACACTGCGTGCAATTCCATATTTCCACCAGAGAGGTCTCCAAATCCTACATAGTGTTGCTTTAGGGAACACTAAGGCCCAGTCCCATTTCTTCTTTTTACCCCTACCCCTTGTTTTCGAGTGTCACCCTAACCCCTTGAACTGAGTTACAGGGTAGTGGTTGAAATCTTCCCTCTGAAATGGGACCCTCAAATAAAGAGCATCACTTCATTAACAGCTACCAGTGCTGCTCTGTAGGCGACCCTGCCAGTCTGCAGTGACAGCAGAGGAGGGTAAAGTTCAGCTCCTCACTGCTGGGCTTTAGTTACATTTAGGGCATCATATGATCTTCAAAGAGGGGGGCGATTATTTATTATCACCCACCCCTTAATTCTTCAGTGATATGAAGCTGAAGTCAGATATTCTCCAGCTTCTTGTTCGAATTTTCCCGTTCCACCTTAAATGGTGCAGCAGTTACATTCTGGCTCTTCAGGCGTCAGAACTGCTGGGCTTTTTAAGGTGGAACGGGAAAGTTAGCTAGCTGGCTACAGAGACATTAGCATACTATTGTTATGATTTCCTTTTTTTTCATGCTTGTTATGAAGAAAACAACCATAATACACTGAAACAACACCAAACTAAGATAAAACAGTGGTTATCGTAATTTTTAACAGAGAAAATTCTCACATTTGTGTGTTTCTTTGGTCTCTTGTTCTCCATCTCGCCAGTTTTTCTTTTTTCTCATAAGTCTCTGTTTGGAGTCTCTGAAAAACCTCCGTTTGGAGGGTCATGTAGCCCCAACAATTCACCCTCCCCCTCTATCTCAACAAGAATCGGGACACCCTACCCCTAGACGAGAACACGGAAAACGGAGGGCTAAGGACTAAATGGTAGGGGCGAGGGGTGAAATGGGACTGGGCCTAAATTTCATTATAAACTCAGAATAATTAGGCCTGTTTAATTGGATTTGGTGTGGTGTAGTTTATAAAACACTGAATAAAAATCATTGTAGTTTAAGGTTTAATATTATAATAATAATTATTATTATTATTATTATTATTATTATTATTATTACTACTACTACTATTCTAACAGTGCTTTTTATATGTGGCACCACAGGCTCTATTTTGGCAGTTCCAACTTACTAAACCTTAACAAAATTAAAAATCATGTTGCACATCCTGAAAATGTTCTGAAGTATTGTGATTTTCTTTTTCATATCGCCCACCCCGAACTACAGTGTTGATAATGCTACAATAAATATTAGCTCCTGCACTCTTTCGGCCTTAGATGGCGCCAGTGCTTCCTCATCAGCTTGGTGTGTCTGAGCCTTATCCATAGAGTTAGCATGATGCTAATTGGTGGGTTATAAGCTTTCCTTACTTGTTAGCTGCATTAGCCTTGTAGCTTCAGTGCTAAAACTAGAGAAGCAAACTGCACAAACCGGCATGTCTGGTCTACATTTGGGGTAATAAGAGGGGAAGATGATTTGTAGCTGAACTATCGCTTTAATGCATCGAGCAGAATGAGTGTTATCAGCTGATCACCTCGTCAGCCAGGAGGGAGAGTTCACTGCTGCTGGCCGCATCGTAGTCGTACAGCACGCGAGCTCTGCGCGGCCCGGAGGAGCTGCGGAGTTCGCTCAGGGACGGGGAGGCCTGACCCGGGGTCAGCGTTGGGGTCAGAGTGGGAGGGGCCACTGAGATGCTGGCAGAGGAACTCGCTGAAGGTGCGTTGTTATTGGAGCAGAATGTAGTCGGGAAGCTAGAAGATCAAACAGTTATCAATCTTTACTAGTCCAAACATGATCTTATCAAACAGAGAACGTTAATGCAGAAGTTATCACTGATAATTCATGTTAATCTAAACTCAGCTTAATTAGGGAACGTTAATGTCAAGTAATGACTTTTTTCTCCCATATATATACACATACACACACACACCCACCCACTATAGGAAAACACTGCCCAGCAACACCTTAGCAACCACCTGGATAACCTTCGCAAAGCCCTAGAAACACCTTAGCAACTACCTGGAATACCATATGGCCTAGCAACACCTTAGAAGCCACCTGGATAACCATCGCAAAGCCCCAGCAACATCTTAGCAACCACCTGTAATACCATATGGCTTAGCAACATCTTAGCACCTATCTGGAATACCATATGGCCTAGCAACACCTTAGCAACCACCTAGATAACCATCGCAAAGCCCTAGCAACTACCTGGAATACCATATGGCCTAGCAGCACCTTAGCAACCACCTGGATAACCATTGCAAAGCACTAGCAACACCTTAGCATCTACCTGGAATACAATATGGCCTAGCAACACCTTAGCATCTACCTGGAATACCATATGGCCTAGCAACACCTTAGAAACTACCTGGAATACCATATGGCCTAGCAACACCTTAGCAACCACCTAGATAACCACCGCAAAGCCCTAGCAACTACCTGGAATACCATATGGCTTAGCAACACATTAGAAACTACCTGGAATACCATATGGCCTAGCAACACCTTAGCAACCACCTAGATAACCACTGCAAAGCCCTAGCAACTACCTGGAATACCATATGGCCTAGCAGCACCTTAGCAACCACCTGGATAACCATCGCAAAGCCCTAGCAACACCTTAGAAACTACCTGGAATACCATACGGCTTAGCAACACCTTAGCACCTATCTGGAATACCATATGGCCTAGCAACACCTTAGCAACCACCTAGATAACCACTGCAAAGCCCTAGCAACTACCTGGAATACAATATGGCCTAGCAACACCTTAGCATCTACCTGGAATACCATATGGCCTAGCAACACCTTAGAAACTACCTGGAATACCATATGGCCTAGCAACACCTTAGCAACCACCTAGATAACCACCGCAAAGCCCTAGCAACTACCTGGAATACCATATGGCTTAGCAACACCTTAGAAACTACCTGGAATACCATATGGCCTAGCAACACCTTAGCAACCACCTAGATAACCACCGCAAAGCCCTAGCAACTACCTGGAATACCATATGGCCTAGCAGCACCTTAGCAACCACCTGGATAACCATCGCAAAGCCCTAGCAACACCTTAGAAACTACCTGGAATACCATATGGCCTAGCAACACCTCAGCAACCACCTGGATAACCATCGCAAAGCACCTTAGCCACCATCTTGTACGTCACAGCTTTCCCAGCTATGTTAAGTTTGTCAAATCAAATTAAAGTTCATTCAGAAACTTTCCTCTTCTAGTTTGTATTAAATCTTGTTGGAAAGCCGGACACACTGAGACTCACCTTCCGAGCTGTTTCTGCAGATTGACCATGTACTGGTAACACTGAGCGTAGTACGAAGCCTGAGCGTCCACGAAGTCGTTCAGACAGCGCAGGTGATGCGCCTGAACAGGGACAGACGAAGGTTCAGCAGAAGCTCACAGAGAGAAGCAGAAATGATAACAGTGAGGGAGGCTTTACGTACGTGAGTGCTGCTCACGCCCTCCAGCAGCAGCCTGGTGATCTCAGCCTGACGGTCAAACTCACTCTGGGTTATCCTGAGTTCCGTCTCTGCCTGAGGAAACACACAGACACAGCTTTGAACCAGAGCGCCTGACGCATTTAAACACTGTGAGAACAAACTGTTCACTGCAGCTCGTATATGGAAACAACACAGGACGTGTTTATCAAAATCAGTGAAAACATTTATATATGATCTCCCATTCAGCCTACAGCAGTTTAGCCCCACCCATTCAGCTACAGCAGTTTAGCCCCACCCATTCAGCTACAGCAGTTTAGCCCCACCCATTCAGCCTACAGTAGTTTAGCCCCACCCATTCAGCCTACAGTAGTTTAGCCCCACCCATTCAGCCTACAGCAGTTTAGCCCCACCCATTCCCTCTGAAGTGATGTGTAGACGGTCTGTATCTAACTCATATATATAGTTATTAGAGTGGAAAATGATTAAACGTTGTGCTGTTCCTGGCTGTCGGGAAGCAAATGGATCACTGCAGCTTCCGAAAGATCCAGAGATCTGAAAGGAGCGGCTAAAGGTTATTTTTCCAATACAGTCCTGAGGATTTCAGTCCCATCTCCCAAAAGTCCGTTTCATGGATTACTGACTCAACGAAGCACAGCCAATCAGAACAGAGGTCATTTGCATATATCAGTCTTAAGGGCACAGTTATAACAACCTGTTTATTTGTTAGGTATAAAGCCAGCTTGGAAAACATGCTATAATAGAAGACAAATGTAGAATATGGGCTCTTAAACACATCTTCCACATTTCCAAGCACCTGTAAAGGACTCTTACCTGGTGGACCTCCTCAGCCCACATCTGGCCAGCATTCAGAAACAGTGACAGAAAATCATCAGACCACGATTTAAGAGGCACAGAAACATACAGACTCATCTCTCTCATGTGGAAGTCACACGATTAATAATCCAACAGGAGGAAACAAACTCGTTCTACACTTCACCCAAACACAAACACACAAAACTTCGGGGACACCTCAAACACTTTATTATGCAAATGATCATATTTTCTTTGTTGGCTGTTCAGTATCTGACCATTAAAGCCTAATCAGACTTATTCAGAGGAAAACAATATCACACATATATACACACCGGTCAGGCATAACATTCTGACCACCTCCTTGTTTCTACGATTTTATCAGCTCCACTTACTATATAGGTGCACTTTGTAGTTCTACAGTTACAGACTGTAGTCCATCTGTTTCTCTGATACTTTGTTAGCCCCCTTTTACCCTGTTCTTCAGTGGTCAGGACCCCCATGGACCCTCACAGAGCAGGTACTGTTTGGGTGGTGGATCATTCTCAGCATTGCAGTAACACTGACGTGGTGGTGGTGTGTTAGTGTGTGTTGCACTGGTCTGAGTGGATCAGACACAGCAGTGCTGCTGGAGTTTTTAAACACCTCAGTGTCACTGCTGGACTGAGAATCGTCCACCAACCAAAAATATCCAGACAACAGCGTCCTGTGGGCAGCGTCCTGTGACCACTGATGAAGGACTAGAGGATGACCAACACAAACTGTGCAGCAGCAGATGAGCTATCATCTCTGACTTTACATCTACAAGATGGACTGACGAGTGTCTAATAGAGTGGACAGTGAGTGGACACAGTGTTTGAAAACTCCAGCAGCACTGCTGTGTCTGATCCACTCGCACCAGCACAACACACACTAACATCTTTAATAATTGTAATCTCTTTGGCCCAATCAGAGCGAGTTCTGTGAGATTTGTTTTCCTCATTATACTAAATTTAGCTGTTAGACATGAACCGGATCACTGAAAAGTAACAGTTAAAATCAGACAACGCAACAAATTAATGAAGTGAGGTGTCCCCAAACTTTATTTATTATTATTTTTTTTTAATATACTAAAGCAACAGAACACTGGAGGTCATGCATTATCACAAATAACATCAGGGCCGTGATTGGGTCGCAGGTACGAGCTACCTGCAAAACTCTTACAATACAGACATTTAACCACACGTTATTTTAAATATGATAAATATTGTCGAATATTTGCAAAAATCAACTCAATATTTATATCAAGGTCATTGTTCTGGTAACATGCTAGTTAGTTATGTCTATATTTTTAGTGCAAACCAATGCAAAATGTTCCCCCCCCCATTTCTCCCCAGTTTAGTCATATCCACTAGTTGGTTCTCCCCCCAGTTCCACCAGCGCTAGGAGGGCGAAGGCCAGCACAGTCTTGCTCCGAGTTCCGTGAAGCTCCACCACATCTTTTCAAACTGCTGCTAACACAACGTCACTGGACAGCTGAACACGCTTGGAGGAGAACACTAACCGCCAGTTCTGTCAGCTAACAGACGCCTGTGCTGACCAGCATTGTACTGAGTGATGGGGGGAGACGGGGGCCAACCTACCCACCCAGAGAGAGCGAGGATAACTGTGCCCTCTTGGACTTGTAGCATCACCAAAGATCAAACACCAATGTTTCACATTGAATCGTATGGAACTCGTCCATCATGGCTACATGATTAAAGGGGTCTTTGAGAAGGAAAGCTGCTGAGGCTGGACCATCTGCAGATGAAGCAGCCAAGTAGCTCAGACTGAAGAAGCTGAGAAAACCAATCGTAACCGAAAGGAAGAAAATGCAGCAGTGAGGAGCAGCGCTGGGCTGGGCTGTCTGCTCAGAGACCCTTTTAAATGAAGCTTTGAAAGCCAACAGTTTACACCGTCACTCTGAGACTCAACACAGTGAATCTAAAGCTGTCGATTTGAGCTGAACTTTCCTCTCTTCAGCCTGACATCCAGCGCTCAGTAGCTGCCAAGCAAGATCAGCGCCCACTGGGCGAGCCAGAAAAACATGATCTGATCGGTTCGATCTGTTGGGCCGCGAGCTGAAGAAGGTTGGAAAACCCTGCAGTGGATCATCTCAGCTGTTCTCCAGTGTTCTACTGCTTATACAGCATTTCTGCAAAATTAAGAAGGGAAGCAAAGAAGCTCTGAACATTTTATCAAATGTGCTTTAACGTTGGTGATTTCTTACACCACAAAAAGTCCCTGTAGAGCCATAAAACTGAGAGATCATCTTTTTCAGTGTTTTCCAGATGAAGCTGAAAGAGGTTTTGTTCCAGTCAGTCTGTAAAGCATCTTGTTTGCTGAGTTGTTTGTTTAGTTCAGGGCTGCCCAAAGTGAGGACAGTCACAGGCTTTAGCTGACTGATGACAGAATTGGGAATCACTGGCTATCAAGCCGGACAACTCACACATCAGAAAATGCACCGTCTGCAGTTTTGAGGGCCAATTTACACTGATTACATTAGGATTGGATCACTCAAACCACAGTTGGAGGGTCCGAGACGGATCCTGAATGCATTTAAAACAAGTGTAAACAATGCATTTTTGTTATCTGTAATTATGTGAGCAGAAATGCTGGGCGTTGACCAGCCAGTGAGGGGATAAAAAACTAAAAAATAAATAAAAGATTGAGGATACGCGAGACTGAACTTATCCCAAACCAATAATTTTGGCACTCCAAGCCAACGGAAGCGTCCAAGCCGAGGTTGTTCACTCGTTTGTAAGAGTAAACAAAACTGAGACAAGAACGACGCATGTGTTGATGCGCGTTTTATGCGGGAAAAGTAAAATCTCATCTGGTGAAACTGGGGACGCATTTCAGTAAAAGTGTAAATAGAAAGTTTATCCGGTTGCAATCCAGACACAAAACACCTGTTAATACACAGGATAAACATGAGGAGCAAAAGGGGCTTTAAGAACATTTTTTAGTCCTGCTCCTTTATCTTTTGTTCAAAATATTAACAAAACTCTAACCTTTATTTGAAATACAAACAAAAAATTAAATCTTATCATGAAATAAATATTTTTCTCAAATCTGTGTGCCACAATTCTTGACAACCCTTGAAAATCTTCCAAGTGAAATCAGAGGCTGTGATCCCACAGCAGGTAAAAGTGGCCCAAATCTGATTTTCTCACCAGATCAGATTTTTTGTTTGTCTGTTCAGATTATCTTTTAAATGTGATCTGTATGCGACATCAGTCTGAACAGATCAGCTCCTAAACTGACCCACTAAAGAACAGAGCGTCACGCTGCTTCACGGCTCATCCAGAGGTAAACAGTCACGACCACCAACGAACGCCAGTCGCTCCCGGAGGTTCAGCTTCATCTTCACCAGCATCACAGGAGCCATCATGAAGCTTCACTGACTGACAGCTGGGCTCATCACCCAGAATGTGTCCGAGCCGTAAAAAGGGCGCGGTCACTTTTTTGGTTCGCGTCCTCGGATTCTTTAAACTTTGCTTTCAGACTTTTAATCGTTCTTTGACGCCGCAGCCTCGTTCTCCTGCGGCCGCGTTCGGACATTTCATTTAGAAATCTCTCTGAACACAGACGGGTTTTGATGAGTCTCTTCTCATTTTTGTACAGAAACATCAGCCTAAATGTTTTTGAGTCTCAGCAGCGCAAAATTATGACGAATGCCAAGTTGGATTGACGTTAAAATATGAATTCGCATCTGGCTGTTCAGACTGAGTCGCATTGCCGCAGATCGGATGTGTATCAGATTTTAGCACCACATATAAAAGCGTCTCAAATCAGAACTGAAAATGTCAGTTTCAGTGTGTTTATCTGTTCTCACTGACACACAGACACACATCTGTGTCACATATGAGGAAAAAGATCGGTTTCGGCCTAACTGAGGTAGTCATGCTATATTTCATAATACTTTATGTTCTACAGTCCACTTGCGCGATTAGGAACACTTAAGCGGTCAGTCGTGACTTCCTGTTTTAGTGAAGATTAAATATGAGGTGACAAACAGTCTGATTTCGCTCAGTCATCCCATCACTACGAAAGACCAGAGAATACAGCAGTGATGTGCCAAAACAGGCTGCTGAGGCAAAAAACAGCGATCAGAACATCAACACACTGTTCTAGTGTACATTGTGGTGCTCTTATGGTGATGTAATAGTGTTTGGTTCCTTTGTCTTCATTTGGGAGAGTGTCAACACAGAGGACCTTCAGTGGTCATCATTAATACTGCTTATAACAGCTCTACCTGCATTAAAAAGCTGGGAAACTGGAAAAACGTCAGTAAAATCCAGTTCATACTCGGGTGAGTTCGACATTACAGCCTCAAACACGGTAAGACTTTACAGTTATTGCCAATGTTTAGTCTGTTAGGTTTGTTTTTGTCTGTAAATTGAGCTGACTGGATGCAAGTTAGTGATCCACTCGGATGAACAGACAACCGTTGTGTTTACAAACATTGAATTCGCTTGCATTGCTGAGTCTCACAGTCAGCCAGATCTCAAATCTCACAGACGCGGCCCAGCAGAACGTAACTCTAATCCCCGAGTCGCTGTGGCGTCAGATCTGACCGCAGTATAAGATTCATACGAAACAGACGCGACTGTAAAGAGCAGCGGAGTCACTTCTGCTCAGAGATGCTGACACTGCAAACTACAGTTACAGTGAAATTACTCAAAACGGAAACGACTGACCGCTACAAACCCTCCCTCCCTCCCTCCCTCCCTCCCTCTCTGCACCCGCTGAAGCTGCGTCTGCATGATCAGTCACTGGGTGACTGAACTTCCTCTTTTCAGACAAACTAGATGAACTGACAGTTTTACAAATGTTACAAAAGTTCATCGTATTAAAACATTAACTCACACAACATTCCACAATAAGACAGATCTCTTATTATCAGTGCTTTATTGTGGATATTAATTTAATCAGAGCTTCATTCTTGATGTCCTGTAGCTTTTATCTCTGAACCACGTGTCCTCTGCTGCCTTCTAAAGATCAAAGGTGCTCCGCTTTAACCGAATGCTATTCATCTTTAAGAGGTGATGTTTACTTTTAAAGCACGTAATGCACTACATGGCTGAAAGTACGCAGACACCCCTCCTAATCATTGAGTTCAGGTGTTTCAGCCACACCCACTGCTAACAGGTGTCCAAACAGTAGCTGCGCTCTAAAGTCCAGGCTGCATTTCTCGGCCGCTACGTCACAGAAGGCCGTTCCGAAGTGAAGGACCCTTCGTATACAGCCTAGAAAGGCAGCCTTCGTTCAGAGTGATACGAAGGACGCATCAGATGTTTCCTTCTAGTTTCCTTCGGTTACCCACAGTTCTCTGCGCACGAGCGATGCAAAGGAGGGAAAAAAAACAAAAAAAACAGCACGAAAATGACGGAATACGAAAGCTGCTGGAGCAGAACTCGTTTTAAAGTTGTTCACGTCTTTGAATTCGTCTTCGTTACCTTATAAAGTGTAAAATCACTGATTAATTAATTAATTCGTCCATATATCGTATTTTATTTAGAAGCATTTATATGTATGTAGTTTATCGTACTACTTAAGATCATCTCCTCCATTTCCGTGAAGAAATGAAACAGCAACAAACTCAATGTAACGGGCTCCATTTTCTCTCACCAGCTCCCTCATGAGTTTGGCGCCGCTCTGGTGGCGTCACCGCGCAGCCTCGTTAGTGCACAGATCGGAATTCATGCGGCTTTTACGTCAATCCAACTCCACATTCGTCATAATTTAGCGCTGCTGAGACTCAAACATCTGGGCTGATGTTTCTGTACAAATTTAGAAGAGACTCATCAAAACCCGTCTGTGTTCAGAGAGATTTCTAAAGAAATGTCCGAACGCGGCCGCAGGAGAACGAGGCTGCAGCGTCAAAGAACAGTTGCTTTGAAAGCAAAGTTTAAAGAATCCGAGGACGCGAACCAAAGAAGTGACCGCGCCCTTTTTACGGCTCGAACACATTCTGGGTGATGAGCCCAGCTGTCAGTCAGTGAAGCTTCATGATGGCTCCTGTGATGCTGGTGAAGATGAAGCTGATCCTCCGGGAGCGACTGGCGTTCGTTGGCAGTCGTGATTGTTTACCTCTGGATGAGCCGTGAAGCAGCGTGACGCTCTGATCTTTTGAGCATGCGGGCTCAGTTTAGGAGCTGATCTGTTCAGACTGATGTCGCATACAGATCACATTTAAAAGATAATCTGAACAGACAAACAAAAAATCTGATCTGGTGAGAAAATCAGATTTGGGCCACTTTTACCTGCTGTGTGAACGTAGCCTTAGCTTCCATGTCAGAGAGTGGACGTGGCGGAGTCTTTAAGGGGACAGTAAATAAATACACAGGGTGGGAAAGGATTAGCAGAATTAAAATCGACATAACCGACACGGGCGAGATTACGTCACTTAGAGGTTCTGAATGTCGGTTTCCATTACTTTTCGTTTAAAGTACGTACAGGTGCAGCACACATTACTTCACAACACGTCAGACACAGAAAGCTGCGTTCTCTTCAAGCCCTCGTTAATCAGCACTCAGCAAACCTAAACAAGAGCCTGAGACTGAGAGGAAGGGAGGGACACAGCGCTGAGAAACAGGGCGCAGCGGCAGAACTGAGACATTTCCGTCTGTTTGAAATATCACAAAACTCCTTCCTTAAAGAGCCCGAATCGCTGAAAACACAGTCAGAGAGTCAAAACAGTCCATACAGGGAACTATGCCCTGTTCTGATTACTTCATGGTTGTGATGTCACAGCCATGAACACATTCAGAAATTACACAGGCATGTCCGGTCTGCTTACAACAGTTTAGCCCCCCCCACTTAATTTTGTAGAGTGTTGTTACTGTTTTGTCTTAATGAAGCACAATATGGGGCAGCCAATCAGAACAGACGTCATTTACATACAGCAGTGCAGGAAAGTCTTTGGCACCTACAAGCACATGATTTAAAACTTGTTAGTAAGCAATAAGTGTGTTTGTAAAAAACAACATAAATCAGTATAATAAATACATTTTTTTTAATTGATTTAATTGATTCTTTAATAATAAATAAATATATATATATATATAATGTATAATTAACAATAATTATCATTTAATATTTAATTAAACATTTTTTAATTCCATCAATTATTTATTTATTTTTAATTTCCATCAAAAGCACCTGATTTAAGTTATAATATTACAATATTATTATATTATATTAATTTATAACGTTAATAAACCTTTATTTATTTCAACCCGGAAGTACATCGAGGGAGACCCTCGTTTACTATGTAGCCGAGCAAATTACAAGGGATCGAAAAAGTTGAAATGAAATTTACCAACTAAAACAAGTGAAAATCGGCAAGCCAAATAAATAAAAAATAAATAAATAAATAAATAAATATATAAGCTCAAGTAGGAAGCGGACATTAACATACATAAAACTACTACTTAGTATATTAACATCATTAGTGTTTATTTTAATATTGGTGCTTTTCTGAGCACTTCCTGCCCACATAAACAGCTTTTTATTTTACATTTTTTCAAGTACTAAAATCTTTTGCACAGTTCTGTATATCAGTCTTTAAGTCACGGTACCAAAAACAGCCTTTTTACTTCTGAGAGATTAAGAGAGGTTGAAAAATGATAAACTCAGAAGCGTATTATGACGTTAAGTAGGAGTTCAATGGAAAAGAAAGATTAAAAATTGGAGAAAAATAAATGATACTGGGCTCTTTAAAGTGATCTGACCGCAGTTCTGAGCTGCGCTGTGTCTCTCCGTATGCGCTTTGCTGTGAAGGCTGAGAGAAGGCAGGCGGTTTACACACAGAGTGGACAAACCTTCAGCCACCTGACATGCAAGAAGCTGATAAAGAAAGAAAATTGAGCCACATACTCCTCTCCCGGCGGAGGGGCGGAGTTTAGCTCCTGATCAGCAGCGCGCAGCGTGAGGAGAGACAGAAAAACACAGATAAGAGCAAGAAAAGCACAACAGAGTTAAACTGCACAGTTAGCACAACAGGAGACGCTCCATAGGAGTTAGAAGCACTGATGGGGCTGATTTTAGTGAAAAATACACACTTTCTCCAGCTTCTACATTTACAATAACATCTGACACCAGCTGAGTTATCATTCACATACACTGATCAGGCATAACATTCTGACCACCTCCTTGTTTCTACACTCATTGTCCATTTTATCAGCTCCACTTACTATATAGGTGCACTTTGTAGTTCTACAGTTACAGACTGTAGTCCATCTGTTTCTCTGATACTTTGTTAGCCCCCTTTTACCCTGTTATTCAGTGGTCAGGACCCCCATGGACCCTCACAGAGCAGGTACTATTTGGGTGGTGGATCATTCTCAGCACTGCAGTAACACTGACGTGGTGGTGGTGTGTTAGTGTGTGTTGTGCTGGTCTGAGTGGATCAGACACAGCAGTGCTGCTGGAGTTTTTAAACACCTCAGTGTCGCTGCTGGACTGAGAATAGTCCACCAACCAAAAATATCCAGCCAACAGCGTCCTGTGGGCAGCGTCCTGTGACCACTGATGAAGGACTAAAGGATGACCAACACAAACTGTGCAGCAGCAGATGAGCTATCGTCTCTGACTTTACATCTACAAGGTGGACAGACAAGGTAGGAGTGTCTAATAGAGTGGACAGTGAGTGGACACAGTGTTTAAAACTCCAGCAGCACTGCTGTGTCTGATCCACTCAGACCAGCACAACACACACTAACACATTACTCAATTTCATTCCTTTCTAATTTAATACAAAGTTTTTCCAATATAAATACTATTATTAGTACAACCATCTGAGTGAAAAGTAGAATCTTTGAAATTTTAACACGAACTTCAGAATCTCTTAGTATTTGGTGGTGTGTCCCTTCAGCTTTAATGACAGTGGCTGTGTTTACATGCAAATCTGATTGAATACATTCTGATTACAGATTAAGACTGCGGTGTTTATATTCTCACTCTACTCAACAGTCTGATGGATCTGTTTACATGTACACTACAAGTAATCAGATCCAAAATGACGCGCATGTGTAGAGAACCACTTAGTGTAGATGTTACCATGACAACCAGCATCACGTGAGTCCAGTCAGAGTGAGATGAGCAGCAGTGAGCAGCGCTTGTGTTTTTAACTGCTTTAAAATGATGTCAGACTCAGGTAAACGTCCTTCACATGTCCTTATTAAAGAAGGCCGAGAGGAAGACGTCGTGTTCTGAGACACATAAGCTGGACGTCCGTCCCACCGCCGTCTTTTAAAGACCAGAGCATAAACTTCGTCTCCTCTGCAGACCAGTTTCTGCTCCGCCATGCTGAACGGTATAAATTTTCACTATGACGTGACGAACACGATCAGAACGGACTTAAACTTTCCGATAGGGAATGTAATCAGATACAGGCGTTTACACGGTTATTATTCTTCTATTTAATGGATTATTTACAGGATTACCCACCTCGATCAGTCGGATAGAAACTGTATTCTAAATGGCCTCAATCGGACTAGACTATTCCGACTGAGCTGTAAGTCGGATAATTAACGGATTATCAGGCTGCATGTAAACGTGGCTGCTGTGCTCTCGGGCTTCTGGACACTGTACAGTCATATAACAGTCCTGTCTTACATTTGCTACGATGTGTGACTGTATTTAGTGCAGTAGTGATCAGTCATAAGAAAAAATATAACTTTATATCATTAAATTCTTACACTCTTATTCAGTGTGTGAACCCCCTGGTATTCGGGGGGCTGCTAACTCTCTCTCCATAGCGGCGCTGAAGCTTCAATGTCAGTAAATGTTTGTTTTATCAGCTGTTCTTCTGTAGAGTCTCTGTTCTAGTGCGGTTCTGCGCTCTTCCTCACAGTAACTGAGATCTTCCTCGTCTCCTCTTCTGCCTTCAGTGTGAGAAATGAGGAACAGTCACTCTTCACTCCAAACTCTTGGGAAACTGGGCGAGTTTTCAGATTTACAGATCTGCTGCAGCTCATTGTAAAGTTTTTCAGAGGAATCCGGGCAGAGTTACAGTTTCTAGGCTATGAAGGACCAACTGGGTGAACCAGTCTGCTACAGCGCCACCCTGAGGCAGAGCAGTGCTGCAGCTCTAGTTAGTTAAGAACACCAGAGACAGAAGCTGATTGTGGGGGAAGCAGCTAAACAATGACAGCATAACGTCATTATAGGCTTATTTTCAGGGACCCCCCAGAATTTTGATTTTGAGCCATTCAGGAGGTCCAAGAGGTTCAACTAGGGGCTTCTGGACCACCCAGGACCCCGTTTTTTTTACACCTTGCTCTTAGGATACATTAACCCATTCATATTCAACAACTACATTTAGTCTACACTCCACAAAACAACAGAGAATGATATCAGGTACCACTTTACAATAAGACGACCCTTATAAAGGGTTTATGAATGGGTTAAAATTACTTTATTAATGGTTATTTCATTAATAAACAGGGTAACGCTTGCAAAATAATGAGCCTACACTGATCTGCACTGTTACAGCTCAGATCTTTCTGGTCTCACTCCGCCCCCCCAGTCCGTCAGCATTAAACCCGTTATATTAATCACAAATTCATACTCATCAGCTCACTGATGCCCTTTTTCCTAATGTTTTAACGTCTTATGAACCATAATAACCGTTAATAAACTAGTTTTAAACTATTCATCAACCTTTATAAGGGTAGTTTTGTAAAGTGGTACCCAGTATCTTAAATATTCACTAACCTGTTCCAGCATTTGAGCTACATTCAAATAGTTTTCCTGATATTTGCATGACTCTAACTGCTGTGGTGAGAGGTATTTAAGCACTCACTGCTGATCGAGCATCGGCTACTCTGGCCTTCTTCAGCCTGGTTTTAGCTGCATCCAGATCCAGACGCTTATTCTGCAGCAGCTTTCGCTCTTTCTGTAAAAGAAATATGAAATAACACCATGTAAGATATGAACGTCAGGCATACGGCGCATTATAACTGACATCTGTACTGTGATGTTTTGTTTATACTGTATCAGCCCCACACCAAAGCCTTTATTTAAAGCATTTCCTTTGAGGAAATGGGTGTGTTTATTGCCTTCTGTGTAGCTTTTGTTGTCTTTGACCCAGTCATTCACTTTTACACACTGATAGTGCAAAATACAACAGAACCACACTGGCTCAGAACCCACTGAGCCTGATTTCCTGTATTCATCAAGATATGTATGATAACATGCAGTTATATGCAAATGGGGTCAATCAGTCAAGACGTGTTTAGTGTCTGAAGAGTGCCTCTTTAGTTTTAGCACTGAAGCTAAGAGGCTAATATAGCTAAGCAACAACAGAAGCTTATACTCCACCGATTAGCATGGTGTTCATGGGTAAAAGTATGTAGCAGACCTAAAAACAGCAGTAGCGGCCATCACTGTCCATGTTTATGATTAACAGTGCGTCACACAGAGTCAGAAACCACACAATCAAGTGGATTAGTGATCACTTAAAGGGCCCATATCCCACGGTTTGCTGTGTTTTTTTGTTTTTTTTTGCACAGATCCACATTGTGTGTGTGGGTTGATCTACCAAAACAGTCATAATTCATTTTTACATGACCATTTTATAACCTCTCTTTATCCCTCAGTATTAAACACGGTTTTTGTTACTGTTTCTTTAAGACCGATATATGTAAATGAGCTCAGTTCTGATGGCTGCCCTGTACTGTGCCTCATTCAAAAAGGAATCTGGGCTGCAACACTTCTTATAAGGTCAATGTGAATGGGTGGGGCTAAACTGCTGTAGGCTGAATGGGTGGGGCTAAACTGCTGTAGGCTGAATGGGTGGGGCTAAACTGCTGTAGGCTGAATGGGTGGGGCTAAACTGCTGTAGCTGAATGGGTGGGGCTAAACTGCTGTAGGCTGAATGGGTGGGGCTAAACTGCTGTAGCTGAATGGTGGGGCTAAACTGCTGTAGGCTGAATGGGTGGGGCTAAACTGCTGTAGCTGAATGGGTGGGGCTAAACTGCTGTAGGCTGAGTGGGTGGGGCTAAACTGCTGTAGGCTGAGTGGGTGGGGCTAGACTGCTGTAGGCTGAATGGTGGGGCTAAACTGCTATAGGCTGAGTGGGTGGGGCTAAACTGCTGTAGGCTGAGTGGGTGGGGCTAAACTGCTGTAGCTGAATGGGTGGAGCAAAACTGCTGTAGGCTGAATGGGTGGGGCTAAACTGCTGTAGGCTGAATGGGTGGGGCTAAACTGCTGTAGGCTGAATGGGTGGGGCTAAACTGCTGTAGCTGAATGGGTGGAGCAAAACTGCTGTAGGCTGAGTGGGTGGGGCTAAACTGCTATAGGCTGAATGGGTGGGGCTAAACTGCTGTAGCTGAATGGTGGGGCTAAACTGCTGTAGGCTGAGTGGGTGGGGCTAAACTGCTGTAGGCTGAGTGGGTGGGGCTAGACTGCTGTAGGCTGAATGGTGGGGCTAAACTGCTATAGGCTGAATGGTGGGGCTAAACTTCTGTAGGCTGAGTGGGTGGGGCTAAACTGCTGTAGCTGAATGGGTGGGGCTAAACTGCTGTAGGCTGAATGGGTGGGGCTAGACTGCTGTAGGCTGAGTGGGTGGGGCTAAACTGCTGTAGGCTGAATGGGTGGAGCTAAACTGCTGTAGGCTGAGTGGGTGGGGCTAAACTGCTGCAGGCTGAATGGGTGGGGCTCAATGGCCCTGCAGGCCCAGACTTACTAAGATGGTTTTGTAATCTCCATCGATGAAGTTCCTGAATGGAGTGAGGAAGTTGATGGCTGCACTGTGGATGAACTCCTTCTCAGCGCTCCCGAGCTGCTTCTCCGTCTCCCCACACTTAATCAGAGCGCTGCCTGCAGGAGGAGAAGAGAGGAAAAAATGAAGAGCACTTTCATTATTATGGTATCATAATATGTCATGCTGTCAAATCAAATGAACCACAGAAATGACGTGTTCATAGAAGTAGGTAAGTAACAAGCAGCCAAGAGAAGCTCTGAGTAGGCTCTGTCATTCTGCCTCTATATATTCTGACAGACTGTAATACACTACAGGAAGTGTAGGGGGCGATATGGCTTCTACTGTTTCATTTAAAAAGCCTCTATAATGTTCATATGATCCACACAGTCACTCTGACAGACTGTAATACACTACAGGAAGTGTAGGGGGCGATATGGCTTCTACTGTTTCATTTAAAAAGCTCTATTATGTTCATATGATCCACACAGTCACTCTGACAGACTGTAATACACTACAGGAAGTGTAGGGGGCGATATGGCTTCTACTGTTTCATTTAAAAAGCCTCTATAATGTTCATATGATCCACAGTCATTCTGACAGACTGTAATACACAACAGGAACTGTAGGCAGCGATGTGACCAATTGTTTAATGGTTTATTGGAATTAAAGAAGACAGAAACGTTCAATAAGTTGATTAATCAAATAATAGTAGACCAAGTCATTGATTACAGACATAATTGTTGGTTGCAGCCATAGTCCAGAGAAAACCCTCTATTTCTGTATGTATTTTATTTTATTTCTGTTTTTCTGATATCAAAAAAGTACTGACTGAACCAGTGAATCAATGAGTGACTTTCACTGGTGAACATTTACAGTAATAAACTGGTTAAACTGGGCACGATGGTTCTACTGGTTCTCACCGTACGCTGTCCCGGGTCCAAACTCGTGCCCGGCGTCGATCATGCCCTCCCCCAGCAGCTCGTGGTTGTTGGCTCGGGTGGGAACCTTTCTGTCCAGCTTCTCGTAAAGAAACTCCTCCATCCTGACATCTGCCCAGATCACACAAATCCAATTACAGTCATATGAGACATCATGCAGCCTTTTAAGAACCAGCAGCACCGGCCAGAACACAGCCAGGGCAGAGCCCACATCCATCAAGGTCAATAACCAACACTAAAGTGTGGACAACCCTCAAGCAGCAACCAGTACTAATGTGTGTAGATGGTAAAGTTTCTATCTGCTCTTATAAGAAACTCCAGCATTGAGGAGCTCGTGTTTCAGCATCATAATCACAGCCAGCTCTCAATCTGACCCTGAATTACTGAAATTAGGCGCTCAAATCTTCTCTGAACCCTCCTGGGACCCTCAGCTGTGAAGCGCAAGACATTACCCACTAAAGAGGCCCCTAAACTTCTACTAATGAAAAGTAAATTAATATAAGAAACTAATTAATTAATTAAAGCCCTGCTTCTATTCAAATACACTATTAAACAAGTGTGTTTGAGATGCTTTTTAAAAGTGCTATGAGACTACAGCTGATAGCAAGGCTAAAAAATGTATCTAAAATATCTAACTGCCATTTTTCTGAAACAACATCGTGACTGCGATTTAAAGTCTATTTTCCATCAACTGAGGTCCAGCTGACGCTTGCATAAAACTCCTAAAGTATTTATCTTAAATTAAATGCTTAAGGGATCAGTATGAAGCTGTAAATCTACATTTGTATCTATCAAATCAAATTTACAATTTGAGTTTCCATTCAAACATTTCCCTGAGGAGATTTTATGTAGTTTAGTTCAGGTAAACAGAAAAGATAAAGGCCCGAAATTCATTTAAGGTGTTTTATCTGAGTGACCACTGGCCTTTTTCTGGCCATGAAGACCAGCACATCCACTTTTTCTGGTCTGAGGCTTGGACACAGTGAACCAGACTACCAGTTAGCCGTGGCTGTGACTTTTCTGACCAACACTGCGATTTAAATGTGATTATTTTCTATAAATTCTTTCTATAAAAGGCCTCATTTTTGCATTTTTTTAGGCTTGATTCTTGAGCGCTGAACAGACTGCCAGGTCACGAGCTCTACATTATCAGGCTAAACTTCCCCACTGAACACTTGAAAGATGAATTATGTAGGATAAAATTAAATTTTCTCTTTCAAACTGCAATTTTGACATAAAAGCTGTTCATCTTTAAACCCCAGCTGATCTACTTGATATGAGGATGTAACTGTCTGTATTTCCACGAGCCAGATCTTTAAATAAAACTGTCGAAATGAAGAGCTGCAGTGTGAAACCAGCCTGAAACGGTCAGCTTGTAGTATAAATAGCAGCAGCTAATCCTGTTGATGTTTTGGTTTGTTTTTAGAGGAACATGATCTAAAACTTACTAAAACTTCTGCTAGATTAGATAAAACTTCAGCTACACTGGCCACTGTGCTAGCTAGCCTACTCGCAACCCAAACTGGGGCAGAGAAGTTATAAAAGAGGAGACGGCCACTGCTTTAAATATGAATGAGGAAGCTCATAACACTCAACCTCTGTTTGCAGATAAAGTCCTGCCCTTCAGTAAAAAGTGCCATTTAGCTTACTGGTCATGCTGTGAGCTCGGAGAGTCCCCTAGTTAAGAAGATCTGTAGCCAGAACAACCAGAAACATCCTGTTTTTTGTGCGTTTCTGAGCCAAACGCTGCAAATTATTCATGAGGTTTCTGTCAGATTTTGTAACTGATTTCAAATATGCTTTTTAACCTCTTTAACTCTGTGGTTCCAACACGCACTTCATCAGATTCTTCATAACTTTCATATTTCATAAGCTTCATTCTAAAGGTGGGGGTCGTATGAGAGCTGGAACTGTCTTCCTTCTAGTCAAATAGATGGGTGGTGTCATTTTAAACCCTTATAATAACCACAATTTTTTTTTCTACTGAAAGTCGACCCATTTTTCCACAAAGCTGGGCTATAAACTATAAACAGATGGCGTCTCTTCAGTGATCTGCTCTATAAACGATATTTTTATGAAATAATACAAAGAGCGTCTAAGATTTTTGGCTTTCAGCAGTAAATTGTAAGCATATAGCGATATGTGTATCATAAAACATGTTCTGTTAATTTGAGGGGAGCTTTTACAAAACAAATAAATAAATAAAATAAAAATTTACATTTATTTCATGCAGTTATGCAGAATAATTTGCCTTATGATTTGGTCATGTAAATTCAGATAGAAAAACCAAAATATACCCTGGTGAATAAGAGGTTAACGGTAATTTGACCTTCAGTTTTGAGTATTTTAGTCTCTCCTCGTTCAGAGAGAGAGGAGTCTGGCCTTGTATGGCTGACAATAACTGCCCAGCGACGTTGCAAAGACAAACAGACTCTCCTATAAAACCTTTGCTGAGGGGTTAACTAGCTAGCAGGTTTGCTGTTCAAACTAAGCAACATGTTGGTGTGTATTAGGATGTATTATGCATTTGAATTATTCAGCTT
The DNA here is from genome assembly GCF_904425465.1 of Colossoma macropomum. Taxonomy (NCBI): domain Eukaryota; kingdom Metazoa; phylum Chordata; class Actinopteri; order Characiformes; family Serrasalmidae; genus Colossoma; species Colossoma macropomum. The sequence continues at coordinate 32,755,611 of NW_023494807.1, forward strand.
TTTTATACTGATTCTGCATGTACTGCTTCAAAAGTGTGCAACAGACTGAAGGTTTTTTGACTGAAGTAGAGCTGGGCGACGTGGCGAAACGTAATATCACGATGCTTCAGTAAGTTTTTTTGCGATACACAATCTGTCACGATATTTACTTTTTCTCTCATAAGCTACAATAAAGTAAGCCTACATTTTAAAAACACCATCAAAAACTATGAATTGCATTATTTCTCTTCCACATTTGACAGTGCTGCACTAAATCCAATTAAACAGGATTAATTATGCTCTGTTTATAATCAAATGCAGCTGCTAAGTGGTTTTGAAGTACTGAAATTATCCACAATATCCTCAGAAATGCTTACTGTGACATTGTGGTGTAATTTTTATCATTTTATAAAAATAAGTACTGTCATATTGCCCAGCTCTAAACTGAAGGCTATGATAAATTAAGCCAGGCTCAAGCTTACACCAGCGTGAGCTGCAAAATAATGGCAATAAATTACTTTACAGATTTGGAAACGTTTTAATCAAATATTTATTTAGACTCCTAATCTGTTATTACCTGTTTCCCCCACTCTAAAATTTAACAAGTCTTAAATCTGTCGTTCGAGTCAAGCTGCAAGTCAGTCGACATGCTGAGTCCCCATCTCTGACTGCGATGCACCTTCCAATATAAACACGTAACCCTTGGTGTGCGTAAGTGAACTCGATTCATCAAAACGCCCACAGATCCGTCTGGAGGTGGGCGATATGGTAGAAAATGTAACATCACAATACTTCAAGAAGGTGTCATGATACACGATATATCACGATATTTACTCTCCGACACCTGCTAAGTCAGAATAGACAAAGTAGCACCACATTTTTAAAAAATACAGTGATATGCATTCATCATTTCACACTGAGCTGCACTAAAGCCAATCGAACAGGACTGATTGAGCTCCCTTTGTAATCAAATATGCAGCTGTTTTATATCCACTATATGCTCGGAAAAGCATATTGTGGCATACTGTGATGGAATTTATCCTGATAAATACTGCCATATTGCTCAGCCATGGATCCATCTGTGATTATTGGCCTGCATGCAGTAATAGATTTATTGGCTCATTTGCATACTGCCCACTATTACAATATCATTAGTGCGAACTGTGCAGCCCTATTAGCACATTACTTTACTCTTAGTGTCAGTGTAATTAGTCCTGAGTCAGCTTGTTTTTGAATGCAGACGTCCTCCTTACTCGGGTTGGGCTGCAGTACAACCTCCGTCTGCTTCATGATCTTCTCCGTCCAGTGTTTCGTAGCTTCCGCACGGATGAGCAGGTTCTCCAGGTGGGCATCGAGCTCGGTTTTTTCGGCCTGGCCGAGCTTCTCCTCAGTAAACTGGACAAAAAAGGGGGGGAGGCAAAGAAGGACAGAGGTCATCTGTATTGCTTTGGCACTTTTTACATAGGATAATGCACAGTTCATATTTCATAACTCATTAATGTCTATAATGTGATTACAGAATGGTGCCTAAGTGTATTTAAGATTACTGGGTTGGACCTAAAATAAGAAAAATAAGAAAAAAATAAGTAAATAATAGCTGTATATGGAAACGAGGCAACGGTGCTAAAGCCAAGCAGACTATTACTTTTGGTTTTGGTTTCAAAAACAATAATGACTGATTTGGAAAGGGATTTTAATGTTTATTGGTAAAAATTTTGCTTCAAAAAACATAAAAAATATACATGAACATCAAAATTTGAGAGCTGTCATCTGTACGCGGCTATAGCCAGCTTCTTATTTGAATTTTCCCGTTCCACCTTAAATAGAGCAGCCGTTACATTCCGCTGACTGAGGCGCCACAATGTAACTGTTGCACCATTTAAGGTGGACCGGAAAAATTCGGCTGTTCGTGTCGTCTGTTTAGTGTATCGGCGTTTAACATCCGCTCCAGCTTAATCTCCCCCTTTATTACAGACATCCCAGTCAAATATAAGTTAGAAAGGAGCGGACTGGAGGCTGTAATCCCCCCGTGTTCCTACCTGCACAGCTCGGCTGAATAAAGTCCCAGCGTCCGCCGCCAGGCGCCTCACACTGAACTCCATCTCGGCTAGCGGCTAGCAGGCTAACGCCATTCACAACAATGGTAAAAACGGCTAACGGCTACCTGGGCTACTCGGTTTATTGATCTGAAACAGTCAGTCGGATCCTTATAGTCTTAGATTATCAGTTAAAGTCATTAGTTAATCCGAGTTAAACTGGATTACCGCGCTTTGTTCCGGAGCTGGAAGGAAAGCTAACGCTAAAGCTAGCGGCCAGCGTTAAGGCTAAAGCTAACACTGCCTGTAAACTAAGTCTAGTGTCACGCCCACTCCTCCCTCATTGGCTGAAACAGGCAGGAAGAGTTTATAACCACGCCCACTGCCACACTCGTGTAGGAAGCTTCATATTTCTACTCTTTTAAGGACAACAAAGCAACAAAATAACAACAAAACAACAACAAAATAACAGCAAAACAACAAAACAATAAAACAACAACAGAACAACAACAACAAAACAACAACAGAACAACAACAGAACAACAAAACAACACAACAAAACAACAACAACAGAACAACAAAACAACAACAACAATAATAATAATAATAATAATACTTTAATATATGTAAAAAATATATTTAAATAGCAGTGGTGGACAGTAATGAAGTAAATGTAATTTGTTTCTGTACTTAAGTAGTTTTTTCATGTATCTGTACATTACTGCACTACTGTACTTTAGTTTTTTCCATTTTAGGTGTCTTTTTACTTTCACTCCACTACATTTCAAAGTCAAATATCTCACTTTTTACTCCGCTACACTATGAGAAATCTGTCGTTCCTTTTGGTTTATTGTGCATAAAAACGTAACATGTCAAAATGAAACAAGCATGAAGCAAAAACACCAATCAGCACAGCGGTCACTTTGTTTTGAGCTTGTTTTGACCTGTTGGACATACCGACCCAGGTAAAGCAGGACAGGGTTAATGCAAACACTAACTGACACTCACACATCAAAGAATTAGTGAACAGATATAACATATCGCTCTAGACTTTGTGGGTAAACAGACCACAATATAGAAATATGTACTCATATGCAGTTGTGACTGACGTGTCTTTATTCTGAATTTATACAAACACATTTCATTTTATAGTAAATTAGTTTGGTCTAGTTTATGTTTATGAACAGAGACCTACAGATGCAGTTTAGTAAAGGAAACTCATTTGTGAATCTGAGTTTAAAGTTTTTATTAAACTTAAACTTGTAACTAAGTTCAAATAAATCTTAAACTGAAACTTTGCTTGTTTGTAAAAAGTGATTTCAGAGCCACTCAGTTCTACCTGATGGAAACTGTTCGCCTTCAGTGTTTTGTGCTTATGATAATTTTAATAGACATCAGCGTCACTAATTAACGACATTCTATTAAAAGACTGGTTTACCAAGAGAGACACTGGAGTATTTTCACCTAAAATGAGTTAATGAAGCGAGTCTTGTTACAAAAATGATAACAGGACATTAGAGCCATAATTAATCTTTTAGATACTTAAGTACATTTGAAGGCAAATACTTTAGTACTTTTACTCAAGTGGAGGTCTAAAGGGAGGAACTTCTACTTTTACTGGAGTAATATTTTACCTTGGGTATCTCTAACTCAAGTACATGGTTTGTGTACTTCGTCCACCACTGTTAAATAGTACAGAGCCCTTAAGGTGGTATGGTGATCATTTTTTAATAGGGCGTGGCCACAAATTAACATTTTGAGGCCACAAGATATGAGAACTTTAACTCATGGTCTCAGTTAAGCAATTTGTGGCCTATAAATATTGACTTGTAGCCACAGCTTATTAAACAACGATCACCACGTCACTTTAGTGGCTCTATATTATAACAAGAACTGCAAAAAGCGCTTCATGAAGAGATTAAAGTAAAAAATAAAAGACAGAAAAGGCTGTAAAAAAATAGCTGATAATAAAGAACATTAAAATAAAATAGAGGGACAAAAATGAAAAAGGTTTTAAGGGTAGTTTATAGTTTTCAGTCATGAAAAATTACAACATTTGTCTAATTTAATGTAGCAGGTTGTTTTGTAAAACCATGTAAGTAGCACTTTTATAAACTCTATGATCATGTTATTAATTATAATAGTATCGTGAATTATTAACATTATTATTTAAAATAAATAAATGTGCTAAACACGTTTCAGACTAGTTTATGTATATAAGTTGGCTGTGTCTCCTCAAAATGGCACAAAACCACCTTCCTGAACATGAGAAGAACAAAGCTGTGCTGAGGTTATGGCACAGAAATAACATGCTAATAAAGACATTACTTGCATTTTTAGAACTTGGAATTGAGGATGATAATCATATATTAAAAAAAGACATATTCATATTGCTCACTGATACAGAGATAGCAAAATCAGCACAAAACTAATGAAAGAAAATCCAATTTCTCAGTCACTACAATCCATAATTGTCTATAATAAGCACACTTACACAAGCCTGGTTCAGTCAGCTGTGTAATACTGAAGATAACACGGCTTCGATTAAGCACTTAAAGCAGTTTCATAAAAGAAGGTAACACAGTAAGTGATAAAATTAAGTTTTATTGCACACAGTGGATAATTCTTTAACACGGGATGCTGCGAGTCAACAGAACAAATGAATCCAGTTCTAACCTTACACAGATTTCAGTTTGAACTGTCATGAACTGTTCTTATTAAATCACAGCAGCCCTGAATAAAGAAGGTGGAGTAAAAATAAAGGAGTCTATGATTTGTCTGCTCCAACGGTGCTCCTGGAGAGCTCCAGCAGAGCCCCGTATCGTAAAGTTCGGCTCTTCCACGACTCCGGGATTCCCTGATGACCGACCTGAGCAAACGAGGGACACACAATGAGATACAGCACTGATTTTATACCCCATGACCAACAGTGATGTGGGTATTCTACTGTTGTGAGGTTGGACGAGCTGTACAAAGTCATGTTCTACAGTTTCTCATTAGGCTGAATGAATAACTGACTCTAAATGTAGGTATTGTGATATAAACTGAGTCTGTTCTACAGTTTCTCATTAGGCTGAATGAATAACTGACTCTAAATGTAGGTATTGTGATATAAACTGAGCCTGTTCTACAGTTTCTCATTAGGCTGAATGAATAACTGACTCTAAATGTAGGTATTGTACCTGAGCTCCAATACAGGCCCCGATGAAGGAGCTCCTGCTGCAGCTGCAGCCCCCACAGCTCATGGTTTCCCTCACAGCCTGTTCAAACCCCACAGCCGTCAGGACTCCATGCAGCGCTGCCTGGAACGCACCGGGCAAACCTGCAAACATCAGCACAAACACAATAGACCAGTTAGACTGTTCTTTAAAAGGGGAACCTTGCCAATTTTTCCAAATTCCCCCATTATTAAGTGGTTAAGATGTAATCAGAGTGGTTCTGAGTGGTTTGGTGTGAAACGCTTTGTTCTAGATAAACTTACCGAGTCAGAACTGTTCACAGTGGTGGTGATAGGAACCAGATGTCCCCCTCTAAAAGCTCCCTCACAGAAAGTTCCTACATGAAATGGTTATGAATTCACTGCCTGATGACTGAGACACTGTTTTATGATAGTTTAGAGAGCTTAAACTCCATTCATGGTGGAGGGATACATGCAGGGCACTGTGAGGCAAAATAGTCCCCAAAGAAAACTTATTATTTCAGATTTTCCACTATTTTCCATCATCAACATTCCATATAAACTCAGAAGACTCGTGTAGGTTCACTGGTGGTTTTGGATAGTAAATAAAATGTCTATATTTGTGTTGTAGTCATGGCGACCCCTGGTTCCTATCACCACCACTGTAAAGACATCTGAACCATTTCACCCCAAACCACTCTGAATCACTCTGATTACACCTCACACACTGAGTTATGCGGAAATAAAAAAAAAATCAGTTGGATTCCCCTTTAATCGTATATGCTCGTACACCTTGCTTTGATTTTTACTGTTATTTTTTTTATTAAGTAAGAAAAAGAAAAGAAAATAAGCTCTGTGCTCATCATTTGGTCATATTTATCTTCAACACTCAGCTTCACGTCAATCAAAGGGCGTCCTTCCACAGCACAGTCAAAAACCACAACTGACTCAAATGGGAACCAACAAGACCAGCAGTTCTAATAGTTCATTTTCTACTGCGAATAATGATTTAATCATATTTTTAGTCATTTTATACCACTTTACATTGCCTAATTTGATTAACCATCTATGGCCAATGGAAAAAGCACTAACTAACTCAATAAGCATAGAAACAAGGAGGTGGTCATAATGTTATGCCTGATCGGAGTATATATATATATTTTTTTTATTCTACAATAACACTGTGCAACTGAGATTATCACTCACCTTGCCCCTGGGTAAATGTGATGTGACAATAAACGTGTTTTGATTTTGATTTGATTTGATTTATCAAACATTTTGGAAACCAAGGTGTCCCTAAACACCCATCAGACAGCGCATATTTATGGTGCAACAATGTACAGTTAGAAACGAAATAACAATCTGATTCTGCTGTAAATGTTCATGTAGAAATGGCTCTATGGGTAAAACGTGGGGGTTGAATCTGGCCATACAATTCAAACCACTTTTAGTGGAGACACTGTAATCTGCGCTGCCGTTAAGGGTTTTCTGAATCTGCGTCTGTGGATCTAAACGTACCTCAGGTGTTTGTAAACACTGCAGGAAGCAGCTCCTTCTGGGATTTGCTCAAATTATCCTTCACTTCATGAATCTGTCCTAAACAGAAAGACAGTGTCAGTTAATTCAGTGTAAAAACATTGGATTTCCAATCAATTAAACTTTAACCTCTTTCCACAGTGCAGTGCCCTCTAGTGGCCATTTGGCAGAGCAGAAATTGACTATTTTTAAATCTATATAATCAAATAAAATATGTGTTTCCCGTAACTCTAGGACTCTGTCGTCTCTCTGTGTGTGAAATGTTGTTGAGCTGCTAGCAAGCAACGAGGGGTGAAAGGGGAGGGGTGAGAACCCCTGCTGAGAAAAAATATTCACACCTCTCCACAAAGATGAAGACAAAATGGACAAATGCTGCTTTCTTAATATCAAACAATCCTGTACGACTGACACGATAAACACACAGCATTTAAACACAATTACAACACTTTTTAGAAGTGCTGACTCGCTCGCTCACCTACAGAGAAAATCCAGTTTTGTAAATTATACACATTTCCACTGAAATATGCTGTATTTCATCAATATTCCTGAATAAGACATTAAAGAAACTGCATTTCATAGCTACCGTGAAAAAGGTTAATTATTCCTGCATCGTCATTTAAAGGCAGGAATAAAACACAATGAACATAAAAGTACACGAGACAGCTGCACATATTCTTCTCAAACAGTTTATCTTCGTCAAAAATCGCTGTTCTTAGTTAGTCTTTTTAAACGCAGCTCTGCTATTTTCGTGTATTTTGTGTATTCCTCAAGTGTTGTGATGTTATGTGTTGGTAAAACAGCCCACAGTCCTATTTTAGAAGTTTCTGGGGTTTTTGGAGGATCATACCTGCCACAGCTTTGTCCAGCTCTTGTGGGTTTTTCCTGTTTGGGTCGTTGAGCTGCTTCAGGACGGCGGTCAGGGCGTCAGGATCAGCACCATTCAGAATAAAATGCTCCAGGAACCTTTCAGACCAACAAAGAAAGTCAGAATCTCCTGGTTATGAACATTCAGGACATGAACATCAGCATCGGATTCACATAAGGGCTGTAAAGCTGAGCTCCAAAATGATCTGCACATCCATGCAAAATGTCTGGAAGATGAAAGAAATGAAGATGTTTTGCTTCATTGATTCTGCACAGGTGCTACTACGCTAACATAGCTACACTGTAAAAATCAGTTTAAGCTAAGAGCAGAGCTCGATTTGTGCAAAGCTAAGCGACGGCGTTTTAGGGCCACTGTTAAAAAAATAAAAATAATAGACTTTGACAATAAAGTCGTTATATTTCTAGAATAAAGTCGTATTTATTAGAATAAAATCTCAATGTTTCGAAAAAAAGTTGTAATATTTTGAGAATAAAGTCATAAAGTTACAAGAATAGACTCGCGATATTTGGAGGATAAAGTGGGGTAACTGTAGGGCGGCTGCCAAAACGTGTTGGGGCCTCGGTTGCTGTATTGGTGACGACGAAGACGCCGATCGATCATTTTGACTATCATTCTTTCTCCTGTGAAACTACCTGCCCTCTTCCAGTGGCACAGAGCTGTAGCCACCGATAGCCGTGTAGACGGTCACTGCCTGTGATTCTCCTTCAACAATAGAGGCAGTTTCCTCCAATAGAGGCGGTTTCCTCCGAGTCCGTCTCGTTCTTTATTCTAAATAAACACAGTTTCCTGCTCAGCCGTTTCTTATACTAACAGTATAAGATACTAACAGGCTGGTTTGATGTGCTGAGACTGAGTATTTCTTTACTGATGAAACTTTACCAACTAATCAACGTCCCTCATTTCAACACGAGGAGGTGCTGCCTTCCTTTTGCAAAGACTTCGGCTACAATACCACAGCGTTTCCTGGTAAAACCCACTTTAATGTCGTAATTCTACAACTTTCTCAAAATATTATGACTTTAGTCTTAAAATATTATGACTTCATTTTTAAAATCGTACCATATGACGTACCAATCATACCATACGACTTTTTATCTTGAAATATTATGACTTTATTCTCAAAAGTCTACTATTTTTTATTTTTTTAACAGTGGCCCTAAAACGCTGTTGTAAAATTCAGCTCCTTGTTTACATCTTAAATATATTAATGAACGTTCGCCCCAACTATTTTAGCATTTAGCCACTGGGAAAGGTTTACCTGGCCGCTGCGAGGGTCACCGCCACACAGGTGTCGCTATTCTGAGTGACCCGTATGGCGTCTTCGACTTTCTCCAACATCTCAGGCTTCCCGGCGTAAAACGCTACGATGGGAGCCAGCTTGGCCACACCGTCCATCTGAGTATCACTGACACAGCCTGCAGGACAGCAGACAGTTAAATCAGCTAAATCAGTTGAATCAGTTAAATCAGTTGAATCAGTTGAATCAATCTCTGCTTTATTTTTATAGGAAACACTGTAAGTGATGAGAGAAGCTCTATTTAATGCGTACCTGTTTCTGTCTTGCCTGAATCCACATTTCTGATAAAGCTTTTTAAGCTTGCTTGTCTCCAGGGTCCTTCAATGGGCAGCTGAGGTCTCGGAGCTTAGGTTAAAAAAAAACACAATTAATTCAAAGTGTGAAACACAGGGGGATCTGGGGGGTCCGGGACAACCTAATTAACGTCTTGGACACCCTGGCTGTCTCAGAATCAAAATTCTAGAGGGTCCGTAAAAATAAACGTACGACAAACACTGTCAATTTGGGAAAAACAGACTCTCAAATCCAGATTCAGTGGAGCTGATTGTTTATCTGCTTCCCCCACAGTCAGCTTCTGTCTCTGCTGATCTAAACTAACTAGAGCTGCAGCTCTGCTCCGCCTCAGGGTGGCGCTGTAGCAGACTGGTTCACCCAGTTGGTCCTTCATAGCCTAGAAACTGTAACTCTGCCCGGATTCCTCTGAAAAACTTTACAATGAGCTGCAGCAGATCTGTAAATCTGAAAACTCGCCCAGTTTCCCAAGAGTTTGGAGTGAAGAGTGACTGTTCCTCATTTCTCACACTGAAGACAGAAGAGGAGACGAGGGAAGATCTCAGTTACTGTGAGGAAGAGCGCAGAACCGCACTAGAACAGAGACTCTACAGAAGAGGAGACGAGGAAGATCTCAGTTACTGTGAGGAAGAGCGCAGAACCGCACTAGAACAGAGACTCTACAGAAGAACAGCTGATAAAACAAACATTTACTGACATTGAAGCTTCAGCGCCGCTATGGAGAGAGAGTTAGCAGACAGACAACACGGGACCCCCGAATACCGGGGGGGGGATTCTGCTGAATTACTGAATTAACTATCCAGGCTCCACCCACAAATTCTTTATAGAACGCTGAAAATCCCATTCAACCTAATGAGAAACTGAAAAACTTACACCTCATATTGTTGTTGTACACATAATCTAGATTTTGTCGCAGTTGTACAAAAAAACATGTCTGTGATCTTATAGGAGACGGAAAAACACTTCTAACATTTGTTAATGTCACTTAAAGAAATCTTTAAAGGGCCCTTAATAATAATAATAATAGTAATAATAATAATAATTTTTATTTATAGAGAACTTTTCATGCTGGTGGCAGCTCAAAGTGCTTTACAGACAGGAGATAAAGCTTAACAGTAATACAAGAAATTATAAGTATTAATTTAGAATCCTAAGAAAATGCGTTTTCATATGCTTCTTAAAAGTGAGCTCTGAACTTGACTGTCTAATAAAAGCTGAACTGAGCTCCACAGTTTAGAAGCAGAATAACTGAAAGAGTCTCTCCACGTTTTCTGTATTTTACTGAAGGTGTTTGTAGTTTAGTATCTGCAGATCTAAGATCATAAACAGACAGACACTCTGTGATGTAAGCAGAGCTTAAAGGTCATTTACAGCTTTAAAAACCAGTAGCATAGCTTTAAAATCTATCCTGATTGATTCAGGCAGCCAGTGCAGCTCTATTAAATGGGACTGATCTGATCTTTCTGTGTTGTTTGTGTTAGGATGCTGATGCGTTTTGTACGAGTTGTAAAGGATGTATAGTTTTCTTAGGAAGTTCAGTACGAAGATCATTACAGTGATCAACTCTGCTGGAACAAATGCATCAACAAGTTTCTCTGCGTCGCTCTGAGAGAGAAAAGGCCGAACTTTTCTCTGATTTGATATTTCTCAAATGATAAAAAGCTACTTTAGTGACTGTTTACATGCAGATTAAACAGAGCTCAGAGTCTAAGATCACGGTCAGGTTTCACACCTATCATGGAAAAACAGAATCTCATGTTGTTGTTGGTCATTTTTTGAGTGTAAATAAGTTACACATCCTGTACAGAGACACACATTTTAATACACAGTTACTGTTTATTTGCTGAATTTAACACACTAGAGAGAAATAAAGCATAAAATGTCTGTGCAAAAGTTGTGGCACATAACTTATATTTTATATTTTATGTTTGATTTTTTCATTTTTTTGCGCTCTAAAATTTGCAGAAAAATGTGTTATTTAAATCTGACCTCTGGAGAGGATGTGTTAAATTATTTTCACTTAGCAAATGAACAAAACATCTAAATATTTTACATATAGTATTTTAATGAACTTGTAATTTTCCATAATCGTCTAAATCATAAAATATTTTGAAATTTAAAACAATAAACATTTTTTTTGCCAAATTCCACAGACGACAACCTGCCTACTTACACTTAAACTAATCATCATGTATCAACCCCTTAAAATCTCCGGCTTATTACATACTGAGGTCTATTGTTTATTAACTATAGGGACAAACTGGCCGAGCTGTTCTTAGATGATAGAAGTGTGTAATAAAACTTTGGCCATGTTAGCAGTTAAATAAAGGAGTATGAGGTCCTCTGTAAACATTTCAAACAGTTGCAATTCAATTCACTCCCAACTCCATACAGTCTATATATGAAAACTAATCTGTGATGTCACAAGAACCACCTTGTTTACATATCTCCACCTATTAAGCCTGCATGAGTTTAACTCTGCCCACTCTCACTGAAGCTTTACGGAGTGTTTTAGGCTGGAATGCTTTTTGAATGAGGCACAGCCAATCAGAACAGAGCTCATTTACATGTATCAGCCTTCACATAAACAGCCTGTTTATATCTAAGGACAAAGGGTGGTTACAAAATGATCAAGTTAAAATAAATTTTGACCATTTTTGATATATAAAACCACATAAATGGAAAAAATAAAGTGCAAAAAAATTAGAAAAAGGTTTTTAAAGGTTCGCTTTTTCACAGTTTGACCATTCACCTAAAAATGACCATTTTTAGATGAATAAGCAGAACTGAAGGAGCTCCTGTGTGGTAAATAAACAGCAGTATTTCTGTGAAAAAGGATGATCTCACCTCCTTTATCTCTGTATGGATCATTAACAGGCGTGTCGTACTCTGATCCGGGGCCAAAGAACTTGTACATGCGCCGCTTTAAATCTTCCTCGTCCAAACCTTCCAGAAGGAAAAGTTCAGTGTTAAAACCCAACTCAGATGTCTTTACAGTGGTGGTGATAGCAACCAGGCGTCGCCATGACTACAACACAAATACAGACATTTTATTTACTATCCAAAACCACCAGTGAACCTACACGAGTCTTCTGAGTTTATATGGAATGTTGATGATGGAAAATAGTGGAAAATCTGAAATAATAAGTTTTCTTTGGGGACTATTTTGCCTCACAGCGCCCTGCATGTATCCCTCCACCATGAATGGAGTTTAAAAATGTTTTATAACTAAAATCTTCTAAAAACTATGATAAAACAATATCCACGTTTACATGCAGCCTGATGATCTGTCAGTAATCTAAAAGCTAAATCGGAATAGAATGAGGCTCTTTTCCTGCCCTGTTGTGGCTCCACAGCTGAATCAGATTTGTAGGTAAAAATAAAATAATCCTCCTTTACAGTAAAATAAAGCTCTGCTGATCGTTCAACACAGTTTAACAATAAATGGTCTTAAACTCTGGAGTTAATGTAGAACTGCTGATTCACCCTTTAACCCTGAAGATCAGCGCAGACTGCTGGTCACCATAGCAACACACCTAGCTTAGAATACTTACTTTGCTCTGCTTTAAGCTTTCGCTCAGCTGTAGCCGCTTTTCTCGCATCTCCGGCAGGAAGATGCGAGTAGAACAGTTTCTTGTAAAATGTCTCTCAATGTTTGACTTTTTATGAGGCTGAAGTCGCTTCTCATTCGCCAGCTTCTTGTTCTAATTTTCCTGTTCCACCTTAAATGGTGGATGAGGCACCAGAATGTAACTGCTGCACCATTTAAGGTGGAACGGGAGAATTCAAACGAGAATTCAGTGATTTTTTAGTGTTTGTCAGTTTCTCGTTGCAGATTAAACGTATCAGGAAACCAGCTGGAGTGATTATAAACATAAATAAGTCCATTCGTCTCCAAATTATTGATGTTCGTCTTAAATCTCTCTCTTTGCCGTTTCGTTAGCTACTAGCTAGGAGAGACTGTTGTCTGTGTTGCTATGGTGACCAGCAGTCTGCGCTGATCTTCAGGGTTAAAGGGTGAATCAGCAGTTCTACATTAACTCCAGAGTTTAAGACCATTTATTGTTAAACTGTGTTGAACGATCAGCAGAGCTTTATTTTACTGTAAAGGAGGATTATTTTGTTTTGGATCTGATTATTGTAGTGAGCATGTAAACAGAGATTTTCATCAGACTATTGAATAGAGTGTGATATAAACACCTCAGTCTTAATCTATAATCGGAATGAATTCAGTCAGATTGGTGAAAATCACTGCATGTAAACACAGCCACTGTCTCAGTCATCAGGCAGTGAATTCATAACCATTTCATGTAGGAACTTTCTGTGAGGGAGCTTTCAGAGGTGGACGTCTGGTTCCTATCACCACCACTGTGAACAGTTCTGACTCTGTACGTTTCTCTAGAACAGAGCGTTTCACACCAAACCACTCTGAACCACTCTGTTTACATCTTAACCACTTAATTATGGGGGGATTTTGTAAGTTCAGTGGAGTTCCAAACAAAAAAAGAAAAGGTTAATCACAGCAGCCTGTGCTCTTATTTACCTCCACACTCCAATAGAGACTCCAGAAGAACAAAGGCCTGATCTCCATAACAGCTCTGCCTGCCCGTTTCCCTCCTGTAGAACGGGTTCACGGACTCGGGCCTGAACTCCGGTTCTGGATTCTGATATAAATACTGGCTGAGCTTCTGTAGATCATAAACCCAGTGCATTGGCTGAGCTGCAGAAACAGGATCAGGTGATTAGAGAGCTTTAACAGCAGCACAACAGAGAATTGAGTGAAGATAATGCTGGAACAAACCTGCAGCATCGGCCACAGCTGACCCAATGATCGCTCCGATGGCCCGGTCAGCAAGGGTGAGGGCCATCTACAACAAGAGACATTCAATATACCTACTTACAATTGACCTTAAACGGGAATTTATGGGAATTTTGTTCTAATTCAGCATAACTCAGTGTGTGAGATGTAATCAGAGTGATTCAGAGTGGTTTGGTGTGAAATGGTTCAGATGTCTTTACAGTGGTGGTGATGGGAACCAGGGGTCGCCATGACTACAACACAGATATAGACATTTTATTTACTATCCAAAACCACCAGTGAACCTACACGAGTCTTCTGAGTTTATATGGAATGTTGATGATGGTAAATAGTGGAAAATCTGAAATAATACGTTTTTTTTTGGAACAGCTTTGAAAAATGGGTTATCTGGTTCCTATCACCACCACTGTGAACAGTTCTGACTCGGTAAGTTTCTCTAGAACCGAACGTTTCACACCAAACCACTCTGAACCACTCTGTTTACATCTTAACCACTTAATTATACAGAACATTTTAAAATATTAGTGACATTCCCTTTAATATGAGGCAGTATGTTTGAACTAGTACTACTTCAGTTCTCAGACTCAAGCTGTGCAGAATGTAAATAAAAATAGGATGCAATGATTTGCAAATCATGTAAACCATATTTTTAAAGGAAAATACTACGAAGACAACATTTCAAATGTTGAAACTGATTTTATTGTTTTTTGAAAAATATTTGCCCATTTTGAATTTAATGCCAACAACACGTTCCAAAAAAGTTGGGACGGGGGCCTGTTTACCACTGAGTTTCATCACCTCTTTTTTTAACAACACTCTGTAAGTGTTTGGGAACTGAAGAGACGCTGCTGTAGTTTTGAAAGTGAAATGTTTTCCATTCTTGTTTGATACAGGATTTCAGCTGCTCATCAGTTCAGCGTCTCATTTGTTGTATTTTTCATTTCATAATGCACCAAATGTTATCAGTGGTGACAGGTCTGGACTGCAGGCAGGTCAGTTTGTGAATGTGGTTTGGCATTGTCTTGCTGAAATAATCAAGGCCTTCCCTGAAAAAGACGTCATCTGGATGGCAGCATATGTTGCCAAAACATGTATATATCGTTCAGCTTTAATGGTGCCTTTACAGATGTGCACGTCACCCATACCATGTGCACTAATGTCCCCTATACCATCATGAATACTGGCTTTTGAACTGTATGCTCATAACAAGCTGAGTGGTCTTTAGCCCGGAGGACACAGTGTCCATGATTTCCAAAAAGAATTTCTTTTTAAACATTTGTCATCTTCTGAATAAATAAAAGCACAGAGAAAAATGTATTCACAAAGCACAAACACATTAGTGCAACCACTGTTATCGGTTTGCCATAGAGGGGTAAGGGTCATTCTACAGAAACGTCCATTTTTGTGTCCCTGGCGTTTACAGATATATTACACTTCAAAAACATGTTAGGGTTACAATTTTTTTACATTTTCAAATAAAACAATAAGTTATTTTAACAATTTCACCTTCTTGATCCATCAATTTAGCAATATTGGTTTTTAAATCAATTATCTAGAATTCCAAGCACCACAGAAGAGCTCGTCCCCACAGTCATGTAAAGGCTGAGGCCATATTTTGAAGAAAAAAAACACATTTTTCTGCAATTTTAACTACAATAATCTATACATGACTATGAAATATATTAATTAAATGACAAAGAAAACAAATCACAAATAAATATTATAAAATATATAATGAAAGTTGTCCCCAGGAGTCGTGTCACTGGTGTTACTGCATAACAAAAAATCTCTTATTTGGAATAAAAGTCACACTGATGACATCACTCGACTTCCTTTTACCTGTTTTCTGAGGATCTATGAAGAAAAGCCCATGGTGAGTCCACTGAGTCTTTCAGTTATCAGAGATTTTCTCATTCAGCTCATGATTTCATATGAAGCTTTTAGCTGAAGTCACTGGTGTGACCGACTTTATTCTGAGGTAATTGTGAAAAAATAGAATACAAATGGATTAAATTCCATATTTTAGTGGATATTCCATGATTGACAACATGTGGTTTGATGCTCTGTAGCAGGTATTTAGTAAAATGCATTGTTCATTAAAATGTCTCTGGTGTTCCTTTATTATGTGCAACACCAATGAGGATCGGTAACACCAGTGACTCCTATGGACAGATAGAAAAGTGGACGTTTCTCTAGAATGAGCCACTAATGTAAGTTGGATATAAGAGAGATCCATATATGCTAATATGTCATATATTTGAAATCCATATTGCCTTATATCAGATTTCTGTATGTGGGCAATATAGCTAGTATATGAAATACTAACAGTGTTGGTATTACTAAAGTACAGCACTACTCGTGGAAATACCTTAGAGTTCCACTACACACCAGCCACCTAAATGCATGGATTATAGCGAACAAACCTCTCAGAAAACAAGAACACAAGCTTTCTTATTCGAATTTGACGTTCCACCTTAAATGGTGCAGCACTATCAGCTGCACTATTTAAGGTGGAACGGCAAATTCAAATAAAAGAAGCCAAAACGAGGAGAAAAGCGGACAAAAACAGTACTGATCCACCTGCTGTCGACTTTTTAAAGAAAAGCACAATTATTTAGTGTCTTTAAACAACATTAAAATCTTGATGAAGTCACCTTAATCGCCGGTTCCGTTCGCTCCGCTCACTCGAGGCGCTGCAGTTACACAACACTGATAGAACGATAAAGCGCTGTTGTTATGGAACGCGAACAGCCGCGTTTGATTGGACGAGAAGGGACTCGTAATCAACTGACGTCAGTACGTACGCGCATGACGCACTTTGGCTGATTTCCAAATAATCTTCGGCTTAGGGTGCTGTACGTTTATGACTTGTAGATCGCAGAATACGTACAAACCGTAACATTCGTACGTAAAAGCCGCATTTGTGCATTAGAATGTCTGTTTTGGAACCGTTTTGATCTTTAATGTAATGTTGGCTACTTTAGAATCCATATTTTGTTTTATTTTTTGTTTGTTTGTTTTGCTTTTTTTACTAAATCAAACTGATGAGGCGCACAAAGCTTTAAAGGGGAATTCCACTGAATTTTTAAAAATTTCTCCGTAAGTCAATTGCTGCGACGTAATCAAGAGTGGTTCAGAGTGGTTCGGTGTGAAACGCTCTGTTCTAGAGAAACTTACCGAGTCAGAGCTGTTCGCAGTGGTGGTGATAGGAACCAGACGTCCACCTCTAAAAGCTCCCTCACAGAAAGTTACTACAGGAAATGGTTATGAATTCACTGCCTGATGACTGAGACACTGTTTTATGATAGCTTTGAGCTACAACACACTTTTTAAAATCCATTAATTGGTGGAGTGACACATAAGGCAGACTAGTTCCCAATAAAACTATTTGTTTTTAGATTTTCCACTATTTTCCATCATCAACATTCCATATAAACTCAGAGGACTCGTGTAGGTTCACTGGTGGTTCTGGATAGTAAATAAAATGTCTATATTTGTGCTGCAGTCCCTGGTTCCTATCACCACCACTGTAAAGACATCTGAACCATTTCACACTAAACCACTCTGAATCTCTCTGTTTACATCTCAAGTGCTGTATTATGCGCAACATTTGGGGTAAAAACAGTAACATGCCATGAGGATGATACACTGTGAGTGAACAGCAAATATTAGATGGAAAGAAGTAAAATTGTGAATATGACTCAAAATCCAGGGCTAGAGAAGTCTGAATGCTTCAGAAACTCTTGGTTTGGATTTACATCATGAATTCTGCCACAATAAGTTGTTTCTAAATGGTTTAGGTCACCGCTGTGTGTTGCAAAGGCCCGGAACCCATCGCATGCTAATCTAATGCTACCATGAGTGTTTTTGAAGAGTTTTGTCTTGTGAAATAAAATAAAGCAGTAAAGGAAATGAACCCCTGGTAATCTGGCTGACCCTCTTACAACCTTCAGGGTTCAACAAAGCCTATGAAGTATATTTGGTCTCACATTAAACATAAACTATCTTGTCAGTGTTTTTCAGCTGTTTGAAGCCGTCAGTACTGAGTGGATCAATTTGTTTAATTCTTGCTTTTTTACTGACTAATAATTTGTTGTTAAGATTATTAAAAGCTAAATGTTTTGCATTGGCTTTATTTCATAACATCATATTAATATGATGTTATGTGCAGTCGTTTTTTTATTATTATGTTATTTCTCTATTTTCTATATTTGTATTTTTTTGTAGTTTTATATTTAAATTGGCAGATATATTTTTTGCTTGTTTGAAGCACATTTAAAACAAGCTACCAAACCAACTTTGTCAGATAAATTAATTAATAAAATTAACTTTAAGTTAACGGTCCAATATCATGAAAAAAAAATCAAATTTTTATTGCTTTTTTAAATAAAATAATATGGTAACTGAACCTACAGCAGTTTGGCCCCTCCCATTCACACTAAAGCTATAAGAAGTGTTTCAGCCTGGATTGCTTTTTGAATGAAGCACAATACAGGGCAGCCAATCAGAACAGAGCTCATTTACATATATTTATCTAAGAGGCACTGTAACACAATCAGTCTGTTTAATTCTGGAGTCATGTAGAAGTTAATTATATTTTTGGTACATAAACTCACACAAACCTTAAAAGAGATCCAAAAATAAGATATTAGAAAAATGTAGGATATGTGTTGTTTAAATAATCTTATAATATTCCGGCAACAATCTCAAAATGAGAAATGTTGAATGTATCGACTAGATTTAAAAGTGTTTTGGGGGACACTTGACATGGTTGTGCCTCTCAGGAGCTCAGAGATGTGTATCCAGGGGGCGCCGTTCTTGTCTTTTGCCCAGAACCCCAGAGTCGTAGCATCTATAAGCTTGTGCGTGCTTTAGTTAAGGCCTAACGGGTTCCTTATGTGCCCCGAGTTGGACACACAGTAATGTTAGGAGGCTCTTAATTAAAACGGAGGAACTGGCCCCCCGTGTAAGAGGAACTCTTGGCCCCATTCTGTGGCAGTGTTGACCCATCACTCGCTAAGACAAGCATTTTAGCAGTTTGCCTCATACAGCGTGATGAAATTTCAGACAGACGCCGCAGAGTCCTCAGAATGTTTCCCCACCATAAACGTCGTGCCAGTTTTCTCCCATAATGTGTTGCTCTCGCTGTGGAGGGGCATAAAAGGTAGTTTTAATGGCCATAAGCAGGGGCTTCACCTGGCCTGGGCGGGTCAAGAGGAGTGCGGGTCAGTGTGGCTGTGCAGTAGAGCTTGAGGACCTGCTCTGAATGAGTACAAGCAGTTTGGTGGCTGTTGGGCAAAGGAATAATTGGGCTTGTGGGGGGGGCAAAAATGAATGGGAGTCTATGGGAGAAACAAGGGATGAGAAAAAAATGACAAAGAGATGAGAACTACATTGAATTCGTACACGGGGGTCAGCCCTGAGATCATGTATGTGAGCAGAAGTACAGTAGATGCGTGTGCCACTCTTGCACCCCATTCATTCCTATGGGACAATATTGTAAATTAACGAAGATTGTACGAAAAGCATGCATGCAAAACTATATACAAGCACACCTTTCCCAATCAGACCCAACATTTGAGTTGGAATGGTGTCGATATCTTGAAAACTGCCAATCGATTAGCGGATTAATATCTGGCAGAATAATAATAATAATAATAATAATGATAATAATGACGATAATAATAATAATAATAATAATAATAATGAAAAAAAGAAGAAGAAGAATATACCACTGGATAACAATAGCAATGCATAATCTCTAATAATATAGTGTTATCTAAAATATATGCAACGCACAGTCACAAAATAGTGTTTTATAGATTTTCCCTTTTCTAGCTTTGTGTAATTATGTGTAATTCTGTAACTGTACACTGTTAGAAATGAAGGTTCTGTTCAGGTACATTTTTCGTACATCAAGGTACAAACAGCGTAAATGTTCCCTCAAAGCTCCAACAGTGGTTTTAAGGTCTGATTGTGAACCTTAAATAAGTGTTTCCAGGTGAAAAGTTCGTATTTGTACCTCTTTCATAACCGAATGTTTTAAACAGAACAGTAAAATAAAAGCCTGGAGACGAGACGGGGTGTGTGGAGTCAGTACAGCTTAGAACATATCATTTCAGTGGATTATGGTTCAGTTATGTTCCCTGACTGAAGGTACTGAGATGGACCCTTGAGTGTCCCACCCCAGTGACAAGAGGGGCACTGACCCAGTGACAGTTTTGTACCTTTATGTCTGCTTTACGTGTTAAGGAGTATGTGTGTATGTAGGTGTGAGTGTGCAGTATTGATGGCTTGCAAACAGGATTTAATAGCATTTTCGCTTTGGCAGAGCTGAGGCGCCACAAAGAGGAAACGCAATTACAAACTGCAAAATCCTTTTTTAATATGTTGGAACATTAAAAAAATAAAAATTAAATGCCAAAAAAATGAACTTTAACAGTCGTCACGTTAGCAGTGTATGGCTGTCTGATCTCATGACGTCTGAAGTGTCAGCGTCTTATGAAGATGTTAAATACAGTTACACCACAAAGTTCTCATTCATTGTATTACTTAGTATATTATAGACATTATTACAGGTATTATAATTTTGACTGTTTCCTATAAAGTAAATATACATGTATAGAATTACTTATTGAAAAAAAGCAATTAACTGACATTTATCATTATTTTTAGAATAACTTTTGAGCATTGAGTACAAGATTCTTCTACTGACGTATAAAGCTCTGAATGGCCTTGATCCTCAGTACCTCAGTGACCTTATTTCCTATTATCAACCGACACGCCCACTTAGATCACAAGGTGCTGCTCATTAATAGTACCCAGAATTAATAAAGTTACGTCAGGGGGAGGAGCCTTTTCATACAAAGCCCCCCCAGCTTTGGAATAGCCCACCAGTCTGTGTTCGGGACTCAGACACAGCCTCCATCTTTAAGTCTAGGCTAAAAACGTACCTGTTTAGTCGAGCCTTTGGTTAATTAGTTTTCCTAACTATGTCCCTCTTATCCCCTTCCCCCCTTGACTTGACTTTTTTCCCTTTTCTTCCCGTTTTTAAACACAATGTTCAACTTATGAGTTTGATTTGATTGATTTATTACACTGACAGGAAAATTACATATATCAAATAAATTCTAACATTCAGTTAATGACGATGTCCATATGTTTACGCAGAGTCTGACAGTTTGCCCCTTGGAATTATACGGTTCTGTCTGTGTTCTGTTATTTTCTGTGTTCACAGAATAAGAACGTGAAAAAAATCAAAGGGACAAGTTGCATAAGTACCTCTACTTTTGTCTTTGTATTAGTACAGCCTCATTTCTAAAAATATTGGGACGCTGTGCAAAATGTAAATAAAAACAAAATGCAATGATGTGTAAATCATTTAAACCCTTTTTTATTGAAAATAGTACAAAGACAACACATCAAATGTTGAAACTGAGAAATTTTATAGTTTTTTGAAAAATATATGCCCATTTTAAATTTGATGCCAGCAACACGTTCCAAAAAAGTTGGGACGGGGGCAACAAAAGGCTGGTAAAGTTGTGTAATGCTTAAAAAAAACATTGGTTGATTGACAACAGGTCAGTGACATGATTGGATATAAAAGAGCATCTCAGAGAGGCGGAGTCTTTCAGAAGTAAAGATGAGGAGGGGTTCACCACTCTGTGAAAGATCTCTACCTTCTCTGGGCCTGAGCTCATTTAAAATGGACTGAAGGGAAGTGGAAAAGTGTCCTGTGGTCTGACGAATTTTCTTTTAGGAAAACTTGGACACTGTGTCCTCTGGGCTAAAGACCACTCAGCTTGTTAGATGTCAGTGCACAATTCAAAAGCCAGTATTCATGATGGTGTAGGGGGGCATTAGTGCACATGGCATGGGTGACGTGCTCATCTGTGAAGGCGCCATTAATGCTGAACGATATATACAGGTTTTGGCAACATATGCTGCCATTCAGACGACGTCTTTTTCAGGGAAGGCCTTGATTATTTCAGCAAGACGATGCCAAACCACATTCTGCATGTATTACAGCAGCATTGCTCCACATTAAAAGAGTCTGGGTGCTAAACTGACCTTCCTGCAGTCCAGATCTGTCACCACTGATAACATTTGGCATATTATGAAATGAAAAACCCTGAACAGTTGAGCAGCTGAAATCCTGTATCAAACAAAAACAGGAAATCATTTCACTTTCTTAACTACAGCAGTGTCTCCTCAGTTCCCAAACACTTACAGAGTGTTGTTAAAAGTGGTAAACAGGCCCCCGTCCCAACTTTTTTGGAATGTGTTGCTGGCAGTAAATTCAAAATGGGCAAATATTTTTCAAACAATGAAAAAACTTCTCAATTTCAACATTGGATTTTTTGTATTTGTACAATTTTCTTTTTAAAATATGCTTTACATGATTTGCACATCAATGCATTCTATTTTTATTTACATTCTGCACAGCACCTCAACTATTTTGGAAATGGGGTTGTAAATGGAAAATGTTTTTGTACAATCATCTTCAAATGATTCTGGATTTTTTCACCAACAAAACGCAAAACACTGGATTGAGACAGTGGTGGGAAAAAGCGAGAAGTCTGCAGGCGTAATATGCATAATCTAAATAGTTGGTGACATAACACTCCATGAAAGGCTCAATCTGATGATAAGTGAGGGTCTGTAGAAATATCACAATGTTATAAGGAGTCCAGCTGATGAAGAAGACCACCACCATGCAGAAAACGAGTCTCATAGTCCTGTGGCTTTTTCCTGTTCGGGACTGGAGGACGGACTGAAGAATTCTCATGCAGCAAAAACCCATTACTAGAAGAGCACTTACGAAAAAAACATTCTGGTTGTACGTAGCGCCAACGGTGCTTTTCATGCTCCTATACTCACAGTAAAGTTGGTTAGGGTCCTCTGGGTCAGGCATGACTTCACTGTACAGTAAGGCTGGCATTGCTACTGCAAAGCTCAGCACCCAAGCAAGGATGGGAGCATCTGCAAAGCACTGTCCTCTGTCCTGGTCAGACAGAGGACAGACCACTGCTACGTAGTGCTGAATGGTAATCAGCATTAGGAACACAATGCGACTGTAAAATCCAGCTGAGGAGACAACATTGACCCCTTTGCACATTGCATCACCAAAGGTCCAGCCCCAGACATAGTAGAAGGTCCAAAATGAAAGTCCAAGCGTGAACATCAGGTCAGACAGAGCCAAGTTGAGGACGAAGACATTGGTCAGTGATTTGAGGTTCTTGTAGAGGCCAAGAATGACAAGAACCAGTATGTTACCAATGAGACTGAGGAGGACCACAATGGAAAGGAATACAGGAAATGCAGTGGCTCCAATTTTGGCCACAGTTTCTTTGTTACATGTTTCATCATAATCATCAAAATAGTGGTATGGAGGATCTGCAAATTCTGCATCTGAAGTGTTTTCTGGAAAGCAAAGAGAGTAAAGAACACATCAGTGCTCAGCCTTGTCCAGTGCCACGTCAAAAATCATAAGTACATAGTTAGTAAATTAGTACAGTACAGTGCTTTGAATGATGACTAGTTTTAAATCTAATAAATAGAACAGTGGTTACCAGGCTTGACTCAGAATCTGAAAATGCCTTTACGTACCCATTTCTTTAGTCAGAATCAAAATAAGCTACAGTGAGCAAGACAATTCCAAACAGTTCTGTTCTTGAACCCTGTTTTTGTAAATGCCCTCTCCCTATAACATGTCTGTAATTCTCATGCTCTTTTTTCTCACACATACAGGAAATGAAAGCTATAAGAGCTTTGCACTTCCTTTTTTTAAAGTCTGCAGTTCTGTAGGTACAGACTAATGCCATTACACTACCTCCACCATGCTTCATATTTGGGTTGAGGTTTTAGTCGTGGTTTAGAGCATTTAATTTTCTCACTGCAAAATGCTGTGTAACCCTACCAAGAGGTTTATATTTGTCTCATCAATCCAGAGAACAGTGTACTTTTTTGTCATGTGGCACATGGTATAGATGGGGAGGAGGTAGGCCTATCACAATTATTGGAGAAGATCCCAGTTTTTTAAGCTGAACGCAGTTATTTTTTCACAGTTGATAGAGATTCTGAAATGAACAAAATGAGAATTGAGTATGGAGGGTTGAAGCTAATAAATGTAAAGTGTAAATAAAATAGTGCTTGTCCTGAAGAAAATGCAGAGTGATAGTGCAGCATAACCTTCTTGCTAGGCGGTTGCTATGGTACAAGGGTTGGTTGCTAAATTGTTGCTAGGAGGTTGCCATGCTGTAAGGGGTGTTTAGTGAATAGTTGTTAGGAGGTTGCTAAGTGGTTGCTAGGTGTTGCTCAGGGCCTGCCCTGAGATAGTATATGTGAAACGGTGTCTTTTGGTTAGGCAGAAGTACAGTAGATGGGCGTGCCACATTTGCACCTTATTTATTTCTATGCGAAAAAATTCGTAATTTAACCAAGATTGCACAAAAAAACGTATTTTGGATCTAAAAGCTGTATGCAAACGCACCAATCCCAATCAAACCGAACATTCCGACGATGGAACGGTATCGATATCTCGAAAACTGAAGAATGAGTTAGTGGACGAATAAAGAAGAAGCAGAAGAATATAACTCGGGTAACAGTGCTGTTCCAATGCAAGTGCTTTAAAATGCACAATCACTGATAATGAAAAGAGTTGTAGACATAAAATTAAACAACGTAATTGTTTAAAATTTTTAATTAGAGTATAAGAAGAACCAGCACCAGCCTGTAGTGGGTTGCTACACAGGCCAACCTCCCCCACCCTTAAAAGGTCAGTCAACCCCAGTGACCTTCCAGGTCGAGCCATATCTTTGGCCATGTACATCCCAGCCATCAGAAAACCACAGGGTGCTCGCTTCTCCGCACACGGCAGAGCTCCCCACAGGGAGGGGATGATGACAGCGACTCTCCACCCAGCAGCTATACACCTTCTGCAGCATCGACGCAGGCCAGAATGCCGCTGCTGCATGCTGGGGCTCCGCCTCTGCCACTGGTGATGCCGCTTGACGCCTTTGGCTCGCTGTGATGCTCCCATGCTGAAGCCTTTGACGCTTTCACTTTCTCCAGCCTCTCTCTTACCTGCCTGTCATTGGGCTGCCCCGCTCTGACTCCGGCCTCCAGCCATGCCGCACTGGCCTCGCCATCTCTCTAGCCATCTGTTCTTGAGCCTGTGTTAGAACCTTTCTTCGCTGGTCCGCTGGTGGGCAATATCCCACTTCTGACACCAGTGTAGCAGAGACACAGTGGAGACCACCAAATGCTCTTTTATGAGCACGAGCAGAAAAGCACAAGCCGGTGCCAGCCTGTAGTGGGTCACTACAATATGAAGGAGAGATTGTAAACTTGTCTAATTAAAATATTTATAAGGTGAAAACCAGTGTTGAACCAATCATTTTTAACTGCAGCCCTACTAGCTAGCCAAATTTAACGAACTTTTATTGTCATATGAAGATCTAAGCTATTATTTATAAGTATGGGACCCAAATGAAACTGGACTTTGGTTAGCAGAGGTCACATCGTTTACCCAGCCCCATCATTTTGTAGCTCAGGACAGTTACAATAAGGGTGAAGTAAATATACATTTGTAAAATTATTTATTGAAGAAAAACTAGCTGACATTTATCATTGTTTATAGAAGAACTTTTTCCACTTGTCTTCCTGTTTTTAAACACAATTTTCAATTCATGACATGAGCTTATTGATTTAATGCACTGACAGTAAAAATGTTATAGCAAATAAATTCTAACATTCACTTAAAGAAAGAGCATGTTTTACACAGAATCTGACAGCTGCGTAATTATCTCTACAAGGTTTTGTACAATCATCTTCAAATGATTCTGGATTTTTTCACCAACAAAACATAAAACACTGGATTGAGACAGTGGTGGGAAAAAGCGAGCAACATGCAGGCGTAATACGCATAATCTAAATAATCGGTGACATAACACTCCATGAAAGGCTCAATCTGATGGTAAGTGAGGGTCTGTAGAAATATCACAATGTTATAAGGAGTCCAGCTGATGAAGAAGACCACCACCATGCAGAAAACGAGTCCTGTGGCTTTTTCCTGTTCGGGACTGGAGGACGGACTGAAGAATTCTCATGTAGCAAAAACCCGTTACCAGAAAAGCACTTACGAAAAAAACATTCTGGTTGTACGTAGCGCCAACGGTGCTTTTCATGCTCCTATACTCACAGTAAAGTTTGTTAGGCTCCTCTGGGTCAGACGTGACTTCACTGTACAGTAAGGCTGGCGCTGCTACTGCAAAGCTCAGCACCCAAGCAAGGATGAGAGCATCTGCAAAGCACTGTCCTCTGTCCCGGTCAGACAGAGGACAGACCACTGCTACGTAGTGCTGAATCGTAATCAGCATTAGGAACACAATGCGACTGTAAAATCCAGCTGAGAAAACAAAATTGACCCCTTTGCACATTGCATCACCAAAGGTCCAGCCCCAGATGTAGTAACAGGACCAAAATGGAAGTCCAAGCGTGAACATCAGGTCAGACAGAGCCAAGTTGAGGACAAAGATGTTGGTCAGTGATTTGAGGTTCTTGTAGAGGCCAAGAATGACAAGAACCAGTATGTTACCAATGAGACTGAGGAGGACCACAATGGAAAATAATACAGGAAATGCAGTGGCTCCAATTTTGGCCACAGTTTCTTTGTTACATGTTTCATCATAATCATCAAAATAGTGGTATGGAGGATCTGCAAATTCTGCATCTGAAGTGTTTTCTGGAAAGCAAAGAGAGTAAAGAACACATCAGTGCTCAGCCTTGTCCAGTGCCACGTCTATTTCTACAGTGTATTATTTGATAACTTTTTGTTCTGAAGGAAAAAATCATAAATAAATAGTAAATTGACAGTGCAGTACTTTAAATGATGACTAGCTTTAAATCCAGTAAATAAAACAATAGTTACCAGGCTTGACTCAAAATCTGAAAATGCCTTTACGTACCCATTTCTTTTGTCTGAATCAAAAAGAGCTACAGTTAGAGTGAGGGAATCAATTCCGTACAGTTCCGTTCGCTGTTCTTCCCTAAAACCTTTATGTATTTGTCTAATGTTTTTTTTTTTCTCTCACAGACAGACAGGAACTGAAAGCTATGAGAGCCCTGCCCCCTTTTTTAAAGTCTGCAGCACTGTAGGTGAGGGGGACAAAGCAGACTAATGCCCTTACACTGCCTCCACCATGCTTCGCATCTGGGTTGAGGTTTAGTGGAGGTTTAGACTATTTAGTTTCTGTGTGCTTCTACCAAGAACTTTAACTGTGTCTCATCAGTCGAGAGAACAGTGTACTATTTGTGTGGGACATGGTTTAGTTCAGATGCGGAGAAGGCAGGCCTGTCACAGTTATTACATAATCGCCTAATCATAATTATTTGAGAAGATCCTAATTTTTTAAAGTGACCACAATAAGAGTTAGAGTTCATATAGAGTCATATTATTCTGAAGTGAAGAAAAAAAATTGAGTATGGTGGGTGGAAGGAAATAAAGGTGAGGTGAGCCTCAAGAAAGCCCACCTGTGTCCCGGACAGGGTTGGGATATCTACTGAAAAATTAGTAGTTAGCTACTTTGTAGCTACTTTCCCAAAATGTATAGCTGCTACAGTTTAGCTACTGTTCCAGAAAAAGTAGTGCCTACTTTTTAGCTACTTTTTGAAAAGTAGTGCACGACTTTTTAGCTACTGTCAAAGTACGAATGTGTCAGAATGTTTGAGAATCTCCGTCTGACACACCAAACAAGCCAAACTGGTAGTGCGAACAAGACACTGCATTTAATCATGTGACAGAAAGAAACACACAATTGAAAAGCTGCAAATCTACAAAAAGATCACCAAAAAGTGAGTTTAGTGTAACCAACAATCAAACTTACACAGCCAAAGGCGTGACATCCAATAAGAATTAAGACTAAAGGCAAAGTCAATCATTCCAGGTTCTTCCTAACAAAAATCAACAAAAATAACTGAATACAAACCAAACATCTTTGTGCAAAGTATTGTCAACTGTTGAAAAAAAACTGCGCCAATTTAAACATTTCAGCAAGATATACAGACAGACATGACATCCTTTGTCGTTTGATAAACTTCATCAACACTTCAGCCTCAAAATCCTCATCAGTGAACCCGGCTCTGTTTGGGGAGAGAATCAGGCCTGAATAATCTCTCCACTGCTGCAGAGCTGCTGTGGCTCCACAGCAGAACTAGATTTTTAGGTAAAATAACATAATAATCCTCCTTTACTGTAAAATCATTATAACACACAGTTCTAACACAGTTTTCACAATAAATGGTAATAAATGGTCTTAAACGCTGGAGTTAACGCATAACTGCTATTTCACCAACGTTTAGCGCTGAAGACTGACGCGCAGACTGCTGGACACACAGCAGTGCAGATAATGAAAAGGCAAAGAGAGAATTAAGACGAACATCGATAATTTGGAGATGAACAGATTTATTTGCATTCATAAGCGCTCAGCTGGTTTCCTCTTACGTTTAATCTGCAACAACTTGCGAGGCTGAAGTTGCTTCTCATTCTCCAGCTTCATGTTCCAATTATCCTGTTCCACCTTAAATGGCGCAGCTGTACA
The DNA here is from genome assembly GCF_904425465.1 of Colossoma macropomum. NCBI lineage: Eukaryota > Metazoa > Chordata > Actinopteri > Characiformes > Serrasalmidae > Colossoma > Colossoma macropomum. The sequence goes on from NW_023494807.1 coordinate 32,784,233, forward strand.
ATCTGGCGCCTCAGGCACCATTTAAGGTGGAACGGGACAGTTCGAACGAGAAGCGGCTTCAGCCTCGTAAAAAGTCGAATATTGAGAGATATTTTAGAAGAAACTCGCGGAGAAGTTTCCGCAGAGATGCGAGAAAAGCAGCTGTAGCTGAGCCAAAGCTTAAAGCAGAGCAAAGTCTGAGTTTGTGTTTGTATATTTTAGCCTGAACTATCAGCACATACTGAGACATACTTTCAGCCAAGATGGTAAAACGGACATAAATTTTGGTTTGATTTTTGTTGAAAGGACAAAATGGCTCTTCTTAATGTTTCGGTTGCGACCCCTGAGCTAAGCCAGTAAGGGGTGATCAGTGCGTGACCGTTTGCTGGAACTGTCCGCGGCTCAGTCGGGATTGCATAGTCACCTCCAGCCCAGTTAACGACCGCATTCTGTGGTTCAGATTTCGTGCGGATCGCCTGAAGCCTGTAGCGAAATTGTAGCGAAAATATTCGCTATAGCTACAGAAAGATTTGTAGGCGCTACAGCTACTAGCTACAAAAAATTTAGTTAGCTACAAAAAGTAGCACTCCACTTAGCTACTCCCCCATCCCTGGTCCCAGGATACTGGTGAACTTCTACCGCTGTACCCTAGAGAGCATACTCACAAACAGCATCTCAGTGTGGTTCGGCAACTGCTCCACATCTGACCGTGAAGCGCTCCAGAGGGTGGTGAAAACTGCCCAACGCATCACAGGTGCCCAGTTACCATCTGTTGCATTCTTTCCACTCACTCTTCAAGTCAAGAGGCTTTTATTGTCATTCCATCTATGTACACAGTGGAGCGAAATTACGTTCCTCCAGGAACAACACGGTGCAACAAGGAACAAAATAGACAGTACAAAGTGTGAACGTGCAGACGTGAGTGTGCAAAAAAAATAAGCTAGAAACAATACAATAAATAGGCTAAATTAAACAGACATTAGACACAGTAAACAGACAGGACAGTGCTGTGTCGGCGCTGCACTCGTTTCTGAGCATGAGGTAGAGTTGTGGAATAAGGTGCAGAGATATTTAACATGCTGTGATCTGTGAGTTACGCAGTCAGATAACATACGTGAGCACAGCAGTTCCTGAGGTAGGATATACACAGTACTAGAGTGAACAAAGTGTAAACACTGTAATAGCAGCAATGTTCCAGATGCAAAGAGCATCAAAAGAGGACTGTGTGGTATGAGTGTAGAGTATGTATGTGTGTGTGTGTGTGTGTGTGTGTGTGTGTGTGTGTGTGTGTGAGTGTAAAGTGTGTGTGTGAGGGGATTTTCAGTTCTGATTGTTTGAGGAACAAAGCGGTTGCAGAGTCTGGCAGTGATGGCACGGATGCTCCGGTACCTTCTGCCAGACGGCAGCAGTGAAAAAAGTCTGTGTGAGGGACGGATGGGGTCGTTTACGATGCTGGTGGCTTTGCGGATGCAGCGTGTGGTGTAGATGTCCATGATGGAGGGGAGAGAGACCCCGATGATCTTCTCAGCTGTCCTCACTATGCGCTGTAGTGTCTTGCGGTCGGAGATGCCACAATTCTCAAACCAGGCGATGATGCAGCTGCTCAGAAAGCTCTCCACAGTCCCCCTGTAGAACATGGTGAGGATGGGAGGGGGGAGATGAGCCTTCTTTAGTCTCCACAGGAAGTAGAGGCGCTGCTGGGCTCTCTTGGCTATGGAGTTGGTGTTGAGGGACCAGGTGAGGTTCTCTGTGATGTGGACACCGAGGAATGATTTCCACAGCGGAGCCAATGATGTTCAGTGGGGCGTGGTCACCTCGCACTCTTCAGAAGTCAACAACCATCTCCTTAGTTTTGTCTACATTCATAGACAATGTTATTGTTTCTGCACCAGTCTGTTAGCCGCTGCACCTCCTCTCTGTACACTGACTCATCATTCTTGCTGATCAGACCCACCACAGTCGTGTCATCAGCGAACTTGGTGATGTGGTTTGAACTGTACTTTGCAGTACAGTCGTGACTCAGTAGAGTGAACAGCAGTGGACTGAGCACACAGCGCTGAGGGGCACCGATGCTCAGTATGGTGGTGCTGGAGATGTTATTACCTATCCTGACTAACTGAGGTCTCTCAGTCAGGAAATCCAGGACCCAGTTACAGAGGGAGGCGTTCAGGCCCAGCAGGCTCAGTTTTCCAATCAGCTGCTGAGGGATGATGGTGTTGAATGCTGAACTGAAGTCTATGAACAGCATTCTGACATAAGTGTCTTTATTGTCCAGGTGGGTGAGAGCCAGGTGGAGTGTGGTGGAGATGGCGTCATCTATTGAGTGGTTGGGGCGATATGCAAATTGCAGTGGGTCCAGTGAAGGAGGAAGCTGGTCTTTAATGTGCCTCATGACAAGCCTTGCAAAGCACTTCATGATGATTGGAGTGAGTATAATGGGACGGGAGTCATTGAGGCAGGACACTGGAGACTTCGGCACAGGGATGATGGTGGTGGACTTGAAGCACGTTGGAACGACTGCAGTGCTCAGAGAGATGTTGAATATGTCTGTGAGAACATTTTTACTTACAATATCTATATTTTGTTTATGTTTACCACTCTCATCCTTAATTGTACATATTGTAACTACAGCATCACTTACCATGGTTACTTTCCTGCACTTTATATGTAAATTGAACCCTATTTCCAAAAATTCGAGACGCTGTGTAAAATGTAAATAAAAACAGAATGCATTGATGTGCAAATCATTTAAACCCTATATTTAACTGAAAATAGTACAAAGACAACATATCAGATGTTGAAACAGAGAATTTTTTTTTTGTTTTTTAAAAAAATAAATGCCCATTCTGAATTTGATGCCAACAACATGTTCCAAAAAAGTTGGGACGGGGGCCTGTTTACCACTGTGTTTCATCACCTCTTCTTTTAACAACACTCTGTAAGTGTTAGGGAACTGAGGAGACACTGCTGTAGGTTAGAAAGTGAAATGTTTTCCTGTTCTTTGATACAGTATTTCAGCTGCTCAACAGCTCAGGGGCTCATTTGTCGTATTTTTCATTTCATAATGCACCATGTGTTATCAGTGGTGACAGGTCTGGACTGCAGGCAGGTCAGTTTAGTTCCCAGGCTCTTTTACTACAGAGCCATCCTGTTGTAATATTTGCAGAATGTGGTTTGACATTGTCATACTGAAATAATCAAGGCCTTCCCTAAAAAGACGTCGTCTGGATGGCAGCATATGTTGCCAAAACATGTATATATTATTCAGCATCAATGATGCCTTCACAGATGTGCACGTCACCCATGCCATGTGCACTAATGCCCCCTATACCATCATGAATACTGGCTTTTGAACTGTGCACTGTTAACAAGCTGAATGGTCTTTAGCCCGGAGGACACAGTGTCCATGATTTCCAAAAAGAATTTCAAATTCATTGGACCACAGGACACTTTTCCACTTCCTCTCAGTCCATTTTAAATGAGCTCAGGCCCAGAGAAGGTGACAGCTTTATATTTGGTTTCTTCTTTGTGTTTTAGAGTTTTAACTTGCATTTGTGGATCCAGTGATGAACTGTGTTCACAGACAGTGGTTTTCAGAAGTGTTTTTGAGCTCATGCACTGATTTTCACTACAGAATCATATCTGTTTTTAATGCTGAGGGTCCAAAGATCACAGCCAGCGAATACTGGTTTTTGGCCTTGTCCCTTACATACAGAGATTTCTCCAGATTCTCTGAATCTTTTAATGATATTTTGTACCGTAGATGATGAAAAGCAGAAGTTCTTTGTTGTTTTATGTCAAGAAACTTTATTCTTGAATTGTTGCACTATTTAATGGTGCAGTCTTTCACAGAGTGGTGAACCCCTCCTCATCTTTACTTCTGAAAGACTCCGCCTCTCTGAGATGCTCTTTATACCCAATCATGTTACTGACCTGTTGCCCATTAACCACCAGGTTTTACCAGCCTTTTGTTGCCCCCTCCCAACTTTTTTGAACGTGTTGTTGGCATCAAATTCAAAATGGGCAAATATTTTTCAAAAACCAATAAAGTTTCAACATTTGTTATTTGTTGTTCCACTTTGTACCATTTTCAATGAAATATAGGGTTTAAATGATTTACACATCATTGCATTTTGTTTTTATTTACATTTTTCACAGCGTCCCAACTTTTTTGGAAATAGGGTTGTGTGTGTGTATGTATATATAAACACATATATTTATATATTTGTATTTTTATGTATGAATTACGTAGTCTCATATTGAAATGTGAAATTCAGATAAATTGGCATGTATATCATATATCTATCCATAAGAGGAAGACCCTAAAAACAAATAATTTACTAGTTAAGGTCAGTATTATATCTTATTCAAGGATTCTATTTAACAGCATCCAAAGTTCTGAGTGTAATAATTATTTTTTGTTAGTTTATAAAATTTAAGATCTGTTTCGTGTGTAAATTCACTTGATCTGTACTAGCCAATCCCAGCGCAGAATGCAGGACGCGATAAGCCAATCGTGCCGCAGGGGGTGGGGCTATCCGGAATACGGGTGGAAAAACACCAAGAGGGCACAGGAATTTGAGAGAGTAGCGCTTTGTCTGATAACTGTTTTAAGTTAATGAAAACACTTATTTTGGTTACTGAAGTGAAAGATAATAGCAAATTATTGCTCGTGATAACAGCATCTAAAGTATCTGCTGTCTGAATACGGGTGGAATAGAGACCCTCACTAACAGTGCTGTTTAATGTAAACAAAACCTTTTAGTCTTTGTATTTATTATTTTTTTATATAATCCAAAAGTAATTAAAAAGAATGAGAAGCCATTTAACTGCTTAGAGTAACATTCAAATCATCCACACTCTTTTTAACGGATGGTTCTAAGGGTTCTTTAATAAAGACAGCGGTTCTGTTTATAACCATGTATTATATACAGAACGTATTTGCATGCCTAAAGGTTCTTTGCATGGTGAAAGGGTTCTTCAGACTGATGGAGAATGTGTTGTATATGGTTCTATATAGCAGCAAAAGGGTTCTTCTGTTGTTACAAGCTTGACATTCTAATAAACACAGAACCCTTTTGATGCTATATAGAACCATTTTCAAAAAAAGGTTCTGTATAGAACCATATACAACACATTCTGCCATTTTACCTGGCAAAGAACGATTTAAGCATGCAAATGGCTCTATATAGAACTCATGGTTCTAAATAGAACCATTTCCTTTATTAAAGAACTTGCAGAACCATCTTTTTTAAGAGTGTTTATCACCAAAAAGGGTTCTGCTACTGTTACGATGTCAAGCTTGTAACAATTGAAGAACATACTTTGGTGCTATATAGAATAGAACCATTTTTAAAAAGGTTCTATGTAGAACATGTTCTTTATGACTCTGAAGAACCATTTAAGCCTGAAATGGTTCAATATAGACCGTATGGTTCTAAACAGACTTATTCCCTTTACTAAAGAAAACTTGAAGCACCTTCTTTTTTAACAATGTGTTTCGCTCGCTGCTAGCCAATCGTGGCGCAGCGGGGGCGGGGCTTTCCGTAAAATGGGTGGAAAAAACAAGACCACTGAGAAGTGTGATTGTTACTTATGAAAAATGAATAAGGATCAGAGTTATTGTAATTTTTTTTGTTACACAGATATTTCATTAAGGAGGCACATTAGAAAAAAAGTAAATAACTATATAAAATTGCGTTGGTGCAGAAGGGGCGGGGACTGCCAGAATACGGGTGGGAACGGACGGAGAAGAGCGCTGAGAGCGTTTCTGTGTCTAAATGTGTTTGTTACTCATGAAAAATGAATGAGGATCAGAGTTATTATGATATCTTTACCCAGAGATTTTATCAGGGTGGCGCAATAAAAAAAATAAACGAAATAAATATACATATATTAAATAGCCTTAATATATTAAAATGACGCCAAAAGTGACGCATTGTTTTTTCTCTGTACTAAACTAAATCTGTCCATCAACTCATCAACATTATTACGATCTTTAGTTACTCAAAAATGTGTAAACTAGGTTTAGTAACTCGAGTCCGGAGATCTGCATCGCTATCTAGAGCTCTGTTCCAGCCTACTGGACGCTGTCAGCCAATCGCGGCGCAGAAGGGGCGGGGGATGCCTGAATACGGGTGGGAACGGACGGAGAAGAGCGCTGAGAGCGTTTCTGTGTCTAAATGTGTTTGTTACTCATGAAAAATGAATGAGGATCAGAGATATTATAGTTTCTTTACCCAGAGATTTTATCAGGGTGGCACATAATATATATATATATATATATATATATATATATATATATATATTATATATATATATATATATATAATAGCGCTAATGTGTTAAAATGACATCAAAAGTGACGCATTGTTTTTTTTGTCCATCAACTCATCAACAATTCAATTATTACGATCTTCACTTCCTCAAAAAATGTTTTGGAACTCGAGTCGAGAGGTGTATATCACTATCTAGAGCTCTGTGCCAGCCTCCTGGACGCTGTCAGCCAATCGCGGCGCAGAGAGGGCGGGGCCTTCCTGAATACGGGTGGGAACGGACGGAGAAGAGCGCTGAGAGCGTGTGTGTCAGTCTGAGAGCGAAGAGGCAGCACTGTGGAGCTCCTCTCTTACTCTGCTGTCTTCTGCTTCGCTCAGACAGACAGAGATGGAGTACTGGAGGCAGTGCACCGTGTGGCTGATAGACTGCAGGGTTCTGCCCCCCACCCACCGGGTCCGGGCGGACTGGGCTCAGGTGTTTGACCTGGCTCAGACCCTGAGGGACGGGGTCCTGCTCTGCCAGCTGCTCAACAACCTCAGAGCCAACACCATCAACCTCAAGGAGATCAACCTGAGGCCACAGATGTCACAGGTGAGCTTAAATGGCTTTACTTTCGTTGCTTTTCTGTGAAGAAGCACTTCGAGCTGCATTCAGTATTACATATAAATAAATAGTACTATTATTATAACTTTTATTAAAGGGGCACTCTGGAAATTTCAAACCTGGTCTCTTTCTGCTTCATCTGTCGTGTAGATTCAGTTACCACAGCTAGTCACTTCCCTGGACTTTGCTGAAGAACAGAAAAGCCACTGACTTCAGAAACTGCCCATTGACTCCCATTGTAATTGCGAGTTTTAGGTCAACGTCGTCTAAGTCTGGGGAAGCGTGTTGAAATTATCATCTGTGGTAATCGACTCTATAGAGGCACCAGATAGAGGTTGGGTTGAAAAGTGTCTGGAGTGTCCCTCATGTATAGTACACGCTTAAAAAATGGTTCTTCAAGGGTTCTTTAGTAAAGAAAACGGTTCTATACAGAACTTATCTGTCTTTGCATGAGTAATTAGTTCTCTGCATGGTGAAATGGTTCTTCCTATTGATGGAGAATGTGCTGTATATGGTTCTATATAGACCTTTTTTGAAAAGGGTTCTAAATAGCACCCATCTATTGCACCATTTAAGGTGGAACAGGAAGATTCGAATAAGAAGACTGACTTATGTGGTTTCTGACATACAGACTTTTATCTATGTGGACTAAGATAAGCGAAATAGCGTCTAGCTGGCAGATGTTTGGGTCGAGCTCAGGCTTCGTTCGGAGGTTTGGATCATTTTAGGGCTCGGAGAAGAACTGAATGCTCTCATGCTCTAAAAGAGCCACACGATGCCAACCACTGGGCCTTCTGTGAGGGTCTCTATGTGCTTATTGGCACTTTATTGGCACTAGAGCCTGGCACTGCCTGGCACCAGCAGCACTGAGATTACAAACTGCACTGAAACAGACAGAAAATTCACAACAGCTACCAAATAACTACAACAGCTTTTTACATTAAACATGATCGGAAACCGTATATTTAAGATGAATCTGCTTCTAAATTGAATAATTTTGAAAAACAAAGCTTTTAAAGCTCCAAACATTTAAAAAAATGTAGAAATCTTTAACTACATACTTAAAAATGATGGTTCTGCAAGGGTTTTTCTAGTAAAGAAAAAATAAGGGTTCTTCCTTTGTAGTAAGCTTGACAACATAACAGTAGAAGAACCTATTTGGTGCCATATAGAACCCTTTTCAAAAAGAGTTCTATTTGGAACCATGAGTTCCATATAGAGCCATTTGCATACTTAAATGGCAATGTGCATTGTAAAATTCTTCTTCAGAATGTGTTGTATATGGTTCTATACAGAACCTTTTTGAAAAGGGTTCTATATAGCACCAAAAATGTTCTGCTATTGTTACAATGTCAAGCTTGTGACAACAGAAGAACCCTTTTTGTTGCTATATAGAACCATCTACAGCACAGTGTTTTAATGATGCAGTGAACACTTTAACCATGAACAGGGTTCTTAGAGTATTCATGGTTCTACATGGAACCATTTTCTGTACAAAAAAAACAGATGGAACCATTGGAGAACAATCATTTTAAGTGTGTATTAAAATTAATAATTATAAAAGCAGAATTCCTGGAGCAAAATCTAACTGTAGTTGTTGTCATTTGAATGAATTGACACAAACGTTTAATTAGTTGATCGTCTTCAGGAGTATTTATGGGGACATTTATGCAAATTTAATAAAATAAAATGGTTATAGATTATGATATGATGTCCATACACTCGTAAAAACACGGTTCTTCAAGGGTGAAAGAACCCGTCGCATGATTAAAGTGATCTTTACCTGGTGAAATCGTTCTTCAGATTGATGGAGAATGTGCTGTAGATGCTTCCATATGGAACCTTTTTAAGAATGGTTCTGGATAGCACCAAAAAGGTTCTTCTGAGGTGCCAGAATGTAACTGCGGCACCATTTAAGGTGGAATGGAAAATTCAAATAAGAAGCTGGTGAATAGAAAGCTGACTTTACACTTTCAAGGCAAGTGCATGCAGTTAGCATTATGCTAATTGGTGGACATAAGTTTTCATTACTTGTTAGCTACATTAGCCTCATATATATGAAAAGTGCATTGTACAGCAATATATAAATACATTATTTATACCGAAATATGTTCTCAAATATAGATTGAAATCTATGTTTTCCAAAAAAGTCAACAGAGTTCAATAGATTTAGAAACAGAACTGCACATTTATTAATTAAACATATTTTATAACTGTAATAGCAAAATACAACAAATATGAGTGCAGTTCTTTACAACGTAATACATTTAATACATTTAATTTAATACTGTCTGTTGTGACCTTGATTCATTATTCAAATACGTTTTCACAAAATATATTTGTGTTAACACAAATTTTAATTAATATTTATTCCAAATATTTGTGCCTAGATTAGTGGGATGTACATTTACACATATATCTGAGTGACATATTTAATGGGCCAATTTGTACGTTTGCATATATTCTAAAAATACATTTAAAATATGTTGTTTCCATATATGGGTTTTGGAGTAAAGATGAGGGATTCGATTTATTATCTGAACTATAATTAGATTTTTATCTAAACTATCACTTCACTAGATGTATACTGTGGATGACCAGAGTTAGCAAATACAATTTTATAAAATAAAATAAATTAGATTTTTAGATTTTGAGGCAAGCTTTACCAGATTTACACGATGGAGGACTTTACTCAGCAAATACAATTTTATAAAGTAAAATAAATTCGATTTTTAGATTTTTAGACAAGCTTAGATAGATTTACAGTGTGGAGGACCAGAGTTAGTAAAGAAAGATTTTTAAGGTAAAATAAATGAGATTTTTGGCTGAACTATCGCTTTAATAGGTTTACACTGTTGAGGACTAAAGTTAGGAAATAAAATTTTATAAAGTAAAATCAAATTTGGAACAAACTATAACTGTAATAGATTTACATTGTGGATGACCAGAGTTAGCACAAATGTATGTAAAGTTTTATGAAGTAAAATAAATAAAATTTTTATATGTGTATTCATTCTTCAGCAAATAAAGTTTTATAAAGTCAAATAAATAAATAAAACAAACCAGATTTTGATCTGAACTCTCACTTTAATAGATTTACAGCGTGGAGTACCAGAGTTAAAATAAAATTTTATAATGTAAAATAAATTGGATTTTTAGATTTTTAGACCAGTTTTGATAGGTTTACAGTGTGGAGGACCAGAGTTAGTAAATAAAACTTTATAAAGTAAAATAAATGAGATTTTCAGCTGAACTGTCGCTTTAATAGGTTTACAGTGTGGCGGACCAGAGTTAAAATAAAATTTTATAATGTAAAATAAATTAGATTTTTAGACCAGTTTTGATAGGTTTACAGTGTGGAGGACCAGAGTTAGTAAATAAAACTTTATAAAGTAAAATAAGTGAGATTTTCAGCTGAACTGTCGCTTTAATAGGTTTACAGTGTGGATGATCTCAGTTGGCACTGATGTGTATAAAGTTTTATAAAGTAAGATTAATAGGATCTTCCGTTAAACTGTCCTTGTAACGAGTGGTGGTCCCAGACCCAAACTATCCTTCCCAGAATCCCCTGGGGCCTGATAAGATGCGAGCTTTGATCCGCCCGCTCGTTAGTGGACAGGGAGCGGGCTCCTCCCAGCCGGCCGGTCCGAGCAGAAGTGGCCGATGTTGTGTTTGTGCTGGGGGAGATAAGCTGAGGCTCCTCTCTGAGAGGACGAGCTCTGATCTCTGATAAACGCTCTGTTTGTACATTCATTCAAACACTAACGACTGCAGCTCTAATTAGTTTCTGCTGAATCGCTCGTATTACACACACACAACCCGGCCATAATGAAGAAATACACTGTTTACTGACGGCAACGACAACACGTTTCATTCTCACACAGCTGCTCGTCTTCTTTCACAGTATTACTCACCTCTTTACTCAAAGCTCTTACTTAGCAGTAAATATGACTCTACATATACAGAGCTGTGCTAAAGTCAAAGACCCTCATTTATTTACTTAATTTACACTTCAAAAGGCCTTTAATTAAAAATGATTCATTTTTCAGTGTCAGGAAAAAAATCAGAAAACAGGTCTTTTCTCAGTAAAGTGGAACTCCACCAGCAAATCAAATTTCCTAATTCAGAGTGGTTTGGTATGAAATGGTTCAGATGTCTTTACAGTGGTGGTGATAGGAACCAGGGGTCGCCATGACTACAACACAAATATAGACATTTTATTTACTATCCAGAACCACCAGTGAACCTACACGAGTCTTCTGAGTTTATATGGAATGTTGATGATGGAAAATAGTGGAAAATCTGAAATAATAAGTTTTCTTTGGGGACTATTTTGCCTCACAGCGCCCTGCATGTATCCCTCCACCATGAATGGAGTTTAAGTTCTCTAAACTATCATAAAACAGTGTCTCAGACATCAGGCAGTGAATTCAGAACCATTTACTGTAGTAACTTTCTGTGAGGGAGCTTTTAGAGGTGGACGTCTGGTTCCTATCACCACCACTGTGAACAGTTCTGACTCGGTAAGTTTATCTAGAACAGAGCGTTTCACACCAAACCACTCTGAACCGCTCTGTTTACATCTCAACCACTTAATTATATAGAATGTTTTTGAAAAATAAGTGGAATTTTTGTATCATTTTTTTTATTGGAAATCAGTGTAGGTTATGCACATATACATTAGTATTTATCAATAGATATTTATTATGACTGTATGTCTGTAATCCCAATCAGTTGCAATACTGTAATTTCTTTGTAGATACTTATCTGTATATACAATCCTCTTTTTCCAGTTCATGCCTTTATAATAATAATAATAATAATAATAATAATAAAGTGGCTGGGAGTCCAAGAGAGCACAAGCGACCTCACTCTCTCTGGGTGGGTAGGAAGGTCCTCCAACTCCCCTCAGTCACTCAGTGCAATGCTAGCCACAGCAGCGTCTGTCCGAGCGCGTTCAGCTGTACAGTGACGCTGCATTAGTGGCAGTTTGAAAAGATGGTGGAGCTTCACAGAACTCAGAGGAAGCCTGTGCAGGCTTTCACCCTCCTAGAGCTCATGGTATCATGTGATTGGGATGTGAGTCCTAACTAGAGGTTGGAACTGGATATAAGTTTAAGTTTTAGTTTCAAGTTTATTTGTCATTTGCACAACATGTGAGGACATTCATGCATTGAAGTGCTTGTGGTGAGGCTCAGTTTATTACTGTACAGCAGGGCAGCATCATATACATACTGAAAACAGTGCAGACCAAACAAAGTAAAAATACAAAATAAAATACTAAACTGAAATATTAAATATTCACCAAATATACACAATATACAGAGACAGGAGGGACCTATGTAAAAGAGCTCTCTGCTATGTACAAATATATTAAACAAGGGATAATCTGAGAAAAATATATATACATTTTAAAGGGACTTATTGTTATTGTCCGTAGCAGATATGATATGATATGATATGATATGATAACCATACTGACAAAGTGACCGAGTGAGATAGTAACTGGGGAAGGACACACAGCATCACAGCTTGTTCAGAAGCCTGACAGCCTGTGGGTAGAAACTGTTCACAGCTTGTTCTTCAGCCAGGTAGTTCTAGCCTGGACGCTGCAAAATTTCCTGCCTGAACAGTAAACGCATTTACACTGTTATAATCTGAACAGTAAACACATTTACACTGTTATAATCTGAACAGTAAACACATTTACACTGTTATAATCTGAACAGTAAACGCATTTACACTGTTATAATCTGAACAGTAAACACATGTTTACACTGTTATAATCTGAACAGTAAACGCATTTACACTGTTATAATCTGAACAGTAAACACATGTTTACACAGTTATAATCTGAACAGCAAACACATGTTTACACAGTTATAATCTGAACAGTAAACACAGGCTGTGTGATGCTGTCTGACCGGATCTTTATGATCTTTATGATGTAATTAAATTGGGGAGAAAATTGGAAAAATCCTCAAAAAATGAATAAATAAATAAAATAAGTAATAATAATTAACTGCTTTAAAAGGTGTTTCAAATAAAATGAAACCCATAAATAAATATAGAAACCTTGCAAGTTTAGTCTTAGAAGCTGGTTTAATATTTTCTGCTTCTCACCGTCCAAGTAATGTAGCTTTTAATCAGTTTTGGAAGCTCCTGTTTTTCACTTTGACTCCCTCCTTCCTTGTGCAGGTGGATTATCTAATATCTAATCTCCTCAGAAACGTCTGAAAAATGAATAATTCGTACTTAATGGGTGTTTTTGAGTGTAAAGTAAATAAATGAGGGGTTGTACTGCACAGCTGTGCAGACGATACTGCATTGATACTGAATCTGAGAGGGTCCAGCAGCTCACAGTGGACACAGTTATAGAGTGATTATGAATGAAGGCCTGTAGATCAGACCTATAGGGTGTTAATGGATTTTATGGAGCTGAATAGCTGCTCTGTGTAATTACTGAAATAATCTGTTCAGTTCAGCTGAGGTTTATTGACGTGGTCTGATGAATACGAGCCCTGAAATCACCGTCAACACACCACTCGTTTAGTAACCTAGACAGTTTATATTTAGATCATACAAACTTCACCCATATCTAACAACTAAATATAGTATGAAGAGGAAAATGATACAGATCTTGTTCTGACTGGTGTAAAGTAACGTAATTTGTGGTTATACTTCAGAAGAACACCTAACAGCACACATTTGAATATTTTTGAATATTTTTGAATACATGTAGCTTTCATACTTTTATTCGCAATCAAATCTGGAATTTTATTGGTTTATTTAACTCAGCAAAATTGTGAGACATTCATGAAAACTGTTTTATATCAAATAGATTAGGTCATAATTTTATATGTTTTGTTAACAGAAATGTGTTAAAATAACCAGTAAGTGTCTATAAAAAGTGTATTGGCTATAAAGGATGTGCAAGTTTTTACACTCGAATTAATGAATACATGGAATCTGACCAGGAGTGACCAAACTTTTGCATGAACACATGTTTACACAATTATAACCTGAAAGTAAAGATGTTTACACTCTTATAATCTGAACAGTAAACATGTTTACACAATTATAATCTGAACAATGAACACATGTTTACACTGTTATAATCTGAAGAATAAACACGTTTGCACAGTTATAATCTGAACAGTAAACATGTTTACACTGTTATAATCTGAACAGTAAACACATTTACGCTGTTATAATCTGAATAGTAAACATATGTTTACACTGTTGTAATCTGAACAGTAAACACATTTACGCTGTTATAATCTGAATAGTAAACATATGTTTACACTGTTATAATCTGAACAGTAAACATGTTTACACTGTTGTAATCTGAACAGTAAACACATTTACGCTGTTATAATCTGAATAGTAAACACATTTACACTGTTTTAATCTGAACAGTAAACACATTTACGCTGTTATAATCTGAATAGTAAACACATTTACACTGTTATAATCTGAACAGTAAACACATTTACACTGTTATAATCTGAACAGTAAACACATTTACACTGTTATAATCTGAACAGTAAACACATTTACACTGTTATAATCTGAACAGTAAACACATTTATGCTGTTATAATCTGAATAGTAAACACATTTACGCTGTTCTAATCTGAATAGTAAACACATTTACACTGTTATAATCTGAACAGTAAACACATTTATGCAGTTATAATCTGAACAATAGCAGTGCATGGGAGAACTTCATGTTTGAGTTGTAATTGATTTTTTATGAGGGGTTCAGTGAAACGTTTATCAGTATAATATCTGAGGAGAAATAACTTGAGTGTTCTTTCAGATTCTTAGAGACAGAATGTTTTACTCTGAGGAAGTGAACACACAGCCTCTTTCTCCATCTCTGAGGTTCTGGTGTTTAAACACTTCCCCAAAAAACAACAAGACACACATTTATACATGTGACTGTGTTTGGTTGATCTGGCACACAGAGAGAACTGACGCTTTGACGTGCAGTAAAAGTGTGAAAGTGAGGCATGTTTGTGTAACAGCTTAGATTCTTAGCCTTCCTTCAAATTATAGATAGCAGATAACAAGATGACCAAAACAAGGGTACCTGGATATGGACACGTGACAAACATACATACATACATATATATATACCTTCAGGAGCTTTTATGAATCCCATTCTAAATCCATAGGCATTAATATGGAGCTGGTCCCCCTTTGCAGCTCTAACAGCTTCCACTCTTCTGGGAAGCTTCTACAGGATTTTGGAGAGTCTGTGGGAATTTGTGTCCATTCATCCAGAAGAGCATTAGTGAGGTCAGACACTGATGTTGGGCGAGAGGGTCTGGCTCACAATCTCTGTTCTAGTTCATCCCAAAGGTGCTGGATGGGGTTGAGGTCAGGGCTCTGTGAGGGCCAGTCAAGCTCTTCCACACCAAACTCACCCAGTCAGGCCTTTATGTAGCTGCTTTGTGCACTGGGGCTCAGTCATGCTGGAACAGAAAAGGTTCTTCCCCAAACTGTTCCCACAAAGTTGGAAGTGTACAATTGTCCAAAATGTCTTGGTGCTGAAGCATTAAGGTTCCCCTTCACTGGAACTAAGGGTTCTAGACCAACCCCTGAAAAACAGCCCCATATCATCATCCCTCCTCCACCAAACTTTACAGCTGGTTCACTGCAGTCAGGCAGGTAACGTTCTCCTGGCATTCGCCACACCCAGACTCGTCCATCAGACTGACAGATAGAGAAGCTGATTCATCACTCCAGAGAACATGTTTCCACTGATCCAGAGTCCAATGGCGGCGCTTTACTCCACTCCAGCCGACGCTTGGCATTGCGCTTAGTGATCTTAGGCTTGTGTGCAGCTGCTCAGCGATGGAAACCCTAACATGCAGTTATTTTGCTGATGTTGCTTCCAGAGGCAGTTTGGAACTCTTTAGTGATTCAACAGAGGACAGACACTGTGCTCCTCAGCACTCAGCGACCCACTCTGTGAGTTCGAGTGGTCTGTCTCTTCGTGGCTGAGCTGTTGTTACTCCTAGACGCCTCCATTTCACAACAATAGCACTTACAGTTGACAGATGTAGCAGGACAGAAATCTCACAAACTGACTTGTGCATCTTAAAGTCACTGAGATCTTCAGTACAACCCTCTACTGTCAGTGTTTGTCTATGGAGGCTGCAAAGCTGTGTGCTTGATTTGGTGATTAGCTGAAACACCTGAACTCATTTGATTACATTTATTTATTTATATTATATATATATATATATATATATATATGTGTGTGTGTGTGTGTGTGTGTGTGTGTGTGTATTGCTTTTGCTCAGTTGCTTAGACTTACGTTCATTTGCTGGTTTGTGTTAAGTGCAGATATTGATCTATATGCAGACAGATATCCCACACTTAGACTGATTCAATCTGCCAGCTGCTTTATATAGAACTGACACACATAAACAGACCAAATAAGCTTCCTACCTCACTCTTCAGATACGCGCTGCCTGGGTTTATTTCTAAATATAATCTCTTTAATGTCTTTGATCATTAGTTTGTGAATCTCTGGCTGCAGATTTGATTCTTTAGGAAAAGATAAATTCTCACATTTTGTCGTAATTCTATTAGATTTGGAGGAACTGGAGGAATGACTTCTGAAATGTATACAATAATAGCAAATACAGCAGGGTTTTTCTTTTGTGTGTGAATAGCTGGTGGATTTGAATTTTTTTTATAACACTCAGAAACTGAATTACAGCTGGACTACATTGAGTTTAATGCATTTTTAGAGCTCTGTTTGTGTTTTAAATCCCTGCTCTTCATGTGTTTTTCAGTTTCTGTGCCTGAAGAACATCAGGACGTTCCTGTCGTCCTGCTGCGAGGCGTTCGGCATGAAGAAGAACGAGCTGTTCGACGCCTTCGACCTCTTTGACGTTCGCGACTTTGGGAAGGTAATCAGAAACAGTTGGAGTGGAATTCTGGTTAACTACTATTACACTATGACTATTACAGTACTGATCCAAAGTATTTTTTAATTTATTTACATTTTAAAATAAAAACAATAAGTTATTTTAACAATTAAACCTTCTTGAGCCTCAATTTAGCAATATTGGTTTTTGAATCAATTATGTAGAATTCCAGGCACCACAGAAGAGCTCTTCCCCAGGTCATATTTTGGGGTAAAAAACATTTTTTTTTCTGCTATTTTAACTACAATAATCTATACATGACTATGGAATAAATGACCGACTTTGTTCTGAGGTAATTGTGATTGGATTAAATTCTATATTTTAGTGGATATTCCATGATTGACAACATGTGGTTTGATGCTCTGTAGCAGCCATTTAGTAAAATGCATTGTTTATTAAAAATGTCTCTGGTGTTCCTTTATTATGTGTAACACCAATGAGGATCAGTAACACCAGTGACCCCTATGGAGAGATAGAAAAGTGGACGTTTCTGTAGAATGACCCATTTAATATAAAAAGTGTGTCCACTCTTTCCCTTTATTCCAGCCTCCATTCCTTTCAGGACTGATCTTGTATCAGATTCCTCTGTGTTTATGATGTACTGATTCTAGATCGGCACTCCGGCTCCTGAGGTGGTTTGTGAAAACAGACCATTTGTCTTAAATGGCTGCCCCAAACTACGTCGCCAATTCTGTATCTCCTTACACTGCAACAAATGGTGTCTTGTCAAGTAAAATTATCTTAGAAATGGTCGATAAATCTAATCTTCCTCCTGTTGAGATTGCTGTAAGCTTAATTTTAGATTATTTACCTTATTTCTAGACATTTTTACTTGTTTTAAGTGATTTATTAAGTAAAATTATCTCACTATACTGGCAGACAATTCAGCTTGTTGTATGAAATGTGCTTGAAACCAGCAAAATTATCTGCCAGTATAGTGAGATAATTTTACTCAATAAAATTACTATAAATAAAACAAGTAAAAATGTCTAGAAATAAGGTAAATAATCTTATAAGTGCACAACCATCTCAAAATGGGAAATATTAGATATATTGACTAGATTTAAAATCATTTCACTTGACAAGATGCTATTTTTTGCAGTGTAATAAAGAGCTGGATGTGGTTTTGGTGGGTGGAGAGAAGTTTTGGTGATGTATTTTTACAAAAATGATTTGGGCTATTTGGGTGACTATTGAGTTCTGGTGTTTGTTAGCAGTGTTAGCCTCCTACCACTGGTAGCTGGTTGTACCTGTGATTTATTTAAGTAGAAAAGAAAGTGAACATGTTTTATACTCTGTAGTGACCTAGCATGGCCTGCTAATAAGCTCCATGCTGAGAGTGAATGTGGGTCAGTTGTTCAGCCTGAGGGCTGGGGGGCCGGTCAGATATGGCGCTAATGCCCGCAGTCTTTTACAGTTCACCACTGAAGCAGTCATATTCTACAATAGACACATCAAAATATGCTTCAGTGGTCTGTTTGGTTCCAAAGTCAGGGCGGGATCTAACGGAACGTGTTGAGCTGCGTAAGCCTCGTTAGACTTTTACAAAATTAAATTAAATCTTGGTTTCTTTTTTATTTCAACTTTGTGAACGTAACATTATCACTCTTAAAAAATGGTCATTTAAGGGTTCTTTAGTAAACAAAATGGTTCTATATAGAGCCATGAACACTCAAAGAACCCTTTGCATGATAAAACGCACGAGTTCATCGCACATGAAATGGTTCTTCAAATTGATGGAGAAGCATAGACGAGTGTAGATGTTCTACAGTGTCGATGTGGCTGTTTAGAGTGAGCGTAGATGTTCTACAGTGTCGGTGTGGCTGTTTAGAGTGAGTGTAGATGTTCTACAGCGTCGGTGTGGCTGTTTTGAGTGAGTGTAGATGTTCTACAGTGTCGGTGTGGCTGTTTAGAGTGAGTGTAGATGTTCTACAGTGTCGGTGTGGTTGTTTAGAGTGAGTGTAGATGTTCTACAGTGTCGGTGTGGCTGTTTAGAGTGAGCGTAGATGTTCTACAGCGTCGGTGTGGCTGTTTAGAGTGAGCGTAGATGTTCTACAGTGTCGGTGTGGCTGTTTAGAGTGAGTGTAGATGTTCTACAGTGTCGGTGTGGCTGTTTAGAGTGAGTGTAGATGTTCTACAGTGTCGGTGTGGCTGTTTAGAGTGAGTGTAGATGTTCTACAGTGTCGGTGTGGCTGTTTAGAGTGAGTGTAGATGTTTTACAGTGTCGGTGTGGCTGTTTAGAGTGAGCGTAGATGTTCTACAGCGTCTGTGTGGCTGTTTAGAGTGAGTGTAGATGTTCTACAGCGTCGGTGTGGCTGTTTAGAGTGAGCGTAGATGTTCTACAGCGTCGGTGTGGCTGTTTAGAGTGAGTGTAGATGTTCTACAGTGTCGGTGTGGCTGTTTAGAGTGAGTGTAGATGTTCTACAGCGTCGGTGTGGCTGTTTAGAGTGAGTGTAGATGTTCTACAGCGTCGGTGTGGCTGTTTAGAGTGAGTGTAGATGTTCTACAGCGTCGGTGTGGCTGTTTAGAGTGAGCGTAGATGTTCTACAGTGTCGGTGTGGTTGTTTAGAGTGAATGTAGATGTTCTACAGTGTCTGTGTGGCTGTTTAGAGTGAGTGTAGATGTTCTACAGTGTTGGTGTGGTTGTTTAGAGTGAGTGTAGATGTTCTACAGTGTCGGTGTGGCTGTTTAGAGTGAGTGTAGATGTTCTACAGTGTCTGTGTGGCTGTTTAGAGTGAGTGTAGATGTTCTACAGTGTTGGTGTGGTTGTTTAGAGTGAATGTAGATGTTCTACAGCGTCGGTGTGGCTGTTTAGAGTGAATGTAGATGTTCTACAGTGTCGGTGTGGTTGTTTAGAGTGAGTGTAGATGTTCTACAGTGTTGGTGTGGTTGTTTAGAGTGAGTGTAGATGTTCTACAGTGTCGGTGTGGCTGTGAATAGTGAGTGTAGATGTTCTTCAGTGTTGGTGTGGCTGTGAATAGTGAGTGTAGATGTTCTTCAGTGTTGGTGTGGTTATTGAGAGTGAGTGTAGATGTTCTATAGTGTCGGTGTGGTTGTTTAGAGTGAGTGTAGATGTTCTACAGTGTCGGTGTGGCTGTGAATAGTGAGTGTAGATGTTCTTCAGTGTTGGTGTGGTTGTTTAGAGTGAGTGTAGATGTTCTACAGTGTCGGTGTGGCTGTTTAGAGTGAGCGTAGATGTTCTACAGCGTCGGTGTGGTTGTTTAGAGTGAGCGTAGATGTTCTACAGTGTCGGTGTGGCTGTTTAGAGTGAGTGTAGATGTTCTACAGTGTCGGTGTGGCTGTTTAGAGTGAGCGTAGATGTTCTACAGCGTCGGTGTGGCTGTTTAGAGTGAGCGTAGATGTTTTACAGAGTCGGTGTGGCTGTTTAGAGTGAGTGTAGATGTTTTACAGTGTCGGTGTGGCTGTTTAGAGTGAGCGTAGATGTTCTACAGCGTCGGTGTGGCTGTTTAGAGTGAGTGTAGATGTTCTACAGCGTCGGTGTGGCTGTTTAGAGTGAGCGTAGATGTTCTACAGCGTCGGTGTGGCTGTTTAGAGTGAGTGTAGATGTTCTACAGCGTCGGTGTGGCTGTTTGGAGTGAGCGTAGATGTTCTACAGTGTCGGTGTGGTTGTTTAGAGTGAATGTAGATGTTCTACAGTGTCTGTGTGGCTGTTTAGAGTGAGCGTAGATGTTCTACAGTGTTGGTGTGGTTGTTTAGAGTGAATGTAGATGTTCTACAGTGTCTGTGTGGCTGTTTAGAGTGAGTGTAGATGTTCTACAGTGTCGGTGTGGCTGTTTAGAGTGAGTGTAGATGTTCTACAGTGTTGGTGTGGTTGTTTAGAGTGAGTGTAGATGTTCTACAGTGTTGGTGTGGTTGTTTAGAGTGAGTGTAGATGTTCTACAGCGTCGGTGTGGCTGTTTAGAGTGAATGTAGATGTTCTACAGTGTCGGTGTGGTTGTTTAGAGTGAGTGTAGATGTTCTACAGCGTCGGTGTGGCTGTTTAGAGTGAGTGTAGATGTTCTACAGTGTCGGTGTGGCTGTGAATAGTGAGTGTAGATGTTCTTCAGTGTTGGTGCGGCTGTGAATAGTGAGTGTAGATGTTCTTCAGTGTTGGTGTGGTTATTGAGAGTGAGTGTAGATGTTCTATAGTGTCGGTGTGGTTGTTGAGAGTGAGTGTAGATGTTCTACAGTATCGGTGTGGTTGTTTAGAGTGAGCGTAGATGTTCTACAGTGTCGGTGTGGCTGTGAATAGTGAGTGTAGATGTTCTACAGTGTTGGTGTGGTTATTGAGAGTGAGTGTAGATGTTCTATAGTGTCGGTGTGGTTGTTTAGAGTGAGTGTAGATGTTCTTCAGTGTTGGTGTGGTTATTGAGAGTGAGTGTAGATGTTCTATAGTGTCGGTGTGGTTGTTTAGAGTGAGTGTAGATGTTCTACAGTGTCTGTGTGGTTGTTTAGAGTGAGCGTAGATGTTCTACAGTGTCTGTGTGGTTGTTTAGAGTGAGCGTAGATGTTCTACAGTGTTGTGTGGTTGTTTAGAGTGAGTGTAGATGTTCTACAGTGTCGGTGTGGCTGTTTAGAGTGAGTGTAGATGTTCTACAGTGTCTGTGTGGTTCTTTAGAGTGAGTGTAGATGTTCTACAGTGTTGGTGTGGTTGTTTAGAGTGAGCGTAGATGTTCTACAGTGTCTGTGTGGTTCTTTAGAGTGAGTGTAGATGTTCTACAGTGTTGGTGTGGTTGTTTAGAGTGAGCGTAGATGTTCTACAGTGTTGTGTGGTTGTTTAGAGTGAGTGTAGATGTTCTACAGTGTCGGTGTGGCTGTTTAGAGTGAGTGTAGATGTTCTACAGCGTCGGTGTGGCTGTGAATAGTGAGTGTATATGTTCTTCAGTGT
Organism: Colossoma macropomum; assembly: GCF_904425465.1. Lineage (NCBI taxonomy): Eukaryota > Metazoa > Chordata > Actinopteri > Characiformes > Serrasalmidae > Colossoma > Colossoma macropomum. The sequence goes on from NW_023494807.1 coordinate 32,805,925, forward strand.
TGGTGTGGTTGTTTATAGTGAGCGTAGATGTTTTACAGTGTCGGTGTGGCTGTTTAGAGTGAGTGTAGATGATCTACAGTGTTGTGTGGTTGTTTAGAGTGAGTGTAGATGTTCTACAGTGTTGGTGTGGCTGTTTAGAGTGAGTGTAGATGTTCTACAGTGTCTGTGTGGTTGTTTAGAGTGAGTGTAGATGATCTACAGTGTTGTGTGGTTGTTTAGAGTGAGTGTAGATGTTCTACAGTGTTGGTGTGGCTGTTTAGAGTGAGTGTAGATGTTCTACAGTGTCTGTGTGGTTGTTTATAGTGAGTGTAGATGTTCTACAGTGTCTGTGTGGTTGTTTAGAGTGAGTGTAGATGATCTACAGTGTTGTGTGGTTGTTTAGAGTCAGTGTAGATGTTCTACAGTGTTGGTGTGGCTGTTTAGAGTGAGTGAAGATGTTCTTCAGTGTCGGTGTGGTTGTTTATAGTGAGTGTAGATGTTCTACAGTGTCTGTGTGGCTGTTTAGAGTGAGTGTAGATGTTCTACAGTGTTGTGTGGTTGTTTAGAGTGAGTGTAGATGTTCTACAGTGTCTGTGTGGCTGTTTAGAGTGAGTGTAGATGTTCTACAGTGTCGGTGTGGCTGTTTAGAGTTAGTGTAGATGTTCTTCAGTGTCAGTGTTGCTGTTTTGAGTGAGTGTAGATGTTCTTCAGTGTTGGTGTGGTTGGAAATTATAGGAAAACAAAGAAAATCCCTTTGTGAGTAGGTGTGTCCAAACTTTTGACTGGTAGTGTAGATGTAAATACATGCACTGTGGTAGAGTTCAGTGCATGTCATGAGCTGTGATGCCTCAGGGGAGAAAAAATGGCTTTTGTTTGAGCTTTTTCATCAGAAACATCTTCAGTCATGCAGAACCCAGCTACCAATCAGCCTACAGAGCATGTCCTGTAAGAAAATAAAGAAAAAGCTGGACAAAAGCCCCACTGGCCTTATTTGACTGCTTCACTTGGATACTAGCTGGGTTAATGTGTTTGTGGGTCAGAAGAGGTTGTGCAGTCAAATAAAATGCTGATATTCTTGTAAAATAGAGTGAGGCTTCCACAGTTTACATCTCCAGATGTACAACCCCAATTCCTGTGTAAAATGTAAATAAATGTAAATAAAAACAGAATGCAATGATTTTCAAATCTCATAGAACCATTTATTCATAATAGAACATAGAACACATATCAGATGTTGAAAGTGAGACATTTTACCATTTCATGAAAAACATTAACACATTTAGAACTTGATGGAAGCAACGCATCTCAGAAAAGTTGGGACAGGGCTGTGTCCACCATCGTGTACCATCCCCTCTTCTTCAACTACAGTCTTTAAACGTCTGGGAAGTGAGGAGACCAGTTGCTTGAGTTTTTGGAGAGGAATGTTGTCCCATTCTTGTCTGATGTGGGATTCTAGCTGCTCAACAGTTCTGGGTCTTCTATGCCGGATTTTTCATTTCATGATGGGCCAAATGTTTTCTATTGGTGAAAGGTCTGGACTGCAGACAGGCCAGTTCATCTCCCGAACTCTTCTTCTGTGAAGGCATTCTGTTGTAATGGATGCAGTGTGTGGTTTATCATTGTCCTGCTGAAATATTCAAGGCCTACCCTGAAAGAGACGCTGTCTGGTTGGCAACATATGTTGTTCTAAAACCTCTGTATACTGTTCAGCATTGATAGAGCCTTTCCAGATGTGTAAGCTGCCCACGCCATAGGCACTAATGCAGCCCCAGACCATCAGATATCTGGGTTTTGAACTGTGCGCTGATAACGAGCTGGACGGTCCCTCTCCTCTTGAGTCCTCAGGACACGGCGTCCATAGTTTCAGAATTTCAAATTTTGATTCATCTGACCACAGAACAGTTTTCCATTTTGCCTCAGTCCATTTTAAATGAGCTTTGGCCCAGAGAAGACGGCAGTGTTTCTGGATCGTGTTGACATATGGCTTCTTCTTTGCGTGATACAGCTTTAACTTGTGTTTGTGGATTGCACGGCGAACTGTGTTCACAGTCAATGATTTCTGGAAGTGTTGCTGAGCCCATGCAGTGATTTCCAGTACAGAATCATGCCTGTTTTTAATGCAGTGCCGCCTGAGGACCCGAAGATCACGAGCATCCAATATTGACCGTTGGCCTTGTCCCTTGCGTACAGGGATTTGTCCAGATTCTCTGACTCTTTTGATGATATTATGTCCTGTAGCTGGTGGGATATCCAAAGTATTAACAATGTTATGTTGAGGAACATTTTTCTGAAATTGTTCCACAATTTTTAGACACAGTTTTTGGCAGATTGGTGAACCTCTGCCCATCTTTGCTTCTGAGAGACTCCGCCTCTCTAAAATGCTCTTTTTATATCCAGTCATGTTATTACTTATTAGTTATTAGTTATTAGTACCACTTACTTTTCCAGCCTTTTGTTGTCCCTGTCCCAAATTTTTTGAGATGCGTTGCTGCCATCAAGTTCTAAATGAGTTAATGTTTTTCATGAAATGGTAAAATGTTTCACTTTCAATATCTGATGTGTGTTCTATGTTCTATTGTGAATAAAATATGGCTCTATGAGATTTGCAAATCATTGCATTCTGCTATTATTGACCTTAATTTACATTTTACACAGCGTCCCAACTTTTTTGGAATTGGGGTTGTACATCTAGAGATGTAAACTGTGGAAGCCTCACTCTATTTTACAAGAATATCAGCATTTTGATTGACTGCCCAATCTCTTCTGACCTACAAACACATTAACCCAAACCCAGCTATTATCCATGTGAAGCAGTCAAATAAGGCCAGTGGGGCTTTTGTCCAGCTTTTTCTTTATTTTCTTACAGGACATGCTCTGTAGGCTGATTGGTAGCGTCCCAACTTTTTTGAATTTTAAATCATATAGTTCAGGTTGCTTCTTTAGTTTTGCACCGGAGTTATGAGGCCAATGTAAATAACAGGTAAGGGAGCCTATTAGCACTGATAATGGGAGTTGTTACTTGTGGAGCTGTTCAGTAATCGCTAACAGACTTGATTATGTTCCCTGCTAGAAAAAACAGCATGTCCCTGATAGCAGGAGGATAGTGGGCTGCTGTTGACCCGCCGAAGGCAAAGCTGGTGGCCCACTGGGGTTTTACTCAGCATTTTCTGGGCGGCCCCCCGGTGATTAAGCAGAGTATTAGACAGAATTCCCCTCATCATCGCTCAGTTTCCACTCACAGTCCAGTTTACTTATTTTTCCTTCATGTCTTTCTTTAGTTATACTTTGTAAATTAGTTTAGTAAATAATTTTAACCCAAAAATCTCTGTGCATTTAAAGTCTGTTTGGGGTGATTAAAACTAGTTAGAGCTTGTATGCAGGACCGTAATCTGGGTGGTCTAAAGGTGGACCAGTTGGGGCAAACAGTCAGCAGGGAGCTGACCTTATCAAGCCTGATATATGCTTGCTATCTGGGATGTTGTGATTTGGATCTAGTAGGCTGGTCAGCCAGTTAGACTGTGCTGTGTGACCAGCTAAACCAGTAGAAACCAGCATAGACAAGCATGGCATTAATGCTGGTCTGTGCTGGTTTTTTCAGCAGGGTGGTTTCTGACACTGTATGATTCACTGTTATCTATAAACATGGACTAAAGTATATTAGCATAGCTAAACGCAGTGGCAGCCTAATATTAAAGCTTACGTCCGTCTGTGCTTTAGTTTCTTTGTTGAAATTACAGTCAGTTACGTACGAGTGACCGATCTTTCAGACGTGCAGTTAGCGCCATGCTGACTGGTGTTCTAATAAGCTTCAGTACAGTTATATTGTGACTAGCATTTTAGCTTGTGGCTAGTGCGTTAGCTTGGGCCAATTAGCTTGTGGCTAAAGTGTCAGATTGGGACACTATGAACAGCCTTTGTTTTTTTGTTTTTTTTTTTTGGTACTTTTATAATATTAAATGTTTAAATAAACTAAAAATGCAAACATTGGTATATTAATGTGAGGCACTTTCAGCCACTCCGTATTTTTTATTTTATTTTCTTCCTTATATCTTAGTTAAATTTTTTGCCTTATATCTTTATTTTAATTTTGTCCTTTTATGTTTATTTTTTCCTTCAATTTAATTTTTCCTTTTTATTTTTATTTTTTCCCTTATATCTTTATTTTATTTTTTCCCTTATATCTTTATTTTATTTTTTCCTTACATTTTATTTTTTTCATTATATCTTTATTTTATTTTTTATTACATTTTATTTTTTTATATCTTTATTTTTATTTTTTCCCTTATATATTTATTTTGTTTTTCCTTAAATCGTATTTTTTCCTCTCATCTTCATTTTATTTTTTTCCTTATATCTAATTTTTTTTCTTATATCGTTTCTTATGCCTAACTAATAAGGCAGTTTGCAGATCAGTTTGTGTCACTAATTTGCTAACAGTATGAGTTTTTTAACTAATGGTGGAAGAAAAACTCATATATACTTACGTGCAAAAGTTTTGGCATCTAATTCCATGTTTTGTTGATTTTTTTAAAGTGATTGTAAGTTAACACGTCCTCTGCAGAGGACTGAACATTTTAATGCATAAATATGCCTTTTTCCTTAATTAAACATATTCAGGGAAGGCATAAAACAAAATGTGGCCTGTGGAAAAGTTATTTCATGTTTTATATTTTATGGTTCATTTTTTTTCAGTATGTTAATCTGTAGAGGATGTGTTCACTTATCTTCACATAAAAAACAAACAAAGCATGTAATTTGACTGTAGGGTGTTCAGAGGTATTTAAGGGTTTATTGTGCTTTTGTGTATTATGTGGGTCGTGGTCGATCAAATGGACGTTCCTGTTCATCCTTGACGGCTCTCTGACGGCTACAGTTTGTCCCAGTTTTGGACACTCGGGATGTTCTCATGGTTCCTTTAATCCTCCTCGGTAATCTTCTCCAGGCAGTGACCTGCTGATGGACATATGGATAAGAACTGACCGTGTAACTCTGAATATTAAGTTCTAGTCCTGTAAAACCCTGTGAAGCACAGAGGACGTGTCTTACTGCTCCAGTTTGGTGAAATCCTGCCGGTTCTGTAAGTGGACGTGTTTGGACGCTGATTGAAATGGAAGTCGTCCATCTGAGTCCGCCACGAGGAAAAGAAAATGGGAAAATGTTCTGAGTGATAATCTTCAGATGCAGACAGATTAATCCTGTCTTTTCTCCGTGTGCCGGAGTTGCTGTTGGCTGGAACGCTGCACTTCACTCACTCCTCTCTGCTTTAGCAGCTCTTTCACTCCCAGTGTTGTTGACTGAGGGTTTCAGGGCTCCAAACACTGCTACTGTCATTGTTGTAGTTATTATTATTTTTCTATATAAACATGATAAACATAATAAAAGGTGAACTGAGCTCCACCGTTCACCTTTATCCATAGTGGTTTCTCCAAAGTGGTTGCTAAGCAGTTGCTAGGCAGTTGCAATGGTGTCCTAGGTGGCTTAGTGGTTGCTAGGTGATTGCTAAGCAGTTGCTAGGCAGTTGCTATGGTGTCCTATGTGGTTGCTTAGTGGTTGCTAGGTGATTGCTGAGCAGTTGCTATGCAGTTGCTATGGTGTCCTAGGCGGTTGCTAAGCGGTTGCTTGGCAGTTGCTACAGTATCATAAGTGGTTGCTAAGCAGTTGCTTGGCAGTTGCTGTGGTGTCTGAAGTGGTTGCTAAGCGGTTGATAGGAAGTTGCTGTGGTGTACTAGGTGGTTGCTAAGCAGTTGCTAGGCGGTTGCTTTGTAGGTTGCTATGGCATCCTAAGTGGTTGCTAAGTGGTTGCTTGGTTGTTGCTATGGTATCCTAAGTGGGTGCAGAGTGATTGCTAGGTGGTTGCCATGATGTCCTAGGTGGTTGCAAAGTGGTTGCTAGGTGGTTGCTAAGTGATTGCTAGACGGTTGCTATGGTGTCCATAGTTGTTGCTAAGCGGTTGCTAGGCACTTGCTATGATGTCCTAGGCGGTTGCTAAGTGATTGCTTAGCAGTTGCTATGGTGTCCTAGGTAGTTGCTAAGTGATTGCTAGGAGGTTGCTATGTTGTCCTAGGTGGTTGCTAAGTGGTTGCTAGGTGGTTGCTATGGTGTCCTAGGTGGTTGCTGGGTGATTGTGTAGGGCTTAAATTGAGGCAGGGCTGGACCTCCCATAATATGCTTTTTCCTTTGGGTAAAATGTCATTGAGGCGACCGTCTGCTTTTCTATGTTTTCATGGTGTTCAGCTTTAGACTCCTCCCCCTGGATAAACTGTTACTGTTACTATTAACTGTTAATGTTGTTACTTGTTTTAAGTGATTTTATTAAGTAAATAGATAATTTAGCTTGTTTTCAAAAATGTGCTTGAAACCAGCAAAATTATCTGCCAGTATAGTGAGATAATTTTACTCAATAAAATTACCTACAACAAGTAAATAGAAATAAGTTGAATAATCTTAAATTAAGCTTGCAACAATCTCAAAAGGAGAGATATTAGATTTATTGACTATATTTAATGTAATTGTACTTGACAAGATACCATTTTTGCAGTGTTCTCTGTGTAAATTTCAAGCCATGGGTGATCTGCTACGGCTTTGTGTGTCTCATTTTGGGGTTAATTTAAAGCAGCAATGGCAAAATATCGTCACTGTCAGAACAGAACCTCACATCCCCATAATGGTAGCTTTACAGGAGAAGAATAAAATGTTTTAAACTTGTAATGGAAGTTAATATCACAAGTTTTTTACAAGTAATTTTGGAGCATTTCTGCTGGTCTGTTTATCATGAAAATATAACATCAGGCAAATGTTTACTGGACTTAAATTATGCAAAAAAAAAAAAGAAAAATGACAGATGACAGTAGTACAAGAACCACTGATAGTTCAGACCACATGGAAAACAGAATTCCCACCAGAAGTTTGATATTTATATATTTAGATTTAAATTTCTGGGGTCAATTTGACCCCAATGATAAAAGATGTTAATAAATTTGAGGATAACAGGAGAGCTAAGCGTAAAGGGAGAATAGCAGCAGCCCCAAAATAGAACCTTGTGGAACTCCAGAGAAAACTATCCACTGCCGATAATTCTTTCAATTAGCTAACTGTTGATACTGTTATGATTCTGCTATCACTGTAGGAAAGAGTGGGGAAGGTTTTCTCTCAGCCTCTATAACTCTCAAACTCTTTTATATATAACTTGTCTGTTTCTGCAGTTGAGTAGAAATCTACTACTGATATATAATAATTTACTCTTCAATTCAGAGCAAACAGTAAAAATGTTTTATTGAAGTATTAGTCTAAACAAAAACATTTTAAACATAAAATGATGATACAGAATATAAAATGTGCCATAACGTCTGCACAGGTCATGTTTTATATTTTATTATTATTTCCATGAATATGTTCAAATTCAGCAAATGAACAGTAATTGTGCATTAAAATATGCAGAAGTGTGCTCTCTGTAGAGTATGTGTGAACTTATTTACACTCTTAGAAAATCAACGGCACATCATTTGAACAGGGGTGCCCAAATTTTTGCACGTTCGTACTTCTTACGAGATGCTGCAGATGATGAAGGACAAAGTACATTTTGCAATAACAGTCTTCAGTGATAATCATGAAAACTTAACACAAGGCAAATGGTAACTGCACTTTCTAAATCATGCACGACAAATGACAGTAGTGTGAGAACCACTGATAGTTCAGACCACATGGAAAACAGAATTCCCACCAGAAGTTTGATATTTATGCATTTAGATTTAAATTTCTGGGGTCAATTTGACCCCAATGATAAAAGATGTTAGTAAATTTGAGGATAACAGGAGAGCTAAGTGTAAAGGGAGAATAGCAGTGGCCCTAAAATAGAACCTTGTGGAACAATTTTTTGGACAAATGATCAAATATCCGTTTAAAATATCTGTCAAATCGTATAATCTATCCACTGCCGATAATTATTTCAATCAGCTAACTGCTGATACCGATATGGTTCCGATATCACTGTAGGAAAGAGTGGGGAAGGTTCACACTAATGGAAAATAACCACAACAAAACTCACACAAGTATTTTTTGAAAACAATATGCATCAATATTCCTAATAGATCATCTCATAGTCAGACTTTCCACCGTGTGGATCCCCTAAGACCTCCGCTACGATTAGAGCGCTGCTCAGTACCGAGAATCAGCACCTCAGTTTTGTCCTGATTAAACTGCAGACTGTTGTCTGTCTTGCATTTAGAGATGTCTGACACACAGTCTGTTAGCATATTTATAGTCTGGACTTTCAGAGTGAAAGGAAATGTATAATTGTGTGCCATCAGCATAACTATGAAAATTTATCTCATGTTTCCTCCTCATATTTCCTGGAGGCCGCATGTAAAGGGAGAATAGCAGTGGCCCTAAAATAGAACCTTGTGGAACTCCAAAGAAAACCTTAACATTTTTATACAAATGATCAAATATCACTTTGGAATATCTGTCAAATCTTATAATCCATCCAATGTCGATAATTCTTTAGAACATTAACCTTCGTTATAAAGGATCTAGCTTGTGTGGAGCAACCCGTTTGATTTAGCAATGCGTAAACCTGAACCGAGTAAAAACTGTATAACTAGCCTATGTTTGAATTTACGTATATATCATCAGCTTAGTGCACCAGTGTGCTACAATCTATGATTCACGACATTTTGTTCTTATGAATCATTTGTATACAAATGCTGAGAACTTATCTTAGAATGTTTTATAAATAAGGCTGTTTCATTTGTTTCCTGTTTGACCTAAACGGTCTGTAAATGCTTGAAGAGACTTTTGTGGCAGCAGTTTTAAAACAACACACAACAGACCAGCATCCTGTTCCTCCTGCCTGAGGATTCACACCTATGAGCCGTTCAGAAACCCAACAAACGTAACATCTCTTTGTAAAAATTGACAGGCAGTAATTTAAATTCAAAGCGATAGTTCCACCCTTCACTATAGCCTCCATTCTTTTCAGGAGACTTGCTTTCATTTTTTCAAATCTTCCAAGTTCCTCCAAATTTCAGTCTTAGAAGTTGGTTTGGCATTTCTGTAAACAATCAATCAACCTTTATTTTCACTGGGAAATACATTGTGGGTGGCCCTCATCTTCAATGCAGGCGAACATTCACAATGCAAAAAGTCTGAAAAGAAATTAAAATGGAATTTGATCTGTGTAAACAAAAATGAACCGAACTACATGAAGAATTTAAGATTAAAATCAAACAAGAAAAATGAAAAAGAATTGAGAACAATTAAGAAATAATTAAGAAGAAATCCAAACACATTCACTGATGTTGAGGCCAGTTTGAGACTGAATTTGGTGTTTGAAGTTTGCTTTTTTAGTTTTAGCTTTACAGCTGCAAGACTAATATAGCTAACAGATAGTGTGAACTGATACCCCACCCATTAGCATTGTGCTAACTGCATGCTTAAATTATACCACACTCACCTCAAAGCATGTGGAGTTGTTCAGTGTCTCTAATAGACTTGATTATGTTTCAGATACTATATTATACTACAGTGATTATCTATTCGAATGCACTTTAGTCCATGTTTATAGATAACAGTCAGTCATACAGTGTCAGAAACCACACAATCAAAACTATCAGAGATACTGAACTGTGAAAAGTGAAAAGTGAGAGTGAATTTAATAGAAAGTCAGTTAAAGTGAAGGTGAGAATCACAGAACATCTACAGTGGACCATGCAGATAAAGAATAACCCATAATATCAATATCAGTGTCCTCAAATGGACAAAACAGGTCTTAATAATTATTCTTTGTTGTGTAACATACAATGATTGCATCACTTGAAGCAGCCACAGTACAATTATACACAGCCTTTGTGAGCAGTGAGGCTTGTTAAGGCTAAACCCGATACTCCCTGAAGCTCAGGAGCCGGACACCCAGGGTGGAGATGAATTAATTCTGCAGTAATTACTCTTCTAGTTTCTCCCTCGCTGCTTATTAACTGTAATCAATGACTTCCAATTTTCAGCAGTCAGAGCCTCAGGCGCCAGACAGTCAGACCCTGAGCGTTCAGAGGAAGTCTATAACAGTAAATCCAGTTCAGTTCGGCTTTTCTCTGTTAAGGAGCTTTATTTTAAAAATGTAGAAAAGTAAATAAAAAGGAAAACAACCAGATTAGCTGTAGTTTTTAAAGATCTGGTCATTAGAAGAAATCAGGAATTGTTTCTGTTATTCAGTTAAAAAATGTAATTTCCCATTTGTACAGTTGCACCCACGCAATCACATAGGCGTCCATTCCGTTTATCCACAATTACCTGTATGTGTTCTCAAAGACGGTCACTCTGCTACAAGTCATATTGTGCAACACATAGATATCCATTGCATTCACCCACAGTTCACTGAATAGACACCCATTCATCCACACCTCACTCTGTGCAATCACATAGACACCCATTCACCCACAGTTCAGTTTGTGTGATAACATAGACATCCATTCATTCATGATTCACTTTATGCAATGACATAGACATGTATTCATTAAGGATTCATAGTGTATAATAACATAGAAATCCATTCATCTACAGTTCACCTTTTGCAATCACATACACATCCATTTACCCACAGTTCACTTTGTGTGATAACATAGATATCCATTCATTCATGATTCACTTTATGCAATGACATAGACCTGTATTCATTAAGAATTCATAGTGTATAATAGCATAGACATCCATTCATCTATAGTTCACTTTTTGCAATCACATACACATCCATTTACCCACATTTCACTTTGTGGTGGTAACATAGACATCTATTCATTCATGATTCACTTCATGCAATCACATAAACCTATATTCATTAAGAATTCATAGTGTATAATAACATAGACATCCATTCATCTACAGTTCACTTTGTTTCATCGGTCACTCAGTGCACTCACTGACAAACATATTTTGTCCACACCACTTTTTCTCTCTTACAATGCAGTCAACACAAAGTGATGCATGCAAACCCTCCAGTGTTAATCAATGAGCTTTTTATATCGGACATGCAGAGTAAACAGTGCAGCTGCACACAGTTTGGTTTCACTTTGAGTGTTTTTTGCCGCTTGCAATTATAGAAACATCAAACCGTGGGTTTAGTGGGCAGGATGATCGGCTAGTGAGCAGCGCCTGATGTTTTCTTACGTCATAGCAGACCTAGTTATACAAACCCTGCTCTAAAAAAAGTGAGGGCTGTATGTGAAATGCAAATAAAAACAGAAAGCAGTGATTTATAAATCCACTATGAACTGTGACAAAGACATAGGCAGGATATGTACTGTGTGACAATTGATGCCTGCAACATATTCCAAAAATGTTGGGATGGGGCAATTTAAGACTAAGAATGTTGTTAATGTTCAGAAAACATTTAAAGATGTGATGTGATCATGCTTGGACATTGAAGGAGCATCCAGGAAAAGCCGAGTCCTTTATGAGTGAGGGTGGGTCAAGACTTAACACTTTGCCAAAGAATGCATCAGCAAAAAATCCACCTGTTTAAGAACAGAGGTGGGCGATATGGCAAAAATATAACATTGCGATACTTTTCACGATACACGAGATGTCATAATATTTATTTTTTCAGACATCTGAAACAGAGAAAAAGAACCAGCAGTGCTACACAAAGTATACTAACAACAACTGTAAACACAATGATTTCTGTTCAATATTTGGCACTAAATCCAGTTATACAGGACTAATTCTGCTCTCTTTATAATGAAACATGCAGTTAGTCAGCGTCTACAAGCACTGACAGTATACACAGTATGATCAGAAAAGCTGCTGGAGTCTTTAAACACCTCAGTGTCACTGCTGGACTGAGAATAGTCCACCAACCAAAAATATCCAGCCAACAGCGTCCTGTGGGCAGCGTCCTGTGACCACTGATGAAGGACTAGAGGATGACCAACACTGTGCAGCAGCAGATGAGCTATTGTCTCTGACTTTACATCTACAGGGTGGACCGACAAGGTAGGAGTGTCTAATAGAGTGGACAGTGAGTGGACACAGTGTTTAAAAACTCCAGCAGCACTGCTGTGTCTGATCCACTCGTACCAGCACAACACACACTAACACACCACCACCACGCCAGTTTTACTGCAGTGCTGAAAATGATCCACCACCCAAATAGTACCTGCTCTGTGAGGGTCCATGGGGGTCCTGACCACTGAAGAACAGGGTAAAAGGGGGCTAACAAAGTATCAGAGAAACAGATGGACTACAGTCTGTAACTGTAGAACTACAAAGTGCACCTATATAGTAAGTGGAGCTGATAAAATGGACAATGAGCGTAGAAACAAGGAGGTGGTCAGAATGTTACGCCTGATCGGTGTGTTTACAAAATATAATGAAGTTCTTAAGGTGAAACATTAAATGCTGTGTTTTTGTACTGATTTCAGTTTAATGCAGGATTCAAACAGAACTGACTAATCGCTGTTTTCTGTTTTTTAAAAGCACTTTCACACGCTGTCCCAACTTTTTTGGAACAGTGTTTATAATAATATTTTGTTATTTGTTTTTACTGTCTAGTTGCAGCGCTGCAGGTCGTGCTCAGCGTTCACTGCCCGTTATGTGGTGATCACTTGAGAGGTATATGGTTTGTAAAACAGGTGTTTTGAGGTCGCGACGCAAACCAGAATCATTTCATCTAGATGTTAGCACATGTGAGACACACACCGCACACAGTTCTGAGAAACGGATGGAGCTGGAATAGTGAGACCACTTCCTTTACGAAACAGTGCGGTGTGTGAAAACTTTCTTACAGGTTCAAAGTGGCAGCTCAGAAATGTGACCTTAAGATTTGGGCCTTTATATTTTAATGAAGGGTTTACATTGACAAGCGTGTTATACCAAAGCTTTCTTTGCCTCCCTGATTCTTAAACAATGCGTTTATTCTTTTCCTTTCTTCTTACATGAATCAACAATATGCTGTCAAAAAGTTTGGGCACCCCTTCCAAATTCCATGTTATGGTAATAGTAATAATAATAATTTAATTTATTTATATTGTATTATTTAATACACAATTACTGTTTATTAGCTAAATTTAACAGAGAAAAACATAAAATGTAGACTGTGTGAATGTTTTATCATATTTTATATTGTTTATTTAGTTTTTTTTCCAATTTGTTAAACAAAATAAATGGAAAAAAAAATACAGTAAAAAACAAATATTGCAGTGCTTCAAGAAATTTTCACGATACATGATATGTCACGATTTTTTTTTTCAGACTTCTGATCAGCTGGAACAGAGAAGAAGCATTGCTACATTTTAAAAAATCTATCAAAAACTGTAAACACAGTGATCTATATTTAATATTTGTCAATAAATCCACTTAAACTGGACTAATTTTGCTCTCTTTATAATGAAACGGGCAGTTGGTCAGTGTCTACAAGCACTGACGACAAATACCATGTGATCAGAAAAGCATACTGTGTTGTATTGTGAAATAATTTATAACAATAACGATATATATTATCGTATTGTCCAGCCCTAAAAAATGCACAGGAAAAGTTTGCAGAAAAAGTGTCATATTTGACTCTGTGGAGGACGTGTAACTTATTTTTACTTAGAAAACCAACAACAACATGGAACTTGTAATGTTTTGTATGTGTGTGCAGTAAACATCTGCTAAAGCATGTTTTACACATGTGGCGCCTGAATGTAACAGCTGCACCGTTTAAGGTGGAACAGAAAATGATGTATTCTTGATTATTTACACAGTCCAGTGGGTGGTTCTTTAGGGAACCAAACATGGTTCTTCTCTGACACTGCAGCAAAGAACCTTTTTTGGCACCTGTATTTTTAAGACTGTGCTCTTGGAGATCAGCTATATTCATAAAAAAGTTAAGAAATTGTGTGTTTGTGTGTCAATTAACTCAATATTTTTGAGATTGAATTTTGCTGTAAAAAATATATTGATCAGTTTTTTGATGTTTTTATCGTTGCAGGTGATCGACACGTTGTCCAAACTCTCCCACACACCTGTTGCACTGCAGTCAGGAATCAGGTGAGTCTATATGCAAAACATCACACTGTTAGAAATGAAGGTTCTGTTCAGGTACGTTTTTCGTTCATCAAGGTACAAACAGTGTAAATGTTCCCTCAAAGCTCCAACAGTGGTTTTAAGGTCTGATTGTGAACCTTAAATAAGTGTTTTCCAGGTGAAAAGTTCGTATTTGTACCTTTTCATAACCGAATGTTTTAAACAGAACAGTAAAATAAAAGCCTGGAGGCGAGACGGGGTGTGTGGAGTCAGTACAGCTTAGAACATATCATTTCAGTGGATTATGGTTCAGTTATGTTCCCTGATCAAAGGTACTGAGATGGACCCTTGACGGGTTCCACCCCAGTGACAAGAGGGGAACTGACCCAGTGACAGTTTAGTACCTTTATTTCTGAGAGTGTAGAATGATTAGCTTTAATTTAACCTCTAACAGCCAAACTCGGCTGAATGAATGACTTGTGTGTTGCTGTGTGTTGATCTCAGGCCGTTTCCCACAGAAGAGAGTGTGGAGAACGAAGACATCTACATCCACCTGGCCGACCTTATTGAGTGAGTGTGAATTTGCTCTTTAACTCTTTAAACTAAATTAACAAAATTTCTTCCTTTTAATCTACTCTAACCTTAATATTGTGATTTCTCAAACGTGTTTTTATATGTAAAGAACATTATCTGACATTTTAAGCAGCCAAACACATGAATATGACTGTATTTCACACTTAGGTGGCCTTTTATTGTCACTCTAATGAAACAGATCAATAATAGTTGTTTCCACAGTGATGTGAATTGCATTCTGAATGTGTGTGCATGCTCTAAAAACAGCTGAATTGCTATGGTGTTTGAGGGGGTTGTTACAGTGTCCCTGGTGGTTGCTAGGGAGTTGCTGGGTGGTTGCTATGGTAAGGGATAGAAAATAATATATAATGCAAAAAATAAAAATAAAGAAACAAACAAAGCAACCTCTCTCACTCAAAGTAACCATATTTAAGAGTAACTGTTGTGACCCAGCATTATTAACATAATCCAGCAATGCTGGGTCAGATTAACCCAGTGTGTGTTCTGTTATGTAGTGACCCAGTGCTGTTATGAAAGTCAGTCATATTGAGTTGTTTTTAATCCAGTGCTTTTTATGAGTGCACAACACTGAAGGCAGCATGGAGCTTCTTTAATACAGTGATAGGAAACACAGTCACTCACAGAAAGCTCCAATTCCACATACTGATCCATTTTACTGACCAGCATGGACACTGACACTCTCCAACTACTCAGGGGTCGGAGTTTAATCAGTTAAAGCAATTGTTTAAGCCAAAATTCATAGGCAAGGCAAGTCGAATTTATTTATATAGCACCTTTCATACACTGCGGTCATTCAAAGTGATTTACAAATATAAAGATAATTCAGATTAATTTGAAAAAAAATGTAGGAGCACAGAAATTAAAACACAATTAAAAAAGAAAGAAATTAAGCATTAAATTTAAAATCAGATTAAAGATGAAATGAGGATAATAGTGTGGCGTTAGAGGAGAGAAGTGCAGTAGAGCTAACAGTGTTTTTTAATTGTTATAAAGATGTTTGAGATAAAAAAACATCTCTAAATGCCAAAAACACTGATAAATAAATAAATAAAAACATACATTACTAAAAAAACAGTACTCTTAAAAAAGATGGTTCTTCAAGTTCTTTAGTAAGACAGTGGTTCTATATAGAACCATGAACGTCAGCATGCTTAAATGGTTCTCTGCATGGTGAAATGGTTCTTCAGATTGATGGAGAATGTGTTGTACAAGGTTCTGTATGGATCCTTTTTAAAACTTCTATATAGCTCCAAAAATTGGAGCTTGTAACAATAGAAAAACCCTATTTGGTTCTAGACCTGTCCAGGGTGTGTCCTGCCTTCCGCCCGATGACAGCTGGGATAGGCTCCAGCACCCCACCGCGACCCAGAAGGATAAGCGGTTTAGATGATGTATGTATGTATTTGGTTCTATATAGAACCATACACCAATCTAAAGAACCATTTCTCCATGCATAGAACCATTTAAGCATGCAAAGCTTCTATATAGAACCATTGGGCCTCCTTCATTAATACCTCCCTGAGTTTGTTCTTAAGTGTGTTCTTGATAAAGGTCCTAAGAAAAAGTCTCCGTCAGATTCATGTCATGTTCTTACAGCGCAGAACTGTTCTCACCTTTGAGCTCTTGAGTGTGTAGATTCTGTTCTTACCTCAGAACAAATCCCAGATAAGAGAACATTGGTGACTCAGAGTCTTCGTGAAAACTGCATAAGTGGGTTTAAGAAGAAACTTCTTCTTATGAACGGTTGGAGAATGAGGGCCGTTGTCTTTATTAAAGAACCCTTAAAGATCCATCCATACGTTTAAGAGTAGGGAGAGAGAACCGAAAACAGACTCAGTGTATATTAGAACAAAGTACAGCGCTGAGTCTGTTTTCGGTTCTCTCTGTGATTCAGTATTGGTGTGTTTTACCAAAAGCTTATATCTGTTTTTAATCTGATCCACTTCTTTTAATCTGATATTGCTCTGAGGTCCTTCTCAAGCAAGTTCCTCTTCTTCTGCTCCGGCAGCTGCTCTTCATCGTACAACCAGTTCCGGTGGTATTTCTGGGGGTGTGGTTATGAGTCACGAGTGAGACAGAGGTGTTGGGAAAAAACACCTGTAATCTTCGTTATCAGAGAGCAAATACAGACCAGACGTCTGAGAGCACGTTGAAAATCTGAGATTGTTTTGGTTCAAACCTGGAAATAAACGACGTTTTAGAACTGTGAGAAATTTAAAGGAAAGAAACGAAGAAGAAATATTTAAGATTCTGCTCTGTTTCTGTCTCACTGCTCAGACTGAAGCAGGTGTGTGGAGCTGATCATGTTGAGCTGTTTGTACTAAAAGCTCAGAGTGTGTTGTTTAGTCTGATCTCTTCCAGTGAAGCTTGTGTTCAGACTCTCAGCTGGATCTGATCTGCTGATCAGACACTTTCACACTAACCTGTGGAGCCCATGCATCTCGAGTGCTCACTGTCATTAAAGGGGAATTCCGGAGTCATTCAGAGTGGTTTGATGAGAAACGGTTCGTTATAGAGAAACTTACCGACTCAGATGTCTTTACAGTGGTGGTGACAGGAACCAGGGGTCGCCATGACTACAACACAAACATAGACATTTTATTTACTATCCAGAACCACCAGTGAACCTACACGAGTCTTCTGAGTTTATATGGGATGTTGATGATGATAAATTAGTGATAAATCTAAAAATAATAAGTTTTCTTCTATTTTGCCTCACAGCGCCTCCGCCGCGAATGGACTGAAGTAAATTGATTAAAATACATTTTAAGACGAAACCTCACAAAACTAGCATTAAATCAAAGTGTCAGACATCAGGCAGCATAAATCTGACCGTTAATGTAGGAACTTTCTGTGAGGGACCTTTTAGAGGTGGACGTCTGGTTCCTATCACCACCACTGCGAACAGTTCTGACTCGGTAAGTTTCTCTAGAACAGAGCGTTTCACACTAAACCACTCTGAACGACTCTGATTACATCTCAACCATTTAATTATGTAGAATTTTTGAAAAATCGATGAGTTCCCCTTTAAAGCAGAAGGGGGAAACACCACCAAATACTAAGAAATTCTGAAATTCATGTTGTAATGAGACTTTTTGTATTGAGCTTTTCTACACTCTTTTTTGTAAGAGTTCTTCAAGGGTTGTTTAGTAAAGAACACTGCATGATTAGAAGGTTCTTTGAATCGTGAAAGTGTTCTTCAGATTGATGGAGAATGTGCTGTAGATGGTTCTCTATGAAACCTATTTGAAAAGCGTTCTATATAGCACCAAAAAGTGTTCTGCTATAGTTACAAGCTTGACATTGTAACAATACAAGAACCCATTTTGGTGCTATATACATGTGGAACCACGTACGGCATATTCTCCATCAATCTGAAGAACGCATTCACGATGCGAAGTCTATACTGGTAAGATGCTGGTCTATACTTGTTTATGCTGGTTTATTCTGGTCCAAACTTGTCTATGCTGGTATATACTGGTTTATGCTGGTTTATTCTGGTCTAAACTTGTCTGTGCTGGTATATACTGGTTTTGCTGGTTTATTCTGGTCTAAACTTGTTTATGCTTATCTATACTGGTTTTTGCTGGTTTATTCTTGTCTAAACTTGTCTATGCTTATCTATACTGGTTTTTGCTGGTCTAAACTTATCTATAATGCTCTATACTGCTCTATGCCAGTCTATGCAGGTCTAAGTTTGTCTATACTGGTCTATGCTGGTCTATACTTATCTAAGTTTGTCTGTACTGGTCTATGCTGGTCTGTGCTGGTCTAAGCTTGCCTAAGCTTGTCTATACTGGTCTGTGCTGGTCTAGAGTTGTCTATACTGGTCTATGCTGGTGTATACTGGTCTTTGCTGGTCAACACTGATCTAGAGTTGTCTATATTGGTCTATGCTGGTCTTTGCTGGTTGAAGTTTGTCTGTACTGGTCTTTGCTGGTCTGTTTGTCTGTATTGGTCAATGCTAGTTGGCTAGTGCTGGTCTATGTCAGTTTGTGCTGGTTTCTGCTGGTGTAGCTGGTCACCAGGTTGGATCTTGCTGGTTTACCAGCAAACCAGCATCCAAAATACAACACATGCTGATGTTGCTGTTTTTTCTAGCAGGGATTACAGACGTCCTGTGGTAGACTGACATTACCCACCCAGCCCCATAGAAAATGGATCCCGTCCCAGTAGTGCTACACAGTGTCAGAAACCCAGTTATCAAGTGTGCTAATCGGTGGAGTATAAGCCTTCATTACTTGTTAGCCGTTTGCCTCGTAGCTCGAGTGCAGAGGCACAAACTTCAGACACCAAATATGTCTTGTTTGATCGACTTCACTGGAAGTAAAGGGGGATTTGAGGTTTTTCCAAACTGTTCTTTTAAATGACACATCTCTAAAGGCTCTGAATGGATCACCCACAGCACGACAGGTACAACCGGGTTAATGTTAGATTTACGATAAACCTGAAATGAAAGAAAGTCCCTCTGTTTTTCACACTAGTGGGTTAAAGTCGCCCACAGACTTCTGTAGAAACCCACTGCAGTTTCTCACTGACAGTAAAACACATAATAATGGAGCTGTTGGTGTTCCTAATAAGATAATAAACCCACACTCATGGAATATGAAGCTTTAAATGGGTACCATTTTATGGTAAGGAACACATATTAGGGCTTTATTAACACCTTAAAAGCTTATTACTCAGTAACTACAGGGACTTTAGAGCAAACTGACTCAGCTGTAGGTTATAGAAGTATGTACAACCCCATTTCCAAAAAGGTTGGAACACTGTGCAAAACGTAAATAAAAACAGAATGCAATAATATGCAAATCATTTAAATCCTATGTTTAATTGAAAATAGTACAAATACAACATATCAAATGTTGAAACTGAGAAATGTTATTGTGTTTTTTATATGCCCATTTTGAATTTAATCCCAATGCAAGTTAAAACTTTACCAGGCAAAGAAGAAACCATATATAAACAGGATCCAGAAACGCCGCCACCTTCTCTGGGCCTGAGCTCATTGAGGATGGACTGAGGGGAAGTGGAAAAGTGTCCTGTTGTCTGACTAATCAAAGGTTGAAAATCTTTTTGGAAATCATGGACTCTGTGTCCTCCAGGCTAAAGATTATGTGGCTTGTTATCAGTGCACGGTTCAAAAGCCAGTATTCATGATGGTGTAGGGGGGCATTAGTGCACATGGCATGGGTGACGTGCACATCTGTGAAGGCAGCATTAATACTGAATGATATATACATGTTTAGTCAACATATGCTGCCATCCAGACGACGTCTTTTTCAGGGAAGGCCTTGATTATTTCAGCAAGACAATGTCAAACCACGTTCTGCATGTATTACAGCAGCATTGCTCTGTATTAAATGAGTCCAGGTGCTAAACTGACCTGCCTGCAGTCCAGACCTGTCACCACTGATAACATTTGGCACATTATAAAATAAAAAGTACGACAAATGAGCCCCTGAACTGTTGAGCAGCTGAAATCCTGTATCAAACAAGAACAGTAAAACATTTCACTTTCTAAACTACAGCAGTGTCTCCTCAGTTCCCAAATGCTTACAGAGTGTTGTTAAAAGAAGAGGTGATGAAACTCAGTGGTAAACAGGCCCCCGTCCCAACTTTTCTGGAACGTGTTGTTGGCATCAAATTCAAAATGGACAAATATTTTTCAAAAAACAAAAAAACCATCAGTTTCAACATTTGATATGTTGTCTGTGTACTATTTTCAATAAACTATAGAGTTGAAATAATTTGCATATCATTGCACTCAATTTTTATTTTGGAAATGGGGTTATAGTAAAACTTTGGGCCAGCCGGTTCTCTGTTCAATAAAACCCAAACTACACCTTCTAAATGGTTTATTCACTCTGTATTAAGCTTTACTTGTTATAACTGTAGGTCTGTTATGTGAAAATCACTCATAGTTGTGATATTAGCTGTGATAATGGGCAGTTATAATAGATAATGGAGGAGTATTTTGCAGTGACATATCATGACATATTAGTGTGTAATTGGCAGCATTTGCTTCCTGTAGGTTCTAGATAGTGTACAAACTTGACATTGTGACAAAAGCAAAATCCTTTTTGGTGCAATATAGAACAAGAAAGGTTCTATAGAGAACTATACACTCTTAATCCCATAAATGGTCAGGGTCCACCGGCAGGCCCAAAGTCTTATTACACACTTCTGTAATCTAAGAATAGCATTGGAGTCCCTGTAGTTACTGAGTAATAAGACTTAGTATGTAATAAGCCTGGGATTTTAAGGGGTTAAAAAGATGGATCTTCAATGGCTCTATATACAACCATGAACACTCCAAGTGTTCTTTGCATGGTGAAATGGTTTTTCAGGTTGATGGAGAATGGGTTGCATATGGTTCTATAGCACCAAAAAAGGTTCTTCTGTTATTATACCAATCAGGCATAACATTCTGACCTCCTCCTTGTTTCTATGCTCATTGTCCATTTTATCAGACATTTTATTAGACACTCCTACCTTGTCAGTCCACCTTGTAGATGTAAAGTCAGAGACGATAGCTCATCTGCTGCTGCACAGTTTGTGTTGGTCATCCTCTAGTCCTTCATCAGTGGTCACAGGACGCTGCCCACAGGACGCTGCCCACAGGACGCTGCCCACAGGACGCTGTTGGCTGGATATTTTTGGTTGGTGGACTATTCTCAGTCCAGCAGTGACACTGAGGTGTTTAAAAACTCCAGCAGCACTGCTGTGTCTGATCCACTCAGACAAGCACAACACACACTAATGTTAAAAAGTCATGTTTGTGTGTGTGTGTGTGTGTGTGTGTGTTACAGTGAGCAGGTCCTGGAGGACATCTATGATCCTGTATATGGTGATGTTGAAGGAGGAGAGATTTATGAGGATTTGATGAGGACAGAGGCTGCAGCTCAGACGGTAAACACTGATCACTGATTAAACTCCCACAGTTCCACTCAAACCTGCGGGATTTCCTTTAACACTGTACACTCCTGGTCAAAATCCATGTATTTTCATTGCTGTGATTCTGATTCTGAATCTTTTTTTTAAATACATTGACTAGACATCGATTTAACTGCCATATAATCACACCAGCAGAACTGAATGATCAAGTGATGGTGAAACACAATGCGGTGAATCATTTCCTAAAGGATCATAATAAAATCAAATGGTTCTACGATTCATCAGAGCTGTATTAAAAACCCTCTGGAATAATAAGCGATGATCGTTCGGCGTCTGTGTTTGTGTATCAGCAGAAACAGGCTGAAGTGGACGTTCGGAGCTGCTGTCTGTCCGAGATTAAACAGACAGAGGAGAAGTACACAGAGACTCTGGAGTCCATAGAGAAAGTGAGACTAAACCTTTATTTCATATTTATTCATAAACAGTGAACATCAGCCTCACTTTTAAACTGTCTGTAATACAAATGATCACGTTTTCTTTGTTGGTTTGCAAACACTGACCATATTAGTGTCTCCTGGACTGGCTGGCTGCTGCACTGTCATTAGCTTAGCAGCAGTTTAGTGTCAGTTTAACACAGATTCACTTAAACCAGATTGCTCTGTCAAAACAAGCATGAGTCTCACTCAGGGGTCGGCAACATGCGGCTCTTTTCCTGCCCTGTTGTGGCTCCACAGCTGAATTAGATTAGTATGTAAAAATAAAATAATCCTCCTTTACAGTAAAATAAAGCTCTGCTGATCGTTCAACACAGTTTAACAGTAAATGGTCTTAAACTCTGGAGTTAATGTAGAACTGCTAATTCACCCTTTAACCCTGAAGATCAGCGCAGACTGCTGGTCACCATAGCAACACAGACAATAATCTCACCTAGCTAGTAGCTAACGAAACAGCAAAGAGAGAGATTTAAGATGAACATCGATAATTTGGAGATGAATGGACTTATTTGTGTTTATAATCACTCCAGTTGGTTTCCTGATACGTTTAATCTGCAATGAGAAACTGAAACACTAAAAAGTCACAAGGTTAAAGTCAATTTGCCAGCTTTTCATTCAAATTTTCCCGTTCCACCTTAAAAAGTGCTGCAGTTACATTCTGGCGCCTCAGGCACCGTTTAAGGTGGAACTGAAGCTGGTGAATAAGAAGCAACTTCAGCCTTGTAAAAAGTCGAACATTGGGAGACATTTTACAAGAAACTGTTCTACTTTTGAGGTAACGTTTCCTGCTGGAGATGCGAGAAAAGCAGCTATAGCTGAGCGAAAGCTTAAAGCAGAGCAAATTAAGTCTGCGTTTTCATTTATATTATATTTTTAGTCCATACTAGTAGATTAACATATACTGAGACAGATTTACAGCCAAGATGGTGAAATTGACATAAATTGTTGTGGCTTGCAAGGCGGTTTGATTTTTATTGAAAGGACAGAATGGCTCTTCTTAACATTTGGGTTGCGACCCCTGGTATAACTGTTCCTCCTCTAAACCTCCAGTGAACCGGACGTGCTGTCAGGTTACGTCATGATCAGCCCAAACTAAAACAAAACACTGCATAACAAGGACATATTTTGTTATATGAAAGCTTTCAGATGTCGTTCTATATATTATATTAACATTTCAACAGAAGCTGCACACAAAAAACTCAGAAATTCCACCTGATATATTTAAATAAAACATTCATTCAAAAACATTTTGAAAAGGCCTAATCAAGACTGCAGCCATTAACACTTTCTAGCTGATTACGCACCTTAATGTGTTTAATTATGCAATATAGCATTTAGTTATGCACAGTATTATATGCCTAAAACGTCTGAGCCTCAGATGTGCTTCAGTTACAATAATTTGGCCTTAAACCTCAGTTAAACCTGAGATACAGCGACATCTAGTGGCAGATGTGTGATTTTTAAATGACACAGTAATGGGGTTTAGTTTAAACTGCAGCTGTGCTTTAAACTGGAGCTTCTGAGGACACAGCAGCTGAGTTTAAGAGCCTGATTGACTCATTCAGGTTTAAACTCGGGCTAAACCTCAGCCAAGCTAATGACAGTGCAATGGCCTCAGCAGGTTTATTTATAGCAAATTATCTCATACATGTAAATACATGTGCTAGCTTGGGAATAAAGCCAAAGGCCACGCCCACTTTATACCTTCTTGTGATGTCACTCATCAGCACTCAAACCTACCTTTGGGCCAAAAGAGCTTCAATAGAACAGTGTTCAGACTGCAGACAAATCAGATTTGTTTCTCAAATCTGGGGCCGGATTCAAGAAAGTGTCTTTTCAACTCCTTGGGACCACCGGTGGTTCCAACACGCACCTCGTCTTATTCTTCATAACTTTCATATTTCATAAGCTACATTCTAAAGGTGGGGGTCGTATGAGGCTGTAACTGTCTTCTTTCCAGTCAAATAGATGGGTGATGTCATTTTAAACCCTTATAATAAAAGACTGAACTCACAATTTTCTTTTCTACTGAAAGTCGACCCATTTTTCCACAAATCTGGGCTATAAATTATAAACAGATGGCGTCTCTTCAGTGATCTGCTCTGTAAACATTACTTTTATAAAATAATACAAAGAGCGTCTAAGATTTTTGGCTTTCAGCAGTAAATTGTAAGCATATAGCAATATGTGTAGATCATAAAACACATGTTCTGTTAATTTGAGGGGAGCTTGTACAAAAATAATTAAATAAATAAAATAATTTACATTTATTTCATGCAGTTACTGAATAATTTGGCTTACGATTTGGTCATGTAAATTCAGAAGGACAAACCAAAATATACCCTGGTCATTCCTGAGAAAAAAGTTACGAGAAATTGTTCTTCTTCAAAAAACTTCTTAAGAATTATTTTCTTTTCTTAACTTAAGAATATTTATTAGAATGAGTGTTATTCTTGAAAATATAATGTTCTTAAATGTTTCTTAACCTTCCGTCAGACTCGCACTCGTCTCAGGCTGTAAGGGTCGATGAGGTCAGCATCTAAATTTATCTCAGACGCTTCCTCTGCTGCTCCTCATCCCACAGTTATCGTATTCTCTAAGGAGGATGTTGTTCCTGTTGGCTGTTTCTTCCCCATCACCTCAAAATCTTGTTGGCTAAACGCTTGTTTTGATGTTTTTCCTCCATTTTGCTCCTCTGAGTGGATTAAACTAAATAACAGAAATAACAGTTAATACACATTCAAAATGGTAAAATGCAACAGGGCCAAGTAGAAAACTTAAGAAAAAGTGAGATTTCTTAAGAAAATCTTAAGGAAATAATTATCTTAAGAGAATATTTGAGAACTTCATAAGTGTTTTTTTCGAGAATTGCATTTAAGAGCATTCTTATGAACTTCTTAGTGTTTGTCTTAAAAACCTTCGCAAGTTTTTTCTTAAGAAAACTTTCATGAATCCGGCCCCTGATCTTTTGAGTCGACTGTCCGCTCTGTTATTTACAAGTGATCAGATCAGATTTGTGTTTCCAGACATCACCAGTCTATCTACTTGGGTTGCCGTGGTAACGACGTAGGCGTCAGTAACTATCCGCTGGTGATGCAGATTTCAGTTGCAGATGCAGGAGAGATGGAGGAGCATCATCTCCCCTCCAAACTCTTCAGAACTCTTTCCATAATCATGAATCTCTGGAGCTCTTCTTGAATCCCAGCACTTCATCACTCTGGATCGTCGCTGTTTGTCGTGTTGCGAGTGACAAAAAAGACACTTTGAAATCCGATCTGAGCGTCCAGAGCGTCCAGACTGCGACGCATCTGTAAACATCGGACTGGAGTCGCATTTCAAACCACCTCCAAATGTGGTTT
The DNA here is from genome assembly GCF_904425465.1 of Colossoma macropomum. Lineage (NCBI taxonomy): Eukaryota > Metazoa > Chordata > Actinopteri > Characiformes > Serrasalmidae > Colossoma > Colossoma macropomum. Next base: position 32,831,243 of record NW_023494807.1, read on the forward strand.
GGATCTTGCAATAATCAGATTTGATGAGTTTTTTTGCTTTCCAGACCATCAAAAATCAACCTGGATACAATCTGGAAATGCCAGAAATCAGATTTGGGCTGTCAGTCTGATCACGGCCTATAGGCTTTTAACAATAGTTCGGAAAAGAGAACGGTCAAATCAGTATTTTAGACAAAACCTGCTCCACACACCAAGAAGATCCTTGGGTGGACATATAAATATTCACAAAGCAACAGCACAGAAACTAATTTATGATAAACTAAAGTATAATAATAATAATAATAATAATAATAATAATAATTTTTATTTATATAGCACTTTTCAGGCTGGTGGCAGCTCAAAGTGCTTTACAGACAGGATAAAAAGCTCAACAGTGATACAAGAAATTATTATTATTATATTATTAGGTATTAATTTAGTATCATAGAAGAAAATGACAGTATTTTTTTGTACTTCAAAGAAAAGAACCAGCGGCTAAATTCAAATATACAAACACATTCCTAAACACTTTAAATCCTGCGTTTGTGCTGTGATCTTTCCTCTTTTTCTCAGTACTTCCTGATCCCTCTGAGGAAGTTCATGACCACAGCTGAGATCGACAAAGTGTTCCTCAACATACCAGTGAGTGGAACCTTCACTGCCCCAGATATTTCATATCTGTGTGTTTATGGTTGATGTAATCTGAAGTCTCCCTCTGCAGGATCTGGTGAAAGCGCACCAGAGCCTCATGGCTGACATTAAGGAGTCCATCCAGAATAAGAACGCGTCAAACCTCCACCAGATCTTCACCAACTATAAGGACAGGTACGTCTTACCTTCATACGTAAGTAAGAAAAACATATTCAAACAGCGCTTTTCAAAAACATACACAGCATAAAAAGTACATAAAGCACAAATACATAATAAAAACACACTACACAATAAATACATACAATGCAGAGCTGGGGCCGGATTCACAAAAGTGTCTTAAGAAAGAAAATCTTCCTAAATGTGCGTTTTTTTCTTAACTTTATTCTTAAGAAACGAGTTAAGTTAAAAAAGTAAGAAGTTATTTGAGGAATAACAATTTTGTAACTGGTGTTATTCTTGAAAATATTATGTTCTTAAATGTTTTAACCTCACACTCGTGTCAGGCTGTGAGAGTCGACGAGGTGAGCCTCTAAATTCATCGATTTATGTTTCTCCTGTCCGTCCTCATCTCTTGGTTTCTGCCGTGACCCCACAATTATTGTGTGTTCCAGGGAGGGTTTTGGTTTCTTCCTCCATAACCTCTAGATCAGGGGTGCACAACTGTGTCCGGCACAGTTTGGTGATTTACCTACCAAGACACACCTGATTGCATTTATCTGTTAATTGGCAGGTTTACTGGGTGTGTTTGAGTAGGGAAACCTCCAAACTGTGCTGGACACCGGCCCTCCAGGACCGGAGATGTGCACCCCTGCTCTAGATCTTGTTTGCTAATTTTTTTTAAACACTTGGTTTGATGTATTTCCTCCTTTTTGCTCCTCAGCAGATTAAATAATGGAAATAACACTGAATACAAATGAAAAATGTGTCTCACATCGTTTAAGGAAATCTTAAGAAAATAATTAAGATTATCTTAAGAGAATGTGAGAAGTGTTTGTTTTGAGAATTGCCTTTCAGAGCGTTCCTATGGACATCTGGCTCCTGGTGCGTACAGATTACCCCAATACCTAAAAAGCTGCCTTTTTAAAGAATCCACACAATCAGCAGACCTTAAATGTTCCATAGTTTAGGTCCTGCCATTACATAGACTTCCATTCATTTCCTGGGGATTTACTCAAACCTTAACCAGAACTACTACTGGCCTCACCCTCACCCTAACCCTAACCCTAATCCCAAACCTAACCCTAACCTTCAAATTAGTGATTTACATTGCGGGGACCAGTTTAGAAGAAAGATCCCCACAACGTGAGTGTACGAACAGGTTTTGGTCCCCACAAGGTGGCATTGACTTGGTCCACACACACACACACACACACACACACACACACACACACACACACACACACAATTTTCTTTCTTTCTTCTTCAGGTTTTCTATTTTAAACATTGTGGAAAAATAAAAATGCAGTTTTAAAATAACACTTACGGCTCATTTAGTGTGATTTGAACTGAAAGGGTCAGTTTGACCCAGAACAAAAAGAGATGTTTTGTTTGTATTAATCAACATAATGACAGAAAATATGTCAAAAATGTTGAAAAGTCTAAATAAGAATGAATAAAACAAATGTGTTGAATGTCTAGCTTTTGCCAATATACAGAAAAAAACAGTTTGAAAATGAGTTTTTAATGAAAAACGAGTGAATTATTATGAGTAAACCATGATCTGTAATGGGTGAAAAATTTATTACACTAAATATTATGGCCAAACATGCATCGGGTCAGTTTGACCCGGGAACATTTAACAGGAGGGCTAAAGTGGATCCTGAACGCAACAGACAGCCAGTGAAGAGATTCAGCCAGTGAGTCGTCTTGCAGCAGCGTTAGTAAATGAAGAGAATAAAGCACTACAGCAGTCAATAGAGATGAAATGAAGGTGTGTGTTAGCATGTCTAGCTCTGCATTTGGAGCTACAGATCTCAGTTTACTAATATTTCTTAAGTGGTACAAACAAGATCTCGTCAGCTGCTTAAAATGAGCGTCGAATGGCGAGGACTGATCAGATATGACCCCTAAGTTATGCAGGCTGGACTGGGCAGCAGAGAAAAGAGGCCCAATACTTGCAATGCTTGATCTGGAGCAGCAATCAGAACCTCTATCTTATCAGCACTGAGCTGTAAGAAACGCTCCACCGTTTAGTCTCTGATAGCATTTAGACAGTCTAGAAACCTGGATAACCTATGAGCCTAGAGATATCATCTGCAAATGAATAATATGCAATATTAAGCCTGTTTATAATCTGATAAATGCAGATAAACCTTGTTCAAGTATATGTAGAACTTAAGTACGTTTCTAATGTAATTATAAGACAAAAACAAATACAAACGTGCAATATAGTGCAAAAGTGCAGTATAATGCAGACATATATGATATAAAATACAATTAGGAATCCACTGTTGTATATTCAGCACTGCAGTAACACTGACGTGGTGGTGGTGTGTTAGTGTGTGTTGTGCTGGTCTGAGTGGATCAGACACAGCAGTGCTGCTGGAGTATTTAAACACTTCAGTGTCACTGCTGGACTGAGAATAGTCCAGCAACCAAAAATATCCAGCCAACAGCGTCCAGTGACCACTGATGAAGGACTAGAGGATGACCAACACAAACGGTGCAGCAGCAGATGAGCTATCGTCTCTGACTTTACATCTACAGGGTGGACCGACAAGGTAGGAGTGTCTAATAGAGTGGACAGTGAGTGGACACAGTGTTTAAAAACTCCAGCAGCACTGCTGTGTCTGATCCACTCGCACCAGCACAACACACACTAACACACCACCACCATGTCAGTGTTACTGCAGTGCTGAGAATGATCCACCACCCAAATAGTACCTGCTCTGTGAGGGTCCATGGGGGTCCTGACCACTGAAGAACAGGGTAAAAGGGGGCTAACAAAGTATCAGAGAAACAGATGGACTACAGTCTGTAACTGTAGAACTACAAAGTGCACCTATATAGTAAGTGGAGCTGATAAAATGGACAATGAGTGTAGAAACAAGGAGGTGGTCAGAATGTTATGCCTGATCGGTGTATGTGTGATATTGTATAAGCCGTCATTTGTGCCTACACATCCATTACTTCAGTGTTTGTATTGTATGCAATGCGAAAAATAGTATCTTGTCAAGTGAAATGATCTTAAATTTAGTTGATATGTCTAAGTTTCCCATTTTGAGATGGCTGTGCACTGATTCTAAGATTATTTGGCTTATTTCCAGACAGTTTTTACTTGTAACTAAGCTCATTTCTTAAACCAAGCAAAATAATCTGCCAGTATAGTGAGATTTTTACTTAATAAAATCACTTAAAACAAGTAGAAATGTCTAGAAATAAGATAAACAATCTCAACAGGAGAAATATTAGATGTATTGACTAGATTTAAGACAATTTTACTTTAAAATATACCATTTTTTGCAGTGTGTATATTTTCTAAAATGATTTAGAGTTGTGCTGTTTTGTGTTTTGCTCTAGGCTACTGATTTATGGAATCTACTGCAGTCAGGTGGAAACAGCCATCGCTATGCTTGACTTCCTGTGCAAAGAGAAACAGGATATTCGGCTGAAGTTAGAGGTAAAGTACAATTACAAAACCCAACCAGACCTGACAAACTCAGTTTATATCACAATACCTACATTTAGAGTCAGTTATTCATTCAACCTAATGAGAAACTGTAGAACAGACTCAGTTTATATCACAATACCTACATTTAGAGTCAGTTATTCATTCAGCCTAATGAGAAACTGTAGAACAGACTCAGTTTATATCACAATACCTACATTTAGAGTCAGTTATTCGTTCAGCCTAATGAGAAACTGTAGAACAGACTCAGTTTATATCACAATACCTACATTTAGAGTCGGTTATTCGTTCAGCCTAATGAGAAACTGTAGAACAGACTCAGTTTATATCACAATACCTACCTTTAGAGTCGGTTATTCATTCAGCCTAATGAGAAACTGTAGAACAGACTCAGTTTATATCACAATACCTACATTTAGAGTCAGTTATTCATTCAGCCTAATGAGAATGACCTAATTCGTGTCGGAATCTTTCTGAGTGCGGTTCTGTGTGTGTTCTAGGAATGTTCTAAAAGGGCTAATAACGGAAAGTTCACCCTGAGAGACCTGCTGGTGGTTCCTATGCAGCGAGTGCTGAAATACCCTCTGTTACTGCAGGTAGGAACACATTTATACACAGAACTGTGCAAAATAGACCCTTCATTCATTTAACTTCCAGTCAAAATGACCGTACGTGAGATATTTCACAGAAGGTTAGATATACGATAATACGCCTGCATAAAGAAGGAGAATAACACCCAAACTGGAAAAAACTGATTAAAAGCTACAGAGAAAATGTGGCTTCTAACAACCACCTGGAAGACCTGGTCGACACCAACACTGCCCCCATCAGATAAACAGCACTTAAAGCTTTCATCTCTGAGAGAGAGGAGAAAATCAAGCTGCTTCAGATCTGAAAACATCCACAGGTGTTTCTGTCCATCCTTCCACTGTGAGAAGACGACTCAGCGCTGTGGGTCTGAAAGGATGTGTAGCTGATCAAGAAGAACCTCACTGAGAAAAGGAGACGGACACATCAAACAAAGAAGCTGAACGATGGACTGACCACCCCAGAGTCCAGACCTCAACACCACTGAATGTGTTTGATTACTTCAGAAAATGATCAACCAGCTTCTACGACTGAACTTTGGAGGTGTGTCTGCAGATTCTTTGAGGAACTGAAAGTGAGTCTCCTGAAAAGAATGGAAGCTGGAATAAAGGTGAAGAGTGATGCACTGACTTGTACTGAATGGCTGTTTTGAGTGGAAATTAAGTAAATGATGGGGGTCTCTAACTTTTAAACAGTACCCATGAAGTGTTCTACAATGTTTTTTAATTCCAGTATGTGGTAAACACTGTCGGTGGGTTTATTTCCCGAATTAAAGGGACTTGTGATGAAGCAGGTAACAGCATGGACTGTCGTTCCACTAGTCACCACCAGATGGCGACAAAGTCTGTATATTCTATAACTGTGGTTTTACTGCGGAAGCATTTTTCATTTGTAATCAGCTGTACTTTTTCTGTTCAAGAGAAAACAAATCATTAGGATAAATTATCTAGGAATTACCCAGTGGTGCAGGGTGATAATGGATGGAATAGCATTTACCTTTAATCATGCAGTTCATGTTGCTTCTTTTAATCATTTGTATTTATTCCTTTCAAAGAAAAGCAGATTATCAGGCTGAATCATACAGAGTTACAGTGTTAGTGGCTTCACCTTTAATCACGCAGTTCAGCGTAACTGCAGACAGATGTTATAAGAGACTAACACTGGGGCAGATGCTGAGTGGAATGATGGAGGGCAGATGCCCAAAATTCCCCAGAAGGACAGAATGTTCATGCTTTTCTCTTCTTGGAACCCACAAAGAGATAAACACAAACACAAACACATACACACACAGAGTCTCATCGCATCACCCATTTAAGTGTCTTTGTCTTGGTTGCCGACTCTGACAGGCATTATCATCAACTTTATTTTCACTGGCTTTGTTCAGTTCTCAAAGACTTGGCAACCTGGAGTACTGAAGATGTGTATAAACGCAGAATTATGGAATATTGTAGTGTGTTTCCAATAATGTGGACAGTTAGTGGAAGTACAAGGTACTTGTTTCTAATAAAGTGTCCAGTTAGTGGAAGCACAAGGTGGATGTTTCCAATAAAGTGGCCAGTTAGTAGAAGCATAAGTTTAGTGTTTCTAATAAAGTGGCCAGTTAGTAAAAGCACAAGGTGGGTGTTTCTAATGAAGTGGCCAGTTAGTAAAAGCACAAGGTGGATGTTTCTAATAAAGTGTCCAGTTAGTGGAAGCGCAAGGTGGGTGTTTATAATAAAGTGGCCAGTTAGTGGAAGCACAAAGTGGGTGTTTCCAATAAAGTGGCCAGTGAGTGGAAGCACAAGGTGGATGTTTCTAATAAAGTGTCCAGTTAGCGGAAGCACAAGGTGGGTGTTTCCAATAAAGTGGCCAGTTAGTGGAAGCACAAGATGGGTGTTTCTAATAAAGTGTCCAGTTAGTGGAAGCACAAGGTGGATGTTTCTAATAAAGTGGCCAGTTAGTGGAGACGCAAGGTGGGTGTTTCTAATCAAGTGGCCAGTTAGTAAAAGCACAAAGTGGGTGTTTCTAATAAAGTGGCCAGTTAGTGGAAGCACAAGGTGGATGTTTCTAATCAAGTGGCCAGTTAGTGGAGACGCAAGGTGGGTGTTTCTAATCAAGTGGCCAGTTAGTAAAAGCACAAAGTGGGTGTTTCTAATAAAGTGGCCAGTTAGTGGAAGCACAAGGTTGGTGTTTCTAATAAAGTGGCCAGTGAGTGGAAGCACAAGGTGGATGTTTCTAATAAAGTGGCCAGTTAGTGGAGACGCAAGGTGGGTGTTTCTAATCAAGTGGCCAGTTAGTAAAAGCACAAAGTGGGTGTTTCTAATAAAGTGGCCAGTTAGTGGAAGCACAAGGTGGATGTTTCTAATCAAGTGGCCAGTTAGTGGAGACGCAAGGTGGGTGTTTCTAATCAAGTGGCCAGTTAGTAAAAGCACAAAGTGGGTGTTTCTAATAAAGTGGCCAGTTAGTGGAAGCACAAGGTAGGTGTTTCCAATAAAGTGGTCAGTTAGTGGAAGCACAAGGTGGGTGTTTCTAAAAAGTGGCCAGTTAGTGGAAGCGCAAGGTGGGTCTCCACCATCTGAATTCAAGCTGGAGAGCCGCAGTGACATTTATGGTGATCTAGCAGTCAGAAATACAGACATGAGTGAGAAAAAGGCTGGAAATGGTGTGTTTACTGGCTATTTGCCAAGGACAAACCCCTAAATCTCACACATCCTTATGTCACGTTATTTGGTGACAGGCAATCTCCTTTAGCTCCTGTTTTGCATTGCTGCTGCAATCCATCATCAACAAGGGCACACAGTGGGCCACATGCACAAATATACAAGCTGCATGCAGCACATTCAATTATTCCACCAGTTGAGATCAGCAGCTGGTATTTGTTGTGTATCATATCACTCTGGCTATTTATCACACATCTGTAAAGCGTTGTAGCATTGAAGTGGGGGTGCTTAGAGCACGGTAAAGACGATGTGCTTGTTTTATAGTGAAGTTTGTATTTTTAATTTATGTATTACTTTGATGTTTCCAGTGCAAAAGTCGTGCACAGTTTAGCTAAACTAAGTAAAAGGTAAACTACTGTAATTATGACGCTTTTTCTCAGCGTGTGACTGTAGGCGACACTATTGGTTGCAGCGCCGAATACAAACGATCTGATTGGCCGCCACGCAGTTCCAGAGGAAGAGCGTCCACACTGAGTAGGGTGATCAGTTATACATGTGTCTGGTTACCTGGTTACCAGCAAATAAGCAAAATAAGAGTCCACCCTGTCTTTTATCTTGTTGCCCCTGATTAATTGATTGAAATAACTAAAAATGATTATATGTTATGTTATCAGTGTTTTGATTGGCTGTTTTCTGAAATTTAATGCAAGCAATGCCAAATCAGAATGTTCGTAAACATAACGGTTGGGTCACTTGCATCAAAACAGCATTGATGCAGCACAATTTACAATAAATTCAAACATAACCGACAAAACATTGACAAGCTGTCAAATCGTGCTGTGTTTGAGGCTGTAATGTCGAATGTACCCAAAAATGTCAGAGATTTTAATTGAGTTTTTTGAGTTTTTCCTGTTTTCCAGCTTTCTAAAGCAGGTAGAGCTGCTAAGCAGTATTAATCTCACTGAAGGTCCTCTGTGATTGACACGAGCAGCCAAACAATAGCTAATGACAATTCAGTGAGTTCTTTACTCTTCCAGCTGAACATAAAGTCACCGAACACTGAATATGTTTACATGCATTTAATAATCCAATAACTGCAGAAAATCGGATTTTGTCAGTAATCCAACCAACACCTTTATATGCACTTGAGTAATCAGATAATGGGGAAAAATAAGTCAGACAGTAGAGAGGATTTCTGCTTTGCAGCCAGCCAATAAACTCACAGACGAAGACACAACGTAAACATCATGTAAAACTCAAACTTCAGACTGCGCCTTTTTTTTCAAACGTTGCTCCACTTCACCTAAAAATATGAAAATACATCATCTAGAAGATGAATATTTAAATCCTTCATTCACGTGTGGCTGCAGGCTTATTTCTGGTTCCACTGTCTGTTTTCACACATGCTCAGACTGAGAAAGAAATCAGAGTAAGAGTTTACATGCACTGAGAAATCTGATTACTGAGCTAAAATCCAGCCTCTTTATCAGATTTCCAAATCGGAGTATGCTGTTTACACGACCATTTGAATAATCAGATAACTGCAGAAATCTGATTATGATTGGATTATTGAGTGCATGTAAACACACTCACTATTACATCAACAATAAAAGCTCCAGAATGTAATCTAGGATGGTATGCTGGGTGTTTTATTGGCTGTTTTTAAAATTGTTATTATATGGAGCTCGATATAAGCTAAAAGAAGCCAACGCTATTAGCAGTTATGCTAGCGGCCACAGAACGAGTGTTTTTGCTCATATTTTCACAATCAATAGAGAAAAAAATGAGCTTTGCTTGAATTTATACATGGGTCTGTGTAAATGTCTATAGAGTAGAATAGAGTTAGAATAGAGTTGAGTGAGTGCGCAGAACAGTGCAGTGCATCATTTCATATCAGCTAACTGGCAAGCAAGGTAGCTAATTAGCCTAGATGTGTAAGAGTAACCAAAAAAACCCTGTTAAATCATTAATCATAGTTATTATAAATGATTCTAGCTGTGTATTGAGCAGGTGGGAAATGAACTAGTATTAGAAGTAAAACCGTAAGTTCAGTTGGTTCCTGTTTGCGTCAGCTGTTGATTTTGAAAGTGCAGTAAAAACACCTTTTTAAAGCAAATCGCTGTTGTCGGAAGAAAACCCAAAATGGTAACTTTACAGGAGAAGGAAAAAACCTACACTGCTTTTAATGTAAGTCAATGGAACCAGAATTATTACCAAGTCATTTTGGGTCGTTTCTTTTCGTCCATTCATCATGAAATTTACAACCAATGTAAAGGGCTACAGGCGTTTTCAAATTATGTCAAAAACTGAAAATGACAAAAATTGAGTTTTCTTCTGACAGCAGCGAAACACTTCTTCATTAAACCTTGCAGTGAAATGCGTAGCCGGTGGAAGTTCATAACTATATGATAAAACCATTAACCACACAAATTTGTGAAGTTATTGACCCAAGAAGACCAGTTTAAAAAGCTTTGGTTGTCCAATATCTTGGTTAAATAAATCTGATTTGTCCTATTTGGCTTTGTTTGATTTTGCCCCACAACTGATAGAATTAAACCTGCATAGATAGACGTTAAACAGGGTGGCACAACAGACGGTTCTAATTATGGATTTGGATGCTAAAGTGTGTTAGCAGATAGAAGCTAACCCACGTTTCAGCTCATAATGTGAGCTGGTTAGTTTTTATGACAGTTCTGTTGAAGGATTTCAGTGAAATTGCGGAAAATTCCTGTTTCTGATCAGCATTTTCAGCTTTTACTCTGAACTGATTGCTCTGCGAGGAAACTTGGCCTGTCATTCACTCGTCATTCCTGTCACTCCATTTTGACGGCCTTCGTTGCTCCCATCTGTCTTTCCACAAACCTCCCTCTGCTGATGCTCCTCTGAGGTTTGACAGCAGTGTGGTGCTCCTTTGTTATGCCGTTTAAAAGCCTTGGAAAAAGATAAATGAGCAGTCGTGTCTTAAAGCGATAGTTTGACCAAAAATCAAATTTATCCCCCACAACACACCAAATGCAGTTGATCAGCCGAGATGTGTTTGTTGTCTTTAGTTTTAGCACTGGAGGCTAATGTAACTAAGAAGTAATGGAAGCTTATAGACCACAAATTAGCATGGTGCTAACCGCATGTCTACATCATCTCACTCTAGGGCTGGACAGGTAGCAGAAGGCTAGCTGGCTAACAGGCTAATGCTCCAATAATAGAAGACAGACTTCAAGTTTAAGCCTTTAAATAAAGCATCTGTTTTTAAGCAGCATTACTTAAAAACAGAGACATACAAAGTAAAGAATATTGTTAAGATGCCAGTTTAGAGCTACAAATGTCCGTATTTAAACTAGAGCTGACATGAAAATCCCAAATAGCGCTGAGGTAACCCTGCTAGCTTGACTCTAACATAGCTAGCTAGCTACCATAATGAAGACACAAGAAGCATTATTGAAAAAACAGTATCTACATCAGCCACTGCTGTGAAAGGGAATACTTTATGGTTCACTGTCTGTGTCTGACTCTCAGTGTAAACTTAATTAAAAACTTAAAATGTATTGACTTAATTAGCGTGAATACCCAGAGAGCAAGCACATATTGGTCCGCTGGCTTGATAAGGTGGGCACCCCGCTGACTGTTTGCCAATGCTGGTCCACCCTCGGACCACCCAGATTACTGTCCTGCACACAAGAACTAACTAGTTTTTAATGTCCTCAAACTGATTTTAAATGACTTTAATTTTAGAAAATAAACAAGACACATTACAAATAACTGAGGGAAAACATGACTAAGCCTCAAATAAAATGATTTTATAGAAATGTTGCTGACACGGTGCGATATTAAAATTCTTTACTAAACAAATTTACAAAATATAAATAAAGAAATAAAGAAATGGACTGTGAGTGGAAACTGAGTGATGATTAGTGGAATTTTGTCTGTACTCTGCTTGACCACCAGTGGGCCGCCCAGAAAACGCTGAGCAAAACGCTAGTGGAACGTCAGCTTTGCCATTAGTGGGCAGACAGTGGTCCACTATCCTCCTGCTATCAGGGTAACTGGTGTAATGTTAGGCTGTAAACAGGATCCTCTCATAAAATGTCCCCCGCTGTCGTTGTGGACTGGGTGTGGGGGGGGGTGGTTTGGGTGGCATCACGATGCAATAACATCATGAGGCAAATTTGTGATATTATTTCTAAAATTTTATTCAGAATTAAGAATTAAGGGAATGAATGACGATGATTTAACAATGCAGTTAGCACCATGCTAATTGATACAGTTAGCTGCATTAGCCTCGTAGCTGCAGTGCTAAAATTCAGACACCTAAGTCTTGGCTGATCGACTACTTTTCGGTTGAGAGGAGTAAAAACTGGGTATATTTGATATTTCGCCAAACTATCACTTCAGTATGACTGATCTTTTGTTTATGAACAACCTCTGATGAAAAAGACCGTTAGAGACTAATGGACCCCACCAGGACCCTGATAGCAAGAGGATAGTGGACCACTGTCAGCCCGCTGATGACAAAGCTGGTGGTCCACTTGCATTTTGCTCAGCATTTTCTGGGCGGCCCACCGGTATTTCAACAGAGTCTTAGACAAAATTCCACTTATCGCTCATTTTCTACTCACAGTCCAATTTACTGATTTTTCCCTCCTTCTTTTCTTTAGTTATACTTTGTAAATTAGTTTAGTAAATAATTTTAATCTAGTTCAGCATCAACAACAACATTTTCTATAAAATAATTTTATATCAGGTCTAGTCATTGTTTTTATCTCTCAGTTGTTTGTAATATTTGTCTTAGTTTATTTTCTAAAATAAAAACTATTTAGAGCTTGTGTGCAGGACAGTAATCTGGGTGGTCTGAGGGGGGGACCAGCAGTGGCAAACAGTCAGTGGGGTGCCCACCTTATCAAGCCAGCTTGCTATCTGGGCCATTAGAACCTTTAGGATTAAAACCTGATGGTTTTGCTTTCTAATGGAAATTTGCTTAATGGTCTTCTGCTCTGTACAGGAGTTGGTCAAACACACCCCCGATTCCTCTGAGAAGGACAACTTACGAACAGCCCTGGACGCCATGAGGGTGAGTGAGATGTTTACCTGCAGGTCCAGTTGGCGTTACAAATAGAGACAAGTATGCCTTTACCAGGGGGCGCAACCCAAATGTCCTTTCGACAAAAATCAAACGATCTTGGGCGCCCACATTTTATGTCTATTTTACCATCTTGGCTGTAAATGTATCTCAGTATGTGCTGATGTTTAGCACATGTAGCTCAGCTATAGCTGCTTTTCTCACATCTCCAGCAGGAAACTTTTCCTCAAAAGTAGAACAGTTTCTTGTAAAAACGTCTCTCAACATTCAACTTTTTACAAGGCTGAAGTCGCTTCTCACTCGCCAGCTTCTTGTTCGAATTTTCCAGAATGTAACTGTTGCATCATTTAAGGTTGAATGGGAGAAACTGACTTCAGCTTCACGACTTTTTAGTGATTAAACGTATCAGGAAACCAGCTGGAGTGATTATAAACACTAATAAGTCCATTCCTCTCCAAATTATCAATGTTCATCTTAAATCTCTCTCTTTGCCGCTTCGTTAGCTACTAGCTAGTTGAGATTGTTGTCTGTGTTGCTATGGTGACCAGCAGTCTGCGCTGATCTTCAGGGTTAAAGGGTGAATCAGCAGTTCTACATTAACTCCAGAGTTTAAGACCATTTATTGTTAAACTGTGTTGAACGATCAGCAGAGCTTTATTTTACTGTAAAGGAGGATTATTTTATTTTTACCTACTAATCTGATTCAGCTGTGGAGCCACAACAGGGCAGTAAAAGAGCCGCATGTTGCCGACCCCTGACCTACGTGTATTTGAGCTGATATTTCTAATGCTGATCAGCCTAGTCTGTATATACATCCTTAACTTTCAATGCAATGTGATGCAGAGAGATTTCCAAGTTTTTTATTGGTGTTTTATTTGTGTATTTTCTATTGGTTCAAAGTTAGAGCTGAAACACATCTAGGACCTTTAGCTGAAAATCCTTTTGCTTTGAGTGACCCTATGTTTGACCATACCTATATGTTTATTTTATTGAAACTGGTGATTAAACATTCCATTCGGTCACTACCAAAACAATCATAACTCTACCAAACTTTACCAAATGTGTCAGTAGTGTCTGTTTCAGTAGTGACTGTCTCAGTAGTGACTGTTTCAGTAGTGACTGTTTTGGTGACAATTTTAGCTCATTTTGAGCTCAGAAACTCAGCAGTTCATGACCAGCAAACACAGCTCTGAACAGCTGTTCACACAGAAAATCATCATATTTTACATTAAAACACTAAAAATGCTGAACTGCAGAAAATATGACGATTCTTAATGTTCCACACTGATTTTCAGACTTTGGGACTCATTTACTTCAAAACAATGGGATCTAACTGCTCACCATGTGGCCATGAGGGACAGGGATGCAGCCTCACCTCCTGCTCTGAAAGGCAGGGGCGTGGCTAAAATAAGGCTCCGCCTACAGACTAAAACTCTTTCAGTACTGATGCATTTTTTAACAAAGTTTTTCATTTAAAAATTAAACCACAATAAATCTAAATCTTTCAACCTCACTTTAAAATAAATTAAACAAGATTAAAATAATTGAATTTTTGTTATTTTGTGTAAATTATGTGTAAATTTAGAGGTTAGTGTTTGGGACAGACACCTCCTAAAAGAAAGTACCCTATAATTGATGATTTTGTATATATTTAGCTTATTACTATCTCTGTGAATGCCTTGAGTTTAAGTAGATCAGAACATAATCGTGGTAAATATCTAGGATCTGGATACTTTATAGTTTTTTAAATACGAATTTGGTAATTCAAACCCTTTAAAGATGCCACAGAAGCTTGGTGAAGCTTAGTATGATATATGAAGCTTTTATCTCACTGTTTTTGATCTAATGTGGTGTAACGGTGTAATTAGAGTTCAATAGTGTGAACAGTGTGATGAGTTTCATCATATTACAGACTTAGTGCTCATTTTCAGAGCTCAGATGGGGAAATGTCTCCTCAGCCTTTTTCAGAAAATGAAGTGGCAAAAGCATCAAAAGGCTGAATATTCAATAATATTAACAATTGCATTTTGTATTTAGGTACAATAGTGATATTGACTGATTAACGATGTGTTTTATTCGCTCTCTTTTGCCTCTCTGTGTGCTGAACAGGACTTAGCTCAGTATGTTAATGAAGTAAAGCGGGACAATGAAACTCTGCGTGAGATCGATCAGTACCAGAGATCCATCGAGAATCTGGTGAGTCTGATAACACAATACAATGTTATTTCCAAAGTGTCTTTCAGCTCAAACGCACAAATCTAAGCAGAGCATCTACAGTCTTGGTTAAATGTATTTGCGATAAATTGTTTGTTAATCGTTATTGTGATGTTTGCTTTTACAGTCCTGATATGTCAGAATACTGCAATGCAAATGAGCTCTCTAACCAATCACAGCACCTGAAGAGTTTCTGTGGGTGTTTTTGTGAATGAGTATTTTCATGTAGTCCAACAAAAGGAGGTTATTCTGGTTAGTTTTTTGGGTTCTGAGGTCATTCTCTCTAGATTAGTCCATCTCTTCTTAAACTCTCCTTTAAAGGCTCTTCATATATCATGATCCTCATATGTTTCATATCTAAATGCTCCGTTATCTTCATCACTACTTTCCAAAACCGCTGCAGCAGCTTCAGCAGCTGTAAACTCTCTGCACGCCGTTTCACATCAGTCTCCGATGTGGACTGAATGAAGAATGAAGGGTTTCCGGCATGACGGTCAGTCCTTAGTGATCTCCTGAGTGTCCATTGGTCAGTTTCACACAGAATGTAGACGGACACACGAATCCACCAGCTCCACACGGTGAGAGGCAGATGACGTGTATCTCAGCCCCTCTTCATAGGCTCATAACTCCGGATGTGAGTCTCGTATGATCTCGTGATAAGATGGAATGGAAAGGGCGACTCTACAGATTCAGGAAGTGTTTGAACTGGATTTCTGTGCTGGATCATCACAAAGACTCAGACACAGATATAGAGATATTGCAGGCGAGTTCGTGGACCCCAGTTTTTAATAAAGTGCAAAGTCAATCAGTCACAATATGAAGAAATATTTTCACAATATATGTATTTTCTTCATTTCGTACAGCCTTTCTTTTGGAATCACTCGAAAATATTTTGGTTCTTACACTTTACTGGTTTGATTTACTTGGAAGAAAGTTTGCTTGGTTTAGAACTTAGGAAAGTTTAGCTGGGAAACTTAAAAGAAGCAAAATTAGAGGCCTTGGACACAATAACTGCCACCAAAGCCACATGTATAATTAATAATAAGTAATAATAATGATATCTATTCAAGGCTGTTGATGTTTCTTTCACTGATCTTGAATCTTTCCTCCAGTCCTGCTTCTCTTATTATATGTTCAGCATACAGGTTCAATAAGAATGGCGACAGTGGGCAGCCCTGTCCTGCTCCTTTCCTCATGTAGAACCAGTCTGTAGGTCCATTTTCTGCCCATTTTCTGTGGCTTGTTGATCAGCATAGAGGTTCATATCTTGCATTAATTTGCATATAAACCACATCGTCTCTTCATTAATAATTTGATTTTAGCATATAATGAATGAAAATGCCTCTCTGTGGTTTTGCCAGTATATGAAATGCTCATCAGCCTTCAGCGCATTTATTCCAGGACTTTTTTTCAGTTTTCAATTTTTTTAAGCAAAAAAAAAGCTCGTAAGATGAAACTTTTCTAGAAGCCAATAAATATCGGTGTTGCTCATAAATGTGTGCCCCCCGCAAACAGAATCAGTCCTTGCTGAAATACGGACGGCCGAAGGGTGATGGAGAAGTTCGACTGGCCACAAATGTGGACAAACGCAGGCAGGACAGGTACAGATCTGCACAAACAAACAAAACTCTAATGCCAACACAGACGTCTCTGTAGAACATTTATGTATCTACAAAAACCTTTAAGAAAATATTTCTCCCATTTATTTTCACATTTGTAAATAATAATAATAATAACAATTTTATGATGAGGCTCATAAAAATAATGGTAACAATTCGCTGCTGTCGGAACAAAGCCTCGTATCTCCATTTATGTTTTTGACATAATTTGAAAATACCTGTTGTCCTTTACATTGTATGTAAATTTCATGACGAATGGACCAAAAGAAACGACCCAAAATGACTTGGAAAAAAGTCTGGTTCCATTGACTTACATTAAAAAGTAGGTTTTTTCCTTCTCCTGTAAAGTTACCATTTTGGAGATACAAGGTTTTGTTCCAAAAACAGTGAATTATTATTATTATTATTATTATTATTATTATTATCATTATTATTATTAGTAGTAGTAGTATTAGTAGTAGTAGTAGTAGTAGTAATAGGTATTATGTTTTTATTAATGTGTTTAATATTATTATTATTATTAGTAGTAGTAGTAATAATAATAGTTACTACATCAGTATTTATATATAATAATAATAAGAGAAAGAATAATAAGAATAATAATTAGAACAAGAATTATTATTATTATTATTATTATTATTATTATTGTTATTTTTAGTTGTAGTAGGCACTATGTCATTATTTATGTATTCATTATTATTATTGTTATTATTGTTATTATTATTATTCTTACATCAGTAGTGTTTGGTTTGTTCTCTGCTTGTTTATTCAGTGTCTGATTATAGTTTACATGGTTTATTGCTCCCTAGTCTTTGTGCATGTCCGAATAACTAAACTGTATGAAATAATATTTTGAAATAATGTTTCAAAATGACCTTCATTGACATTACAGGCATATCTTTCTCTTTGATGCGGCCGCGATCGTGTGTAAGCGGCGAGGGGATAACTACGAGATGAAGGACATGATTGACCTGAGCCTGTACAAAATCACCAACAACCCCACCACAGATAAAGACTGCAGGAAGGTCAGTAGGTCACGGCGCTAGACGGGCTCAGGGTGAGTCACACTGAGGGTCACTGTGCTGGTGACTTTAGGAAATTTGAAGTGTTGGATTAAGATGGAGAAGCATGTCATCACTGTCATATTCACACCTCAGAACTTAGAACCATCTGATACCAAATGCTGACTGAGAACCGAGTGACACTCGACTCAAAGCGTGACGTGGTTCCAGTCGGTTCGGACTCAGACAGACAGATATGGGTCTATTTTGGGGTTTAGACTACATTTCAGGCCCAATTAAAGCTCTACTACACTCTTAAAACAGACGGTTCCTTATGGGTTCTGTAGTAAAGTCTAGAACCATAAACATTCAAAGAACTATTTGCATGGTTGAATGGTTCTTTGCATGGTGAAATCGTTCTTCAGATTGATGGAGAATGTGTTGTAAATGGTTCTATATAAGGGTTCTTGACAACACCAAAAATGGTTCTGCTATTGTTATGATGTCAAGCTTTTAAGAATAGAAGAACCCTTTTTGGTGCTATATAGAACCATATACAACACATTCTCCATCAATCTGAAGAACAATTTCACCATGCAAATGTTTCTTAGAATGCTTATGGTTCTATATACAATCATTATCTTTAAAGAACCATCTTCACACTTCTATACTCTTAAAAAAGGTGGTTCTTCAAGGGTTCTTTAGTAAAGATGACCCTTGAAAGACCCTTAATGGCACCCAAAAGGGTTTTTCTATTGTTACAATGTCAAGCACACTTTTCGGTGCTATATGGAACCATTTTCAAAAAGGTTCTATTCTATGTAGAACCGTCTACAACACATTCTGTGTCAACCTGATGAAATTTTCATGACGCAAATAACGCTTTAAACATGCACAGGGTTCTTTGAGTGTTCATGGTTCTATATAGAACCAGTATCTTTACCAAAGTACACTTCTATGCGTTTAACATTCTGCCTGAAACTGTTGGTGGCAGTGCTGCGTCACCGCACCCAAATACTGTGAGCTGATTGGCTGAATTTATCGGGTTCTGCTGGAGAACAATGCTGACGTTTGACCGTGTCTGCTGTAAAACGTGAACCTGACAATGAACAATAATAGTGACTAAACGTGTTTAGGGTTCTGAATGTGCTGAGTGAATAACTCACCACAGAATATCATCATAGGAGGCTCATTATAATTAGCCTACGTTTGATCTTACGTGCAGCTGGCACAGCCGCCTCTTTCTCTCTGCCTGTACTCCAGTAAGGCGTTTCTAATAAAGTGGCCACCGAGCGTGTATCTACCACATGAGCATGAATCCCGTTGGACGGGCTTGTGAGCTGATTCTGATCCCACACTGCGGCAGGCAGATGGTGGTGTGCTTGATTAGTGCTGATGGATGATGACAGATACAGCGGCCCAGCGTGTTAGCATGCGCTAAGCTAGACGAGCTGGCAGAGGCAGAGCAGTCACATGTGTGGCCAGACTGACAATGACAACACAAATCTCTGATCATCCAGTGGTCAGAGACAGTAGAGTCTACAGGCCCAGTTCCACAGTTAAATATTTTTCCATATTTTCTAAAGTTTATGTGGTTCTAGGTACCAAAAACAGTTGTAATCCATCTTTTCACAACCACTTTCCAGCTTCTCTTCGTTCCGGGTGATTATTTCACTGTGACTTTAAGACTGATGTCTTATGTGTTACATGCAAATGGAATATGTGTATGTAAATGAGCTCTGTTCTGATTGGTTGTGCCTCGTTCAAAAAGCAGGCCATGGAACAGACTGTTAAGCTGGGACTGAAATCCTCAGGGCCGTAGGGGAAAAACAACTTTCAGATCCTTAGTGGGGTGGATTGTTTCAGCTGCAGTGATCCATTTGCTTCCTGAAGGCCAGGAACAGCACAACGTTTAATCAGCAGAAATCTCCCACTCCAATACCAAACTGCTGTAGGCTGAATGGGTGGGGCTAAACAGCTGTAGGCTGAATGGGTGGGGCTAAACAGCTGTAGGCTGAATGGGTGGGGCTAAACTGCTGAAGGCTGAATGGGTGGAGCTAAACTGCTGTAGGCTGAATGGTGGGGCTAAACAGCTGTAGGCTGAATGGGTGGAGCTAAACTGCTGTAGGCTGAATGGGTGGGGCTAAACTGCTGTAGGCTAAGCGGGTGGGGCTAAACTGCTGTAGGCTGAATAGTGGGGCTAAACAGCTGTAGGCTGAATGGGTGGAGCTAAACTGCTGTAGGCTGAATGGGTGGGGCTAAACTGCTGTAGGCTAAGCGGGTGGGGCTAAACTGCTGTAGGCTGAATGGGTGGGGCTAAACTGCTGTAGGCTAAGCGGGTGGGGCTAAACTGCTGTAGGCTAAGCGGGTGGGGCTAAACTGCTGTAGTCTGAATGGTGGGGCTAAACTGCTTTAGGCTGAATGGGTGGGGCTAAACTGCTGAAGGCTGAATGGGTGGGGCTAAACTGCTGTAGGCTGAATGGACGGGGCTAAACTGTAGGCTGAATGGGTGTGGCTAAACTGCTTTAGGCTGAATGGGAGGGGCTAAACTGCTGTAGGCTGAATGGGCGGGGCTAAACTGCTGTAGGCTGAATGGGCGGGGCTAACTGCTGTAAGATGAATGGGTGGAGATTAGATATAAGATAATCCTCTTGCGTAAGGAAGGAGTAAAGTAAGGAGAATAAGTTACACTCTTCATTCTCTCTGTATGATCTGCGCTCTGTGTTCTCTGATCTGTAGTGCGGTACACGCTTTACTCCCTCCTGCTGTGCGCTGCAGTGAAGATGCAGAAAGCTGTAGACGATCAGAAGCTCCACTTTTGGCCTAGCTGACCTCAGCTGTGACCTTTATACCTTTCTTCTTGTTTTTATACCTTTTTCATTTTGTTCTGTTTGATTCTAAGGGATAAGGTGAGGTTGGAAAGGGGTCATGTAGAAATGAATTACGATGTCAGGGACAAATACAGAAAAAATGTGGACATGGGCTCCTTAAAGACTCTCCAGGTTCATAGGTTCATAAAGAAAGCGCAGTCCGTACTTTTTGATCTTTCAGGATATGTTTGTGAGGAGATTAGATATAAGATAATCCACTTACATAAGGAAGGAGAACATCGAAGGGACTAGAGCTACAGAGAACATGTGACTCCTAACAACCACCTGGAAGACCTGGTAGACAACAAAACTGCCCCCATCAGATAAACAGCACTTAAAGCTTTCATCTCTGAGAGAGAGGAGAAAATCAAGCTGCTTCAGATCTGAAAACATCCACAGGTGTTTCTGTCCATCCTTCCCCTGTGAGAAGACGACTCAGCGCTGTGGGTCTGAAAGGATGTGTAGCTGTCAAGAAGAACCTCACTGAGAAAAGGAGACGGACACATCAAACAAAGAAGCTGAGCAATGGACTGACCACCCCAGAGTCCAGACCTCAACACCACTGAATGTGTTTGATTACTTCAGAAAATGATCAACCAGCTTCTAAGACTGAACTTTGGAGGTGTGTCTGCAGATTCTTTGAGGAGCTGAAAGTGAGTCTCCTGAAAAGATCGGAAGCTGGAATAAAAGCAAAGGGTGGACAAAAATCTGATATTATCTTTAGTTCTTGAGGCGTCTTTGTGATTTTCTGTCTTTAAGTGTTCCTGTTTCTTCTTCTCTGCTCCGTCAGTGGTGCTACGGTTTCTACCTGACCCACCAGCAGGGGGCGAGCGGCTTCGAGTTCTTCTTCAAAACCAAAGAGCTGAAGAAGAAATGGCTGGACCAGTTCCAGATGGCCATGTGAGTTGTGATGTTTACAGTGTTTCCACAGTAGATGTTTCCACAGTAGAACCACTTTTGGTTCTCTAAAGAACCTTTTAGTGAATGGTTATTTATCACTGAACCATTTTTGTAAACAAGTGACTATGAAATCTCTTTTAATGTTCAGAGAACGTCCACAAAATGTTAATTTTAGAAGGATTCAAACATTCATAGTATCATTGTTATTTATATATATTTATATAATAATATAATTTCTTCCCATTTTATTTATTTGTTTCATTATTATTCATATTCTTGTTCTTGTTTCAATGAAGATTATTTTATTACAACCCCATTTCCAAAAAAGTTGGGACGTTGTGCAAAATGTAAATAAAAACAAAATGCATTGATGTGCAAATCATTTAAACTCCATATTTCATTGAAAATAGTGCAAAGACAACATATCAGATGTTGAAACTGGGAAATTTTATTGTTTTTTGAATTATATATGTCCTTTAAGAGTTTCGGGCTATTGCAGTTGTAAGCTCACTGACCAGATGTGGGCTTGATCATACAGACTGATGTCTTGCACATTTTTACTGATCGCATTTTTACTATTACATCTTTGATCATTATGGGCCATTTTACCAAACTTAAGTGCAAATAAGGCTGCAGTCACACTGCAAATGGTGATCAATGACCAAAATCCTGATCTTCCCAAGTTTAACCTTATTAACATTTTGGAAAATATTAGTATAATGATTATTTCCATGTTGACTTTCTGATTATTCAAATTAGCTGTAGCGTTTAAGGTGGAATGGAACATAAATATCGATTTAGCCAGACTATTTTTCAGTGGGATTTCGCGAAGCGCTCCCTCATAACACCCACACGCGGCAGACTGAAGGGTGAGGATGGTTCAGGTCCGTCGACATGCCTGAGAAGTGTAAATGCAGCGTTCGGCAGCTTTGCCAAACTGCACAGTTACTTTGGTGACGCTGAATTTTGTTCATGTTTGTGTCTGTAACTTTCACTCATTTGTACTGAAATGACTCTTCCATTCGCCTAAATGATACGCAGAGCAGCCTGCTGTATGGTTTACATTAGAAGTTTCGATGTGTTTCACACGAGTATCAGAAAGCGCACAGTGGAGGCCTCGTGTGTTTTGGTGTGCTGGGACGCTCTGTTTGTTGTGTGGTTTGAGATTCTGGTTTACTGTACAGGGCGTGAAGTGTGATTAAGAGTAATTGTGCGGTAATGTGGAGCGTTCAGAAAGATAGCGGGGGGCCTAAATGTGCTGCGGTGGGCTCGCTTCGCTGAGATGGGGCTGGTAGCGCTGCTGATAAGAGCCACGCTGGAGGTGTAATGGTGCTGGGATTGAAAAGAGGGGTGGATGTGTAAACACGTGGGTTAAAGAGGGGCCGCCACGCTGAGGGTCCGTAATGACGTTTCCTCTCGGCGTTCTGCAGGGGGCTTTCAGACAACAAATTACACCGCACACTCTCCTGACACAGAAATCAATCTCACAGCCGTTCAGATAAAGAGCTCTCCCACCGCTCCACTTTCGGTCTTTCTGGAAACTTCCATGGAGGAACGTTTGATCTGGAACGTTCTGTCCTCTGAAAGCAGGCACTGCTAGTGCAAATCAGCCCATCAGCCAAGACATGATTGGTGTCTGAAGTTTGCTGTACTTAGTTTTACATTGGGGCTACGAGGCAAGTAATGGAAGCTGTTTTTGACGTTGCCAATTAGCATGGTGCTAACTGCATAGCTAAGGGCCCTTACACACTGAACACGAGCTGAATAAACACAGTAATCAGACTGAGCACTAACAAACAGGCAGACTGTCGCCAGGTTATTTGTCCATAGCCAAAACAATAAACACAGATGAGCCAAAACATTATGACCATAATGCTGTTCCTCCTCCACATGCTGTTGAAACAGCTCTGACCCGCTGTGGCATTGACTCCGCGAGACCTCTGAAGGTGCCCTGTGGTATCTGGTGCCAAGACGTCAGCAGCAGAAACTTTAAAGGGGATTTATATGAATAAATGTTAAGATGTAAACAGAGTCCTTCAGAGTAGTTTGGTGTGAAATGCTAGTTATTACATGAAACGGCTAAGAATATGCAATGCACTGTATTTCAACATTTCTAAGATAAGGTTTTGGTCTGAACTGTATTTTTTAGCAGCAATTCATTGTGTAGAGGTACATGAAGGGCATTTAGGACTATTTTCCCATCATCAACATTCCATATAAACTCAGAAGACTCGTGTAGGTTCACTGGTGGTTCTGGATAGTAAATAAAATGTCTATATTTGTGTTGTAGTCATGGCGACCCCTGGTTCCTATCACCACCACTGTAAAGACATCTGAACCATTTCACACCAAACCACTCTGAATCTCACACAGTGGATTAAGGAGGAAATTTGAGAAATCTGTGGATTTTCCCTTTAAGTCCTGTAAGGTGCAAGGTGGAGAAGCTGCAGCCATTTTATTTGTCACGTTTTTTCAGTAAAGGTATTTTTCAGGTGAGGTAACAGAGTGACAGAGGTTTAACTTCTCATTTTAACACAAATTTTGCCTGTCACTGTGGAAAAGTAATGTCGTGTACATACACATATTTGCAACCATAGCAATGGCCTAGTAATACCATAGCAACCGGGAATTCCTATCAACACCTTAGCAACCACCTGGAATTTCATTGCAATGGCCTAGCAACACCTTAGCAACCAGGGATTCCATGGGATTGGCCTAGCAACACTTTAACAACCAGGGATTTCATGGCATCGACCTAGCAACACCTTAACAGCCACCTGGAATTCCATAGCAACAGTCTGGCAACACCTTAGCAACCAGGAATTTCATGGCATCGACCTAGCAACACCTTAACAACCACCTGGAATTCCATAACAATAGCCTAGCAACTCCTTAGCAACCACCTGGGATTTCATAGCAATGGCCTAGCAACATCTTAGCAACCGGGGATTCCATGGCATTAGCCTAGCAACACCTTAGCAACCACCTAGAATTCCATAGCAATGGCCTAGCAACACCTTAGCAACCACCTGGAATTCCATAGCAACGGCCTAGCAACACCTTAGCAACCACCTGGGATTTCATAGCAACAACCTAGCAACACCTTAGCAATCAGGGATTCCATGGCATCGACCTAGCCACACCTTAGCAACCGCCTAGAATTTCATAGCAACAACCTAGCAATACCTTAGCAACTAGGGATTCCATGGCATCAACCTAGCCACACCTTAGCAACCACCTAGAATTCCATAGCAATGGCCTAGCAGCACCTTAACAACCAGGGATTCCATGACATTGGCCTAGCAACACCTTAGCAACCACCAGGGATTCCATAGCAACAACCTAGCAACACCTTAGCAACCAGAGATTCCATGGCATTGGCCTAGCAACACCTCAGCAACCACCTGGAATTCAATAGCAATGGCCTAGCAACACCTTAATGACCAGGGATTCAATTGCATTGGTCTAGAAGCACCTTAGCAACCACCTAGAATTCCATAGCAATGGCCTAGCAACACCTTAGCGACCATTTGGGATTCCAGAGCAACGGCCTGTTTTTGAAGTATTTGTGAAAATACTTTTTTACAGTACAGAGTGGCTCATGACTATAGTGGTCTTTATCACCTATTTATCTGTTTAGTGACATTAGCCTTATAGCTCTAGTGTAGAACTAAAGAAACACACTTCGGACATGAAGCATGTCTTGTCTGACTAGCTACACTTGGAGTAAGCCAAACTATCACTTTAACTTCCCTTTAATTCTGCTCCAGGTCCAACATCAGACCCGAAAATGCCACCTACAACTCCCACCATTTCCGGATGCACACCTTTGAGCGAGTGACCACCTGCAGCTCGTGCCACATGCTGCTCAGGTGAGACAGCCTCAGGTGAAACCAGCAGCCAAAACAGGAGCTGTGACCTCCTACACTTTATTTACATACACAGTTCATGGATAAAATGAGTGAGTAAAGATGTTAGCTCTGAATATGTGTTTATAGCAGTGAATGTGCCACAGAGATAATAGTTCACATATTAATAATTTAATTTATAGTCATTTCATGTGCTGTACATGATCAGGATGGTAGTAATATGATTTTTTATTATGCCAGAGATAATAAAATACTATTTAAGCATATGAACCTGAGTTAAACCATCAAATCCTGTTTAACACAGATTACATAGTTAGTTTTTCCAAAAGTAGCATTTGTGCATTAAATGTTTAAGCTACAGTCTTGATGGCCTTCCTGGCCACTTTATTAGAAACATCTACCCTGTGGTTCCTTTAACTGGCCACTTTATTAGAAACATCAACCTTGTACTTCCACTTACTGGCCATTTTATTAGAAACACCTACCCTGTACTTCCACTCACTGGCCACTTTATTAGAAACACCTACCCTGTTATTCCACTCATTGGCCACTTTATTAGAAACACCTTCCCTGTACTTCCACTCACTGGCCACTTTATTGGAAACACCTACCCTGTACTTCCACCCAATGGCCATTTTATTGGAAACACTTGCCTTGTACTTCCACTAACTGGCCACTTTATTTTAAACACCTTGTGGCAATATTTCCACTCTGCACAAATTCTACATCAGTAGATGAGCTACAGTCTCTAAGAGTGCACCAGTGAGGTGGAGCTATAAGGGAGGAGTTTCTGATAAAGTGGCCAGGGAGGGTATTTTGCTCATGTGTAATAATGTTATGTGTTTGTTGACACTGTCCACCCAGAGGGATCTTTAATCAGGGCTACTTGTGTCCGAAGTGTGGAGCTGGGGCTCATAAGGAGTGTCTGGGCAGACTGGCAGCGTGTGGACGAGCAGGTAAGAATGCACAATGTTAATAATAAATTTGGCTTGACAGTGGTTACTGTTCCTTGTTTTATTATTCTAGTGTTTTTGGTACTGTTTTCACGGGTCACAGTTTTCGAGCTAGAACCATGAAACATTGCAGTATTGTAGAGCCTATACAGGAATAGTGTGCTTGTGCTATTGGGACCGATCGTATGTACGGTTTACAGACAGCATTCACATTTTTTCCCTAGCAGTGGCTTAGCAACAGCTTAGCAACCACCTGGGGTTCAATAACAATGGCCTAGCAACACTTTAGCAGCCACCCAGGATAACAGGGCGCATGTCTTAGCAACCACCTGGGATAACATAGCAACACCTTAGCAACCACCCAGGATAACATGGCGCATGTCTTAGCAACCACCTGGGATAACATAGCAACAACTTAGCAACCACCTGAGGATCCATACCAATGGCCTAGCAAAACCTTAGCATCCACCCTGGATAACATGGCAACAGCCTAACCACATCTTAGCAACTGCCTGGGATACAATAGCAACAGCCTAAGAACACCTTAGCAACCCCCTGGGGTTCTATGCCAACTGCCTAGCAACACTTTAGCAGCCACCTGCTCTAACATGGCAACAGCCTATCCACACCTTAACAACCGCCTGGGATACCATAGCAACACCTTAGCAATCACCCTAGATACTGCAGCAATGGCCTAGTCACACTTTAGCAACCACCTGGGGTTCCATACCAATGACCTAAAAACAGCTTAGCAACCACCTGGCAATAGCCTAGCCATGCCTTAGCAACCACCTGGGATTCTATAGAAATGGCCTAGGAATGTCTTAGCAACCACCTAGGATAACATAGCAACACCTTAGCAACCACCTGGGGTTCCATACCAATGGCTTAGGAAAACCTTAGCATCCACCTTGGATAACATGGCAACAGCCTAACCACATGTTAGCAATTGCCTGGGATACCATAGCAACAGCCTAACAGCACCTTAGCAACCACCCTAGATACCATAGCAATAGCCTATCAACACCTTAGCAACCACCTGGGGTTCTATACCAACTGCCTAACAGCCTAGCCACGCCTTAACAACTACCTGTGATACCATAGCAACAGCCTAGCAACACCTTAGTAGTCACCCTAGATACTACAGCAATGGCCTAGCCACACTTTAGCAACCTCCTTGGATACCATAGCAACAGCCTAGCCATGCCTTAGCAACCATCTGGGATAACATGGCAATAGCCTAGCCACACCTTAGCAGCCACCTGGGATAACATGGCAATAGCCTAGCCACACCTTAGCAGCCACCTGGGATACCTTAGAAACAGTCAAGTCAAGTCAAATTTATTTGTATAGCGCTTTTTACAACTGATGTTGTCACAAAGCAGCTTCACAGAAATCCATTAAGGACAAAGTTTTAACATTAAATGTAAATCCTCCAGGTGAGCAAGCCAGTGACGACAGCCTAGCAACACCTTAGCAACCACCTGGGATACCGTGGCAACAGCCTAGCCATGCCTTAGCAACCACCTGGGATACCATAGCAACAGCCTAGCAACACCTTAGTAACCACCTGGGATAACATGGCAACAGCCTAGCCATGCCTTAGCAACCACCTGGGATACCATAGCAACAGCCTAGCAACACCTTAGTAACCACCTGGGATAACATGGCAATAGCCTAACCATGCCTTAGCAACCACCTGGGATACCATAGCAACAGCCTAGCAACACCTTAGGAACCACCTGGGATACTACTGCAACAGCCTAGCAACACCTTAGCAACCACCTGGGATACCATAGCAACAGCCTAGCAACACCTTGGCAACCACCTGGGATAACATGACAATAGCCTAGCCATGCCTTAGCAACCTCCTGGGATACTGTGGCAACAGCCTAGCAACACCTTAGGAACCACCTGGGATACCACTGCAACAGCCTAGCAACACCTTAGCAACCACCTGGGATACCGTGGCAACAGCCTAGCAACACCTTATGAACCACCTGGGATACTGTGGCAACAGCCTAGCCACACCTTAGGAACCACCTGGGATAACATGGCAGTGGCTTTGTCAAGCTAACTTAAAGCAAACTTTCCTCTCTGGTCTTATTTATGTTCACATCAAAGGGCCCAGTTTGTAAACACTGTTAAAGTTTTAAACATACAGTTCTCTCCTCAATACCCACAGCGCATACACGGAAACTAACCTGTACAAACAGCCTGTTTATCTACTGAAAATGCCATTTTTTGTGTTAAGGTCAGAATGAGGTCAGACCCAGAAAAGTGGCTGCTGTTTTTTTGCTTTTTTATTATTTGCTTATCTTTATTCAGATTGTTAGTGAGCTGAAGCTGATTACTTCATATTTGTATGTTTGTTTGTCGTTTTCTGTCGTTGTAGATCCTCTGATATCTAAAACTCAGGTAAGACTGAAACTCTGAGCTGGACTTGCTCAATGATGATTTTTACTCATTCAGACATGCTTCAGCCTGACTCTGCCTCGCTCTGCGGTTTATCTGTAAAGTGCACTGTACATGTGTTACATCTCTCCATATTCACCTTTATTGATTAAATCATTAATTTGAAACAGTCCACATCACATTATAATAACTTTATCACTCAAAAAACCCTGAAGCATGATGTCCTGCTCAGTCATGTGTGTAATATTGTAGAAACTGACCTGTTTTTCTACCACAGATGCAAGAAGAAGCACATTCCAAAATTCCCCCATAATTCAGTGTGTGAGATGTAAACAGAGTGATTCAGAGTGGTTTGGTGTGAAATGGTTCAGATGTCTTTACAGTGGTGGTGATAGGAACCAGGGGTCGCCATGACTACAACACAAATATAGGCATTTTATTTACTATCCAGAACCACCAGTGAACCTACACGAGTCTTCTGAGTTTATATGGAATGTTGATGATGGAAAATAGTGGAAAATTTGAAATAATAAGTTTTCTTTGGGGACTATTTTGCCTCACAGCGCCCTGCATGTATCCCTCCACCATGAATGGAGTTTAAGTTCTCTAATCTATCATAAAACAGTGTCTCAGTCATCAGGCAGTGAATTCATAACCATTTCATGTAGGAACTTTCTGTGAGGGAGCTTTTAGAGGTGGACGTCTGGTTCCTATCACCACCACTGTAAACAGTTCTGACTCTGTAAGTTTCTCTAGAACAGAGCGTTTCACACCAAACCACTCTGAACCACTCTGAATGACTCTGTTTATATCTAAAACTTTTAATTGTGCAAAATTGAATTGAAGGTCACTTTAAAGTAAATAACACTAAACAATTGCGGTTGACATCGGTTAAATCTGGTATCTGATTCAACACATTAATTGTCGAGGATCTTAATTTCTTCACTTTTATTTTTAACAAAGTGAATTAGTTGAATTAGTTTTAACTGAGTGTAAACCAATGCATGGTGTGTCCTCTAGTGGCCATTCCGCTGAATATTTTGAATCCAAATTCCTTATAATTCTGTTATCAGAGTCACAATATCAAACACTTATGTCAAACAATCCTGTACAACGGACATAATAAACAAACAGCAATTAAACACAATAAAAACACCTTAATAATGACTCACTCACTCACTCACAAAGAAAATCCGGTTCACTTCTGGCTTTCGTCCATGGAAAAATATCAACATCATCAACATCAGCATGTGACGATTCCAAACCTGACTGGTTGAAATGTGTCCTGCCCAGAGCTTAGTTTGTGCCAGAAAAGCTGGATCTGGATTCTGCACCTTGTTTACATATTAAATATAAAAACAACTCTTGTCGCTGTTTATCACTCGCGATTGCGCCACTACTGCTGTTATTGTTCATCCTTTAGAAGAGCTCAGTCACAGCTGTCACATCAATGAATTAACTATAAACTACTCAGCATTAGAAGCTCTTTGTTTAGTTTTGGGAAACTCATGTAAGAGAGAACATTTGTGGCATAAGTACCTCGCAGAGCTGCTTGTCTAATGTGTCTTAATAATCAATAAAATGCAAAATGCAGTGTGCACAATGATCAATATTAACTCTTGCTTTAATCGTTTAAAAAGGAGGCTTATTTTTTATTTTTACAGTGAGTGAGTGCACGACTGAAAGCACTACAGTAATCATATTATGTATTCCCTCTGTTCTTCTCCCACAGAGAGAGATCACTCCGAGGAAACGGTACGACCCAGGTCAGTACGTACACCACTTTCTGCTTTTCACTAAAGACTGTTTTAAAAAGCTTTTCTGTGTGGAACTCAAGAACACATGATTCTTAAACTCCCACCAAACCTCCACCAAACCCCTACCAAACCCCCATCAAACTTCCATCTAAACCTCCACCAAACCTTCACCAAACCTACACCAAACCACCATGAAACCTCCAACAAACCCACACCAAACCTCCACCAATTTCTCACCCAATCCCCCACCAAACCCCCCACCAAATGCCCACCAAACACCCCACCAAACCCCCTACCAACCCTGACCAAACCCCCTGCTAAACACTCACCGAACGCCCCATCAAACTTCCACCAAACCCCCCACAAAACCATTAATCCCCCCCTAAAAACCCAACCAAACCTCCACTAAACCCCACCAAACTACAGTTAAATTCATTTCTATACTATAAATTATATTTGTATATCTTCCCACCCAGTCAGCTTACAGCAGCCCCTCTCATTCATGCTGAAAGTCATAAGGAGTGTCAGCCCAGACTGCTTTTTGACCGAGGCACAATACAGGGCACCCAATCACAACAGAGCTCATTTACATATATCAGTCTAAAGGGGAACAAAAGTAACAAAAACAGCCTGTTTTTATTCTGAGGAATTAAGAGATGTTGGAAAACCGTTATATAAAAATGTATGAATAAATAAATAAACAATTTCTTTGTCTATGTTGTTTTACAGGTTTGCCCAGAATGTTGGTTATCAGAGATTATCTGGGGGTCCCCAGTCCTCCTGGTGGTCCGTCACTGAGTGTTCAGGTTGGTGATGTCATCGAGGTCATCAGTGCTAAGCTGGACAGCTGCTGGTGGCAGGTAAGTCTGAAATAATACTTCAGTTACTGCTGGTTATTTCGTTTTTCTTTTTTAAAGCTCAAAATGAAGGAAAATGCTGAAAAGGAAATCTACTGTTCTGTCCCTGCAGAGAAAACAAAATATGTAAAGTTTTAAAAATACTCAAAAAGAAACAATGCTAATTAAAATAAAAAATCCAGTCTACACATCACTGAATCAGTCACTGCTGTTTATGAGTCGAGCTGTTAAACTCAGAGAGAAAAGCATGAAATTCATTCTTTATGTGGCCCATTTCAGTCTGATACATAATCCTGCAGCTTCTAATAAATGGATTAAGATTAAGCTTGGACTAAATCGCAATGCCAAAAGTGATTCATTATTAAAATCCATTTTAGTCCAGGCTTAGACCTAATCCAGGCCTGGAGAACAGGCTCAGTATAAAGTGTATTTATGTGCAGATTTTGACGCTGAGACCAGCCGTCTTCCAGACCGAGATGAACCCAGATTAAACCTGGATTAACAGTTATGACTGAAAATTAGCAGTTTAGTCCAAGAGACACAACACACAGAGCAGGTACTATTTGGGTGGTGGATCATTCTCAGCACTGCAGTAACACTGACGTGGTGGTGGTGTGTTAGTGTGTGTTGTGCTGGTCTGAGTGGATCAGGCACAGCAGTGCTGCTGGAGTTTTTAAACACTGTGTCCACTCACTGTCCACTCTATTAGACACTCCTACCTTGTCGGTCCACCTTGTAGATGTAAAGTCAGAGACGATAGCTCATCTGCTGCTGCACAGTCTGTGTTGGTCATCCTCTAGTCCTTCATCAGTGGTCACAGGACGCTGCCCACAGGACGCTGTTGGCTGGATATTTTTGGTTTTCAGTCCAGCAGTGACACTGAGGTGTTTAAAAACTCCAGCAGCACTGCTGTGTCTGATCCACTCAGACCAGCACAACACACCACCACCACGTCAGTGTTACTGCAGTGCTGAGAATGATCCACCACCCAAATAGTACCTGCTCTGTGAGGGTCCATGGGGGTCCTGACCACTGAAGAACATGCAGAGAAACAGATGGACTACAGTCTATAACTGTAGAACTACAGAGTGAAACTATACGGTCAGTGTAGCTGATGAAGTGGACAGTGAGTGTAGAAATGAGGATGGTTTTAATGTTATGGCTGATTGGAGTGTGTATATATCTCCCCATCATACTGCTGTATTTACCATCTTCCTCCTGTCGTCGCTCCAATCTGTCCGAGCTAATGGCTCGGCTGGGAATTCACGCTGTGTGTATGTCCCCCACTTTTTTACCCACCGTTTCAGCCTGAGAAAACAACGAGACAGAAAAAGGAAGCTGGAGGTTCAGTGCGAGATAAACAGACGCGCCGTGTGCGCGTTAGCTGTGGAATGATAATGTACACAGGCTGCTTTATTTTATCTGGCGTGAAAACGCCACTTAACTGCTAATAAGGCCAGTTAATCTTCGGGGTCATGCGGCGCAGAGGAAGAGAAAACATAAAGAAAATATAAATAAATATAAAGCCCCGAGCGTTCGTCTGCCACGTTACCGCGACACAATTATATCTGTCCCAAAGCCAGAACAATACAATCAATCACTCTAATTTTATTTTATCTCGTTCTGCTGCCAACTGTTTACTCTGTAGGGGTAATAAGTTTAATCTTTATCATGCGCCTATTTGGGGCGGCTTAACAAATATAAAGGGCTTTCAGGAGCCGCGATGAAAATGTTATTAGGCTAAATAAATCACGGATATGCTTTAGGATCGGCTTTCCAATCTAATATCTAATCTGCGCCAGGGGCGCCGTTTTTTTTCCTCCTCGAAATGCATTTTACATTTTAATAAAAGAGAAGTTAAAAGAAGGACAAAAACGCCTTCATCATCACACAAACTATAAGTGTCTCGTTGAGGAGAGTTACACAGTGATATCAGAGGGAAGTTCATTTGTATTCCACTTAGGCCGGCTGCCAAATCCAGCAACAGCTACAGACCTTGATTATGAGATATGGCTGCATTTTCATGTTTGCATTACCATTTTGGATTTGAATTATGGTGTCCGAAAAGTATGTGGACAGTTATTCTCATGAGAATTCGGCTACTTTACGGTCGCCCAGTGCTTTGATTGCCATAGAAAAGCACTGACCAATAGAATGGGACGCTCTGGAGCAGCCACACATGGTCCTAAGGTCACCATGCCCAATGCCAAGCGTGGGCTAAAGGGGTATACAGCCCCCCAGGAGCAGTGGAACTGTGTTCTCTGGAGTGATGGAGCTCCATCCAGTACCTTTGGGATGAGTTGGAGTGATCCACAACTGACCATCCAACATCAGTACCTGACCTCACTAATGCTCAATCAGGTCCTCAGAGCAATGTTCAACATCTAGTGAAGAGTAGAGGCTGTTACTGCAGCACAAACTCACTATTAACACCTTCATTTCAGAAGAAACACAGGTGTCTACAGACTTGTGGACATTATAGTGGACATATATACACACAAAATATGTCCAAATGTTTGTAAAGAATATACAAAATTTTATTTGATTTTTGTTTCATTTCAAGTAATTGTGTATAATACTAGTAATTATGTGTAATTATGTATATTTATAATTGTTTGTGCTTGTAAATTTACCATATATACACCGGTCAGGCATAACATTATGACCACCTCCTTGTTTCTACGCTCATTGTCCATTTAATCAGCTCCACTTACTATATAGGTGCACTTTGTAGTTCTACAGTTACAGACTGTAGTCCATCTGTTTCTCTGATACTTTGTTAGCTCCCTTTTACTCTGTTCTTCAGTGGTCAGGACCCCCATGGACCCTCACAGAGCAGGTACTATTTGGGTGGTGGATCATTCTCAGCACTGCAGTAACACTGACGTGGTGGTGGTGTGTTAGTATGTGCACTGTGTCCACTCACTGTCCACTCTATTAGACACTCCTACCTTGTCAGTCCACCTTGTAGATGTAAAGCCAGAGACGATAGCTCATCTGCTGCTGCACAGTTTGTGTTGGTCATCCTCTAGTCCTTCATCAGTGGTCACAGGACGCTGCCCACAGGACGCTGTTGGCTGGATATTTTTGGTTGGTGGACTATTCTCAGTCCAGCAGCGACACTGAGGTGTTTAAAAGCCCCAGCAGCACTGCTGTGTCTGATCCACTCAGACCAGCACAACAGCAGGTATTGGATGATACCTGCAGATAATACTGGGCTTCCTCGAGGGGAGGGCAGGAAATGGAGAAACAAACACACTGACACACATAAAATCACTTAAATATCACATATCATTTTCTCAGGTGCCTGAAAGTTTTGCCCAGTACTGAGTGTATTCAGGAATGACACAGAAATAGAAAACTGAGCAGAAATGTGTAGAATTACTCGTAATTACTTCAGATTGCGTTCCACTGATTTACATTAAAATGCGTAACATGCATAGTGTTTTAGGTCTTGGGGACGACTTTGTATTTATATTTTTACCTCATTGGAAAAACACCAGCTGCTGTTTAGACTGTGTGGGCCAATATAAACAATAAATAAGTAATAACATATTTAAAAATCTTGTTAAATTAATATACTTTGAAGAACGCGTTTTACTTCTCCTATAAATTTTGCTACGACAATCACAATATATCTGTATATACTGTAAATATGTGTATATATGTGTATGTGTATATAAATGCAGGTCTTCAGTCGAGTGAGAAATGATCCCATTGGGAAAAACAGCATTAGCACATGAGCACAAAGACGCTTCAGCTTTGTCAGCATTGCACTGAGCTTTTTACTGAAATTGATAAACGCCAAAAACTGCAATATTTAACAAACATCTTCTGTTATTTTCAGCATGTTGTCATGATTGGCATGCTAACGCTAACGCTAACGCTAACGCCAATGATTATTCAGTGCTGAAGGCTGCTGTGTGGGTTGTGGCTGAGGGGCAGGTTTGAGCCGTAATTAACCGGGGCTGTGAATGCGATGCGCTGCTTGTTGGGAGCTAATTGTCTTTGGATTTATTAAAGCGAAAGGTGGGGGGTTTGCGGGGGGGGGCGGGATAATGGGGTGGGCTTCAAGGCAGATATAATGCAATTAACACTTCTGTGCCGTGCCAGGGCAAAATCCCGACGACGAGAGAGGTTGGCTTCTTTCCCAGCAACGCAGTCAGGCCCTGCCCGTGTGTAAGTACACATGCATATTCAGTAGTTTGGGCTTTTTTTCAGGCAGGCTAATCGCTAACTGATAAGCTCCAGGCTAATCACATGCTAATAGAGGCCCGATAAGAGCGGTGCTCTCGCCGAGACTGTGAAAGCACAAAGCTTTCAGAGATCTGATCTGCCGTTCGGGTTCAGATCAGCACCCGCATCCCTGTTTTGGTGCTCTAAAACAAATCTGTATCTGTATAATCTCTATTATGAGTGCCTTTGTTGCTGTTGATGTACGATAGTTTGACGTTTGATGGTGATGTAGGGTTGCTAACCCGAGCATCGGCCTCAGGACTGAAACAATTCGATTAAAAATTCAGTCCTTAAAATTTTTTAGTGGATTTTTTGTAAAGAAATCAGAACTAAATGCAACAAAATAAGAAAAATCTAGAAGTTGGCAACATTAAAGGGCCCATATGGTGGAAAACGTTTCAAAGTGTTCACTCTCCAGTCTATACATATAAACAAAACTGCAAAAACAGCCTGTTTTAAATTCAATATTTCTGTGATGTCACAAAGAGCCAACCCATTTTCATATAGCACATCAGCCCATTTAGCCTACAGCAGTTTAGCCACGCCCATTCACACTGAAGTTATATAGTGTTCCAGCTGTGAGAGATGTTTGAATGAGTCACAGCCAATCAGACCAGAGCTCATTTGCATGTAACAGTATTAAAGGTGCAGTCTGTTTAATACTAAGCGGTAAAACGAGGTTGGAAATGGCTGGAGAAATTAATTATGACCATATTTTTTGTGAATAAAGCCACATAGATGTTATAAGTGGACAAATAAAATACAATAAATGCAAGAAAAAATGTAGGATATGGGTCCTTTAATGACATATGTTATAATAAAAGAAATACTCCAGCAACTTTCAACATAATGTGCTATCTACTGTATTTGCAGTGTACATACAATCAGCACAGACAGTCATTTAGATGCGTTTACTTTAGGGCTGCTATTTTGATAGTTGACTATTATTGTGCATTAATTGACCTATAATTGATTTATTGTCTTAAATGAGTCTGTAAATTCTGAGATGGTTGAAGGATTATGATAAGATTATTCAATTTATTTCAAGCCTTTTTTTCTCATTATATTATTCTTAAAACAGACATATTGATTTATAATATATTGAGATCATTTCACTTAATAAAATTGCCTAAAACACAAAAAATTGCTAGAATTCGCTAGAAGAAGGTAAATAATCTGATAATATGCTTACAGCAGTCCCAACATGAGAAATATTATATGTACTGACTACATTTAAGATAATTTCACCTGACAAGATACCGTTATTTGCAGTATGTGCTGAAGTTTCTGGTCATAGTATTCAGTCATATGTTACAGATACAGTAGATTGAGATTAAGTTCTTATTGACAATATATTCCTTTAAGATTAACACTGCACTGTGGTTTATAACCTGGCTACACATTTAAACTCTGATTTTTGCCGTCCTTCAGGTCCCCAGACCGGTCGACTACTCTTCACAGCTCTGGTGAGGACTTCATATTCATCAATTAAACACTAAAACATGATTAATAATAATTAACAGTAATGAAGTGATGCTCCAGTTTCAGTCTGAACAGACTGTGATTGTGTTGACTCAGTAGAGATGATCAAAAATCAACTGGTTGTCATTTTTTAATAAAATGAGCCGTGAGCCATTACACTGTGGAATCAAGTGAAGTCAAGTCAGGCTTGATTGTCATTCCAGCTCTATACAAGTACACAGTGAAACCAAACAACCTTCCTCCAGGACCAACACAGGAACACAAGTGCAAGACAATACAATAAACACAGTGCAGACAATACAGTACAATAAATAACTACGAAAGACTTACAATAAATACAAAACAGTGCACAGGCAGCAGACGGTACTGCCTTATCTGTAGCAGGGTCTGGTGGTGGTAAACAAAAGTTGTGTTGGTTTCCATGTACTTACGTAGGGAAGAACACGAAACTTAAACTAGTAAAATGGAAATAGCACATCTGCGGACCCGCAGAGACCGCTGCTCGCCATGACTACAACACAAATATGGACATTTTATTTACTATCCAGAACCACCAGTGAACCTACACGAGTCTTCTGAGTTTATATGGAATCTTGATGATGGAAAATAGTGGAAAATCTGAAATAATAAGTTTTCTTTGGGGACTATTTTGCCTCACAGCGCCCTGCATGTATCCCTCCACCATGAATGGAGTTTAAGTTCTCAAAACTATCATAAAACAGTGTCTCAGTCATCAGGCAGTGAATTCATAACCATTTCATGTAGTAACTTTCTGTGAGGGAGCTTTTAGAGGTGGACGTCTGGTTCCTATCACCACCACTGTGAACAGTTCTGACTCTGTAGGTTTATCCAGAACAGAGCGTTTCACACCAAACCGCTCTGAACCGCTCTGAACCACTCTGAACCGCTCTGAACCGCTCTGTTTACATCTCAACCATTTAATTATGCAGAAATGTTGAAGAATCTGTTTAATTGTATAAACTGAGTGTGTATGTACTTATATGCATGTGCAGGTTTGCAGGGCTGATGGAGCGTCACCACGCGGAGGCGGAGCTGATGGAGAGAGAGAACAGCACCTACCTGATCAGACACCGCAGCCGAGAGTGCAGTGAATACGCCATCAGCATCAAGTAAGATCTGTCTGTAGTGTAGATCACTGAATACTGAAGTCTGGATTCATCATCATTTTACTCTTCTATTTAAAGGGCCCATATCATGGAAAGCAATGCTGAGTGAGAGAGTTTGAGGTAGTATGTAAACATTAATAAAGTTCCATTCGTTCCCCTGTACATATAATCCATACATGGAACCTAAACAGCACGTTTTGAATTCACCATGTCTGTGATGTCATAAACATGAATTAATTTGCATATGCCCATTCAGCCCCACGCAATCCGACTACAGCAGTTTAGCCCCACCCATTCACCCCACAGCAGTTTAGCCCCACCCATTCAGCCTACAGCAGTTTAGCCCTGCCCATTCAGCCTAGAGCAGTTTAGCCACACCCATTCAGCCTTCAGCACTATAGCCCCCCAGTTAGCCTACAGCAGTTTGGCTTTGCCCATTCAGGCTACAGCAGTTTGGCTTTGCCCATTCAGCCTACAGCAGTTTGGCTTTGCCCATTCAGTCTACAGCTGTTTAGCCCCACCCATTCAGCCTTCTGCCCATTCAGTCTATAGCAGTTTAGCCCCACCCATTCAGCCTACAGCTGTTTAGCCCCACCCATTCAGCCTTCTGCCCATTCAGTCTACAGCAGTTTAGCCCCACCCGTTCAGCCTTCTGCCCATTCAGCCTACAGCAATTTAGCCCCGCCCATCCTAGCTGAAGTTATAAGGAGTGTTTCAGCTCGGACTGCTTTCAGAATGAGTTCCCTGCTGTATGACGGGTTCAGTTTGCACCTTTTCTGTTTGTTTCCATGTCAAAAAGTGAGCAGAACATGAACAAAAACGTTCAGGATGTTGTTTCTGTCCCTAAAACAATAACTGCACTGTCAGTGTGCTGTGAGTCAGAAATAATTCATACAAAATTACAGCATGATCTCATTATTTCTGGTGATAACTGAAATTCTGAAGGTTAAAACTGATTCTGATTCATAAATGCAGTTGGGACTCGGTGTTATAGCGCACTGTAAAGCTCAGAGCGAGTGAATGCATTATGCATTGCTCTGTTTGCACACAGCTGAGAGTGAAGCGTGTTAGGTTTAATGGAGTGTGCACCCACGCTGTGTAAGTTACACTCTTTATTCCCTGACGCTCTGTATGATCTGCACTCTTTATTCTCTGATCTGTAGTGCGGTACACGCTTTACTCCCTCCTGCAGTGCACTGTGGTGAAGATGCGGAAAGCTGTAGACGGTCAGAAGCTCTGCGTTTGGCCTGGCTGACCTCAGCCGTGACCTTTATACTTTTCGTCCTGTTTTGCCTTGTTTTTATTTTGCTCTGTTTGGGCAGGTTGTCATAGGAATGTATGGAACATAACATTTATAACATACGGATACTCTGGCCTTCGAATGTTTGAGGACACATAGGCTGTGTTCGAAATAGCATACTGTGTACTGTACACTGCATAGAGCTCCAGTGTGTACTGCATATTGCACGCTGCGCTTCATCAGTAGTGTACAGTTCAGTATCCAGGAAACGACACAAGCCTTCTACTGTACTACTGGAATGGGGCGCGACTAGATGTAAACATCAGGGACTGAGCCAATCAGACCATCTCAACTCTGCCAAAAATGACACCTTAGGGAGTGAAAACATCTTAAATATAGTCAATATATCTGATATTTCACATTATGAGATTGATGTTGGCATATTATAAGATTATTTAACCTATTTTTAGACATTTTATACTTGTTTTAAGTAATTTTATCCAGTAAAAGTGTCTTATTCCATTGGCAAATGACAAAAAGTTAAAAAATCTTATTGTATTCTCGCAACAATCTCCTAATGAGAAATATTAGATATATATTAGATCTAAGATTTTTTTACTTGCTAAGAGATCAATTTTTGCAGTGAATACCCGCCTTGTTTTCCTCAGCCCTCCAATCACTGGGAATTCCCACAACTCTCCCAATTACTCTGGCATCGGTAGAGACTCTTTAGAGATGTCTTTACAGTGGAGGTGATGGGAACCAGGGGTCGCCATGACTACAACACAAATATAGACATTTTATTTACTATCCAGAACCACCAGTGAACCTACACGAGTCTTCTGAGTTTATATGGAATGTTGATGATGGAAAATAGTGGAAAATCTGAAATAATAAGTTTTCTTTGGGGACTATTTTGCCTCACAGCGCCCTGCATGTATCCCTCCACCATGAATGGAGTTTAGGTTCTCTAAACTATCATAAAACAGTGTCTCAGTCATCAGGCAGTGAATATATAACCATTTCATGTAGTAACTTTCTGTGAGGGAGCTTTTAGAGGTGGACGTCTGGTTCCTATCACCACCACTGTGAACAGTTCTGACTCTGTAAGTTTATCTAGAACGGAGCGTTTCACACCAAACCACTCTGAACCACTCTGTTTACATCTTAACTATTTAATTATGCAGAAATGCAGCCCTTCAATCACTGCTTAGCAACCGTTGCTACCTGCTTTTCAGCGTGTATGTTCATATTTTAGTCGAGAGCTGAGCCTGTTTGACTCGTACACCCCATACAAGGCTGAGGGCAGAGCATTGTTTTCTACCAAATCTCCAAAGCCACAAATAAACTTTTAAAATGTCAGCTTTGGATAGATCTGTGTTAAACCTGTGTGGTTTACAAACACACCTGTTTTCTGTTTTAATTTCCATTACACTCTCCATTAATATGAGCTACACTGTTAGAAATAAAGGTTCTGTTCAGGTACATTTTTCGTTCATCGAGGTACAAACAGTGTAAATGTTCCTCAAAGCTCCAACAGTGGTTTTAAGGTCTGATTGTGAACCTTAAATAAGTGTTTCCAGGTGAAAAGTTCGTATTTGTACCTTTTCATAACCGAATGTTTTAAACAGAACAGTAAAATAAAAGCCTGGAGACGAGACGGGGTGTGTGGAGTCAGTACAGCTTAGAACATATCATTTCAGTGGATTATGGTTCAGTTATGTTCCCTGACTAAAGGTACTGAGATGGACCCTTGAGGGTTCCACCCCAGTGACAAGAGGGGAATTGACCCAGTGACAGTCCAGTACCTTTATTTCTAAAGTGTAGTCTGACTGAATAATAAGAGTGTGACTCCACACAGGAGCCTGGAAAGCTGATGCTGAGTGGATTATTTGGCTGAGTTACTGTTTTATCCATGTTAAGCAGAAAGTCAGCTTTTAAATAGACAAAGCAAACCCACCTCAGGACCAGCAGAAAGAGCTGGTGTGGCTTCAGTGCAGCAGCATTTGGGCAAGCGTCTTTAATTTCGCTGTTATTAATGTATAGAAAGGCGGAATCCAAAGCTATTAAAAATATTCAGGCAGTTATGTCAGTGGTTACATCAGAGAACTTGCAGTGAGGAGAATTGCCGCTCTGTAATGTCTTCTAGGTTTCTCAAACGCTAGAGGGCGCTCCTGAGGTACTACATTACAGAGTGGCAATTCTCCTAATGACAAGTTCTCTGATATAACCACTGACATAACCACCAAAATGAAAGGGTTAATATGGAGCATTTGAGCAAAATTTTAGTTTATAAATGCGTAAACATTTTTAATATAGTCCAGCATCCTCAACACCACTGAATGTGTTTGATTACTTCAGAAAATGATCAACCAGCTTCTAAGACTGAACTTTGGAGGTGTGTCTGCAGATTCTTTGAGGAGCTGAAAGTGAGTCTCCTGAAAAGAATGGAAGCTGGAATAAAGGGAAAGAGTCACACACTAAACACTCACACAGCTGAGATTAGAGGCTTCTGTGTCATTTTCTGTTAAACGTGTTTTCTGAAAAATGAATAACTTCTGGCTGATTTTGTCTGGAATTTACATCTCTGACTTCTGCATTGAAGCTTCTAAAGGAACTACAGACTTTTGAAACTTTTGATGGGCGCATATGTTGCCCTGTTTTGAATGTTGTGAAAAATGAGGACACATTTCTCAGTGTGAATGAGTTTCATCCCTTCATGCTTTTCGCTGTTTGTCTGCTGGTCCTCATCTGCTCGGTCTCGGATGGCAGGAATAATTGTGTTTGATTGATTTTGGTGAAAAAGTGAAACTCATTGCCACCAGCTCTGATCCACTCGTGTTTTGGAAAAACAATAATAGGCGCTATTGGATAAATTGGATAAACAAACAGAAGCAGCAGGTGGCCAAATACATCTGGCATTTTACCGACAACCGGAATAAATGACCTGTTATTATTTGTTGTTTTGAAGAGTGCAGATGGTCCTGAAGCAGATGGAGATAATGTAGCTTCAAATACTCAGACTTTTTTCTACTCTAGGTTTGGTTTAGTGGCACGAAGTTCAAATATTTCAACAGTGGAGGGGTGAGGGAATCAGCGTGGTCTGCACTGTTTGTACGTAGCGTTATCTGCATTTGCTTGCATGCCAGTATAACAGTAATGACAAAACTAATACCTTAAAAAGAATTTCACCTGGTATACCAGATGAACCAGTATATCATCCACTACTATTGTCAGTAAAGAGCATGGCCGAAAAACCAATACTGAAAGATCTTCAACCCCTCAGACAGCACTGCATTAAAAACGAACATGCTTCTGTGATGAATGTCACCACATGGGCTCAGGAATACTTAAGAAAACCCTAGTCAGTAAACACAGTTCACTACATCTACAAATGCAAGTTTAGACTTTACTATGCAAGGATGAAGCTAGTTATCAACATTATCCAGAAACACCGCCGACTTCTCTGGGCTTGGACAGAAATGGACTGATGCTCAGTGGAAACATGTATTGTTGTTTGATGAGTCAAACTTTCAGATTGTTTATGGAAATAATGGACATTTGGTTCTCCAGGCCAAAGAAGAAAAGAACCATCCAAATTGTTACCAACATAAAGTCCAGATTTCTTTAGAATGAGTTTTGTGATCACAAGGGTGCAGAAAAGTGTTATAAAGTATTAATTACCAGTGCCACATCACATTTATCATTTGATATGATCACCACTACTGAACAGCAAAGGCATGAGCAGAGCATTACAGTCGGAACCTGAGTCTAAATTTGACAGTGAATCAAAATAAGAATCACAAACAGAATCAGAATCAAACTATGAATTATAGAATTATAATTAGAATCACAATCAGAATCAGAAACTACAAATGCAAGTGTAGACTTTGCTCTGCAAGAACAAAGCTATATGTCAACAACATCCAGAAACGCTGCCGATTTCTCTGGGCTCAACCTCATCTGATATGGACTAATGCTCAGTGGAAACATATATCATGGTCTGTTGTGTTCTCTGAATCAAAGAAGAAAAGGACCATCCAGATTGTTACCAATGTAAAGTTCTAAATCCAGCATCTGTCATGAGGTGGGGGGTTGTTAGTGGGGAAACTGCACCTATGTGAAAACACCATTAACGCTTAGGGATACATATACATTTTAAAGCTGCCCTCTAGACGACGTCTTTTTCAGGGACATCCCTACTTTCAGCAAGACAACACCAAGAAACAATCAAGTTAATTAGTTGAAACATTACATATCTTGTCTTTGTACTGTTTTCAATTGAATATAGGTCTGATTTTACATACATTTTTCCTACTGTGCCAACTTTTCTGGAATTGGGTTTGTATAACAATGGTTCTTTAAGGAACCATCCATTGAAAGGGAGCCAAAAGTGGCTAATCTCTGGCTTTGCCATATATAAACATTCTTTGCATATCAAAATAAATGCAACTGCAGCATCGATCATGTTAGTAAAGGAAAAGAGTAGATTAAAAAGCAGAATAAGCCTTTTTTGGGCCCTGAATTATTGGAGGACACTGTCCACTGTAGTGACCCAGAGCAGGTGAGCTAACAGTCTTCTCCTCTCCAGGTACAACAATGAAGTGAAGCACATTAAGATCCTGACCAGAGACGGCTGTTTCTACATCGCGGAGAGCAGGACCTTTAAGACTGTACTGGTGAGAGAGTTTGATTTGTGCTGCGTCTTTATTCACCGATAGTGTAGGGCAGGTTTCGTGATCAAAGGTTACAAGGCTGCAGAAAAGTGTTATAAAGTATTAATTACCAGTATCACATTTACCATTTGATGTGATCACCACTGCTGTACTGGAGAGGCATGAACAGAGCATTAGAATCAAAATCTGAGTCTAAATTTGATGGTGAATCAGAATAAGAATCACAATCAGAATCTAAGTATGAATCAGAGTTATA
Organism: Colossoma macropomum; assembly: GCF_904425465.1. Lineage (NCBI taxonomy): Eukaryota > Metazoa > Chordata > Actinopteri > Characiformes > Serrasalmidae > Colossoma > Colossoma macropomum. Next base: position 32,875,274 of record NW_023494807.1, read on the forward strand.
ATAAGAGGAGAAGATGGATAAACTTAAATTTAAATGATGATGAGGGGAAGAGAGAGAGAGAAGAGAAAATAGAGAAAGAAGAAATGGAGAGAATATAGAGAGAGGAGCGATAAGCGAGAATAAAGAGAGAAGAGAATAGAGACAGAATAAGAATCACAGTCACAATCTATTAGATTCACAGTAAGAATCTAACTATAATTCTGAATCAATCGCAATCAAAATCAGAATTACATCAGAATCACAGTCAGAATCAGAATCAATCAGAATCAGAATCACATTCGGTGTCAGTGTCAGAATTAGTGTCACAATCAGAATCAGAATCAGTCAGAGTCAGAATCAGAATCAAAATCAGATTCAGAATCACAGTCAGAATCAGAATCAGAGTCAGTCAGAATCAGTGTCAGAATCAGCATCAGATTCAGAGTCACACTCAGAATCAGAACAGTCAAAATCAGTCACAGTCAGAATCAGAGTCACAGAATCAGTCAGAATCACAGTTAGAGTCACAGTCAAAATCAGAGTCAGAATCAGAGTCACAGTCAGAATCAGATTTAGTCATAGAGTCAATGTCAGAATCAGAATCAGGATCTGAATCACAGTCAGAGTCAGAATCAGCATTAGAATCACAGTCAGAGTCAGAGTCACAGTCAAAATCAGTCACAATCAGAATCAGAGTCACAGAATCAGAGTCACAGTCAGAGTCAGTGTCAGAATAAAAACATAATGAAATAAATTCAGTTTAATGAGTGATTAAGGTGCTGTTTGCCGTTCAGGGTCTGGTGGAGTACTACAAGCACCACTCACTCAGAGAAGGGTTCCGCAGTCTGGACACGACACTGAAGGTTCCCTACAGAGCTCTGGGCAGAGACTGTATTCACACAGACAACACCACCACAGGTCAGTGACTCCGTCTGCTTTTAGCAGCCTGTTGTTTCCTTTTGGAGTATCGATCCATTAAAACACTGATATTAACGGTTTATATTAATCAGTCATTTCAATATCTGTGTTTTAATAAAGCTAAATGAGCAGTGTGCTCGATAAAGTGGCCAGCAGAGATAAAATACTGCTGTGTGTTTTGGCTTAATGTGAAAACACACACACACACACACACACACACACACACACACACACACACACACACACACACCACACACACACACACACACACACACACACACACACACCACACACACACACACACACAGTCATCATCATCGTTCTTCTCCTGTGGGCTGATTTAACCTGTTTTATAATAAAGTCAGAACGATGAGCAATGAAAGAGGAGAAGAGGGATAAACTTTAATTTCACTGAACAAACAGAGCATGATGATGAGGGGAGAGAGGGAGAGAGAGAGAGAGAGAGAATAGAGGAGAGAGAAGAAATGGAGAGAATATAGAGAGAGGAGCAATAAGCGAAAATAAAGAGAGGAGAGAATAGAGACAGACATGAGAGACTGACAGAGAGAAAGACAGAGATCAAAGAGAGAGAGAAGAGATAGAATATAAAGAGAGAAGAGAATAGAGAGGGACAGAAGAGAGACTATAGAGAGGCATGAGAGAGAATAGGGAGAGGAGAGAAGAGAGAGAAAAGAGAGACGGAAGAGAGAATAGAGAGAGAAAAGAGGAGAGAGAACATAGAGAGTGGATAGAGAGAGGAAAGAGAATCGAGAGAAAAGAAATGAAGAGAAAATGAGAGACAATAGAAGAGAGAATAAAGAGTGGATAGAATAGATAGAGACATGAAAGAGAGACTAACAGAGAGATTAAAGTGAGAGAAGAGAGAATATAGAGAGAGCCAGAAGAGAGAGAGAATATAGAGAGAAGAGAATAGAGAAGAAATAGAGAGAGAAAAGAGCAACATAAGAGAGAGACACAGAGAGAAAGCTGTGAGAGAAATTAGAGAGAGAATAGAATAGAGACAGAAGAGAGAGAATAGAGAGAGGAGAGAAAAGAGAATAGAGAGAGAACAGAGAGCAACATAAGAGAGGGACTAATAGAGGGAGATAGATGAGAAGAATAGACTGAGAAATGAGAGAGAGTGATAGAGAGTGTACAGGTGAGTGAGTGGATGTGCATTTGGGGATTTTTTTGTTGTTTTTTGTTCTTTTGTCCCTCTTCTCTCTCCATCCTCTGTGCGTGGTGTTACATTAAAGCCATCACTCAGAGCTCCACCCCAACAGCCCTCCTCGCCCCCCAGCCGAACTCTCCGGCGGCTCCCGGGCCTCCAGACCCACAGACAGACAGACAGACCGGCGGCTCTGCAGACGCTGCGGTCTGTAAACACGTTCAGACACAAAGGAAAACATCTGCAGCGTGTTTGATAAGCGCGGCAGAAACTTCCAGAACAGATTCAGATACACAAACACAGCCGGCACGTCTGATCCGAACCCTCACGCCGCGCCATACATACCTCCACACCTAACCGAGGGAACGCAGCCGCTGCGTCCACTACCAATTACACACAACGCAGGTGTTTATTTTGCTTCTTTTTTGTGGCCGACAATGAATCAGCAAAAAAAAACAACAACAAAAAAAAACGAATAATAAAACGTCAGCAGCGCTGGTTTCCCCCAGAGGAGGGAGCATATTGTGAATTTGACATTTGCTGGTTTGCGTGTCTGGACGCTCAGATGTTTTTGTTCTGTGCAGCTGCTGCTCTGACAGGCCCTCACACACACTCCAACACACTCCAACACACTCCCACAGTCAGATCTGTCAGAACACCAGCCCAAAGGTGCATTAGACACTACGCTGGCTGTAAAGAAAGTGATCCAACAACAGCATTACTGTCATAAAAGTTCACATCCAGCAGAGAAATGAACTCAAGTTAAAGGGGAATTCCAGCCAATTTTTTTTAAAAATCTGCAGAATTTAATAGTCGAGATGTAAACAAAGTCATTCAGCGTGATTTGGTGTGAAATAGTTCGCTATCCAAAACCACCAGTGAACCTACACCTGTCTAATTTAATACTGCAGTCACTACTGGATCCACTGTTTAAATATAAAGATAGTAAAATAAGGCAAGGAATGGATTGGTGCTGTAATCTAAATGCTGCTGTTGTTAATTTACAGAAATAGAATGTAAATTTACAAAAACAAATGTTCTTATAGAAATAGACACTTCTATTTATTTTAATGGTTGTTATATAATTATTATTATGGTAAAAGACTATGTATCTCTCTACCTCTCGCTCTCTCTCTCTCTCTCACTATATATATATATATATAAATATATATATATATATATATATATATATGAAACATTATTGTTTATTATTACATTATACAACTCCGTTTCCAAAAAAGATGGGACGCTGTACAAAATATAAATAAAAACAAAATGCAATTTTGGAAAATATTTGCCCGGATTTTGAATTTAATGCAACACATTTCAGTAAAGTTGGGACAGAGGCAATAAAAACTGATAGATTCGTGTAATAAAAAAACACCTGGTGGTTGATTGACAACAGGTCAGTAACATGATTGGGTATAAAAAAGAGCATCTCAGAGAGGCGGAGTCTTTCAGAAGTAAAGATGAGGAGGGGTTCACCACTCTGTGAAAGACTGCACCATTAAATAGTGCAACAATTCAAGAATAACGTTTCTCAACATAAAACAGCAAAGAACTTCTGTTTTTCATCATCTACGGTACAAAATATTATTAAAAGATTCAGAGAATCTGGAGAAATCTTTGTATGTAAGGGACAAGGCCGAAAACCAGTATTTGCTGGCCGTGATCTTTGGGTCCTCAGGTAGCACTGCATTAAAAACAGACATGATTCTGTAGTGGAAATCACTGCATGGGCTCAGAAACACTTCTGAAAACCACTGTCTGTGAAAACAGTTCATCACTGCATCCATAAATACAAGTTAAAACTCTAAAACACAAAGAAGAAACCGAATATGAACAGGATCCAGAAATGCTGCCACATTCTCATGAAAACTGAAAAGAGGGGGTCAGAGGTTTTTATAAACGAGGCTTTGAAACTCAAAACTTAGACTAAACACCATGAATATGTATTTAAACCTGTGGAATTGAGCTGAACTCCTCAGCTTTCCTCTCTTCAGCCTGACGTGCAGCACTCAGTAGCTGCCAAATCAGCTTCTCATTAGGAGAGTCAGAGAAAGATGATCTGATCAGTTAAATTTGCAGAAGCTTTTGTGATAATTTGGGCCACGAAATGCAAAAGTGTGTGAATCCCTGATGCAGAGAAAGGACTGTTCTCTTCTGTTTATTCTGGTTTTGTTGATGTTCAGTAATAATTCAGTTTTCAGTTCCCTCATACCCCAAGACAAGTCCAAATGAGGTCGAGACAGAGGCCGCTAGGTTATGGTCTCGAGACCATGGTTTTGGGCTGGTCAGAGTCCAGACTAAACCATATAGAGAATATTTGGTCTCACATTAAACTCAAACTAGCTCAGCAGTGTTTTTCAGCTGTTTGAAGCCATCAGTGCTGAGTGGATCAGTACTGACTCTCCTTTCTCTAAAAGGCTACGTTCACACTGCAGGTAAAAGTGGCCCAAATCTGATTTTCTCACCAAATCCGATTTTTTTGTTTGGCTGTTCAGATTATCTTTTAAATGTGATCTTAAATGTGATCAGTCTGAACAGATCAGCTCCTAAACTGAGCCGCATGCGCAAAAGAACGGAGTGTCACATATTGTTGCAGATCGGATACGTATCGGATTTCAGTACCACATATGAAAGCGTCTTAAATCAGAATTGAAAATGTCAGATTCAGTGTGTTTATCTGTTCACACTGACACACATCTGTGTCACACATGAAGAAAAAGATCAGATTTGGGCCACTTTTACCTGCTGTGTGAACAAAGCCTAAGACTGTCTTACATTCAAAGTAGCCAAAGAGAAAATCTCTCCCATATTAATTTACTGCAGCTGTTTGTTTAACGATTTATTGTTAAGATCAGTAAAATAACAAAGTTTTTTTCATTTTTGGCTCTGCTAATTTATAATTTTTTTATTTTTTTTTATGAGAATGTATTTTATATATGCCACTTTTACGTCTGTGAAAACTGAGTTTTTCCTATTTCAGTTCTCTTCTCAGTTTTTCTTCCCAGGCCGTCTAACAGTTTTCCTGCTTTCTGTCTAAAATGCCTTATTTGAAGTTTTTTTCTCTCCTCTGCCACTGCGGTAAAGCTCCCGCGCTCTGCGGCTTTACTGCTCTGTCTCCCAGCAGCACCGGCTTTATCCCTCCGTCCACTTCACCTTTCTGGTCAGGTACGGCTAGAGTTAGCATTACCGTTAGCCTTTCCTCTTTGTGTACCCTACAACCTGCCTTCCACCGATTTTTCATAAATCCGCCATAATCCAGTGTGTGAGATGTAAACAGAGTGATTCAGAGTGGTTTGGTGTGAAATGGTCCAGATGTCTTTACAGTGGCGGTGATAGGAACCAGGGGTCGCCATGACTACAAATATAGACATTTTATTTACTATCCAGAACCACCAGTGAACCTACACGAGTCTTCTGAGTTTATATGGAATGTTGATGATGGAAAATAGTGGAAAATCTGAAATAATACGTTTTCTTTGGGGACTATTTTGCCTCACAGCGCCCTGCATGTATCCCTCCACCATGAATGGAGTTTAAGTTCTCAAAACTATCATAAAACAGTGTCTCAGTCATCAGGCAGTGAATTCATAACCACTTCATGTAGGAACTTTCTGTGAGGGAGCTTTTAGAGGTGGACGTCTGGTTCCTATCACCACCACTGTGAACAGTTCTGACTCAGCAAGTTTCTCTAGAACAGAGCGTTTTACACCAAACCACTCTGAATGACTCTGTTTACATCTTTATTATTGAATTATGTAGACATTTTGAAAAAGTGGTGGGATTCCCATTTTCGCTCTACCTCTGTGTGTGTATTTATCGCTTTGTGGGTACCAACCCCCTCCCACGATAATGACAACATTCACTAGAAGAAAAAAATGCTTTTTCCCCTCAAAAGTGCAGCTTTTAGTAGTAAAACAAAAAGGAAAAAGCTGAATCTGGCTGTTTACTCTTACTGTATGGCTGCGTAGGTGTATTTGTGCAAACAGGTAACGCCATAAAGGACAGTAAGTGTTTGTGTTTAATATTTGTTCATATCTGATCTGTTCTCTCAGTCTACAGTGCCATAAACCTTTATCCTTCCCTTTGTTTTCTCTCTGTTCTCTGCCTTCATCCATCACTAAGGCCAGAAATATACCCCCATTCAAGTACGGAAATGCTAATGCTAACATTCCGCTAAAGCACTGCACGCTGTTCACGCTCAGTGAGTCTTCTTATAAATCTCAGAACAAAGGGATCCATGCACAGATTAGGGTGTCTGTAAACACTGCCTTCATTCCAACAGCCACAGCAGCAGCTGAGGTTGAGGAATGTTTGCTGCTTTGCTTGTTGATAGACCCAAAAAAAAGAAACAGCTAAGCAGACGTGGTGTTCATGGCTGCTGAACTGAGCCAAGGAAGAACAGAGAGTTTTCAGTTTCTCTTCTGCAGCCACTGCTTAGGTCAAAACCCACTGTACTTCCCTGTGCTGCAGTGCTCACAACGCAGCTTGCATTGCATTATGAATTTTAGAAAGCATTCGCGTCAAATTTTAGAACACATTTTTTGTGAAATTCTAGAAAATAACAAGCGATTTTATGCAGCTCAAAGTGTGTGCATGGATGAACTTGCGTGGGATGTGTTTCTGGCTTAACTTGCATGAGGTATCTTTCTACCCTAATGCGAGGGGTATCTTTCTAGCCTAAGTTGCATGAGGTATCTTTCTAGCCTAAGTTGCATTGAGTATCTTTCTAGACTAATGCGTGGGATATTTCTCTAGCCTAAGTTGCGTGGGGTATTTTTCTACCTTAATGCATGAGGTATCTTTCTAGTCTAAGTTGCATGGGGTATTTTTCTAGCCTAAGTTGCGTGAGATATCATTCCAGTCTATGTTGTGTGGGGTATTTTTCTAGCCTAAGTTGCATGGGGTATCTTTCTAGCCTAAGTTGCGTGAGATATCATTCTAGTCTAAGTTGTATGAGGTATCATTCTAGCCTAAGTTGCATGAGATATCTTTCTAGTCTAAGTTGCATGAGGTGTCATTCTAGTCTAAGTTGCATGAGGTATCTTTCTAGTCTAAGTTGCGTGATGAATCTTTCTAGCCTAATGCGTGACGTATCATTTTGGCATAAATGTCTTTTTTGTCTGTTCTCTTTCTCTTTGTCTGTCCAGTGTTTTGCCCCCGTGTCGTTGGCATCGCGCTGGCGCGATATGACTTCAGCTCCAGAGACACACGTGAACTCTCTCTGCATGTTGGAGACCTAGTGAAGATTTACACCAAGTATGCTAATGGCTGGTGGAGAGGAGAGGTCAACGGCAGGGTAAGGAACACACACCCTCACCTGATTACACACCAAAATACTCTTTATCTTCTGGAAGTGAAGCCTCGCCTACAGTATCACTTACAATGAATAAGTAGCTTGAGAAAGAGCCTCTTTTCCTTGTTTAGAAAGAGACTGTTATCACCCCACTATATACATATATTTTTAAAAGAATGTGCTTGAAACAGCTTTAATGTGATTAAGCTTGTTTATGTTTGACTTGCAGGTGGGATGGTTCCCCTCCACTTACGTGGAAGAGGAAGAGTGACCATTAGAGCGAGGGGCCGTTACTGCTGCATAAACAATCTGCTGCAGGGATTTTGAACATAACTGTGGCGACTTCAGCACAACACACTGAAGGAGGCAGTTCAATTACATTATTTTGTATGGCACTTTCTACAGACATTGACCCAAAGCAGCTTTGCAGAGATGCGGGTTCAGACTGCAAGTGAGCATCACCAAGAGAGACAGTGTCTCAGCATGAGGAGGAAGAACTGAGAGGAGCCAAGTCTCGAACCTCGTTTCAATTCTGTTTTTAACTTATCTTCACCCTCTTTGACTCACCTCTCACTCCTCAGAAGAGGAGGAGGCGACAGTGAGGAGCGGATTATTTAAATGGAACTCACTCACCCACAGCAGTGAGCCAATCAGCTAGCCATGCAAACTTTGCAATGCAAAATGTTTTTTAAGAAGTCTGAGCATTATGTACATAATATGTGTGAGTAACTGCTTTTTCTGTCTATAAACTTGGAGTAGAACTGAAATGTCCTTCTTTCTGTTCTTGTGAGCCGTGTGGCCTTTAGCATGCTAACGAGCCAGCTAGCAGAGGTGTTGTGTGTCACAGAGGGAGCAGTTTGTCACAAATGGTGCTGCAGTTATATTCAGGAGCCTCAGCTTCTTGTTCGAATTTTCCTGTTCACCTTAAATGGTGCAGCAGTTAGGATATATTCAGATGCCTCAGCTTCCTGTTCAAATTTTCCAGTTCCACCTTAAATGGTGCAGCAGTTAGGCTATATTCAGATGCCTCAGCTTCCTGTTCAAATTTTCCAGTTCAACCTTAAATGGTGCAGCAGTTAGGCTATATTCAGGAGCCTGAGCTTCTTGTACGAATTTTCCAGTTCCACCTTAAATGGTGCAGCAGTTAAATTCATGCACAGAATGGAACTGCTGCTCGATTTAAGGTGGAATGGGGAAATGCGAAAAGGAAGTCATCTTCAGCCTTCAGGAATGTTTGGAAGGTCACCTGAACTCTCTCTCTCTCTCTCTCTCTCTCTCTCTCTCTGTCCAACTCTCTCTCTATCTCTCCCTCTCTCTCTCTCTATCTAACTCTCTCCCCCCTCTCTCTCTCCTCTCTCTCTCTCTCTGTCCAACTCTCTCTCTATCTCTCCCTCTCTCTATCTAACTCCCCCCCCCTCTCTTTCTCTTTCTCTCTATCCTGATTCTCTCCATTTTCTTTCTCTTTCTGTCTTGCTCTCATCTGTCTCTCTCCTTTACTCTCTTTCTTTCTCCCCCTCCATCTCTCTCTATCAGTCTTCATCGTCTCTTTCTTATCTCTTTTTCTCTGGGCCTCACCATTGGTGTCTCTCTCTATTTCTGTCTCTCTTTCCATCTTTTTCGTTCTCTTTCTTTCTTTCTTTCTTTCCTTCTTCTTGTCTTTTTTCTATTTTTTTCTCTCTCTTTCCCCTTCTCTATCAACCTCTTTGTTTCTCTCTCTCTTTATCAGTTTCTCTCTTTCTTCTTCATCTCTTTCTCTGGTTTCTCTCTCTCTTTCACTCTCTACTTTCTTGCTTGTGCTCTTTCTTCTTTTTTTCTCCTACCTCTCTCCTTCTCTCACTTCCTCTCTTTCCTCATTCTCTTTTTTTGTCTTTTCTCACTTTTTTCTCTCCTGCTGTCTTTCTCTCTTTAAGTCACTCTTTTCTCTGCTCCTCTCCATCTTCTCTGTTATTTCTGTCCCTTTCCATCTCTTTCTTACATTTTCTTCTTTCTCTCTTTCTTGCTTTCCCTCAGATGCTCTGTTCCTTTCTCTCTTTCTCCTTGTCATTTTCTCTTTTTCTTTCCCGCTTTTCTCTCTGACTTCTCTTTCCTCCCCCTTTGTCCTTCTGTACCTCTCTCTCTCTCTCTCTGTCACTCTCTCTCTCTCTCTCTCTCTCCCTCTCTCTCCCTGTCGCCTCCTGCTCTCTTCACGCTGGGCCCGGGGCCTCCTCTCTCCTCCTGTTAAAATATTTAAACTCCTTGGACCTTCCTGAAACTCCGGAGTGGTGGCAGGCCGAGGGGGAAAAGCCCTGAGCTGGTGTTTTTCTTTTCGTTTTCTTTCTCTCTCTCCGTCCTCCTGCGCTCTCTCTCTCTCTCTCTCCGTCCCCCTGCGCTCTCTCCGTGATGCAGTCTGCTCACCTTGTGTTATTATTGATGACTTCATCCACCATCTGACTCCGCAAAGTCGGGCCATAACTGTGAGGCTGTCACGCAGACGTCCAGTGAGGAGAACGTTCAGCGTCAGCACTCTCACAAACTCTCTCTCCCTCAGTCTCCCTCTCTCTCTCTCTCTCTCTCTCTCTCTCTCTCTCTCTCTCTCTCTCTCTCTCTCTCTCTGGGTGGAGAGATATCCATCACTGCTCAGTTAACACACAGCACTCTGATCAGATCCATCACTCTGGAGCTTTAAACGCCGCAGACTTCAGAAAAATCCTGGAGTTCTCCCCTCCGTCTGCACCACATACAGATGGTTCTTCAAGGGTTCTTTAGTAAAGACAATGGTTCTACATAGAACCATGAACACTCATACTTAAATGGTTCTCTGCATGGTGAAATGATTACAAGCTTTTTTGTTGCTACATAGAACTCTCTTCAAAAAGGTTCTATACAGAACCATATACAACACGTTCTGCATCAGTCTGATGAACCATTTCACCATGCAGAGAAACTTTAAGCATGCAGATGTTAGCAGCTGGGCGGCTGGTTTGGGCGTCTGAATATTCAGGACTGAAGCCCTGAAGCTGCAGCTCTCACAGCACCAGCGCTGAGGAATAAAACACTGGAAATTTCATGGAGTAAATAAACTTATTTATCTCACTTTACACTCTGCAAGCTGGGACTGACTTCTTTGGCACTGACGATATAACGTTATTAACACTGCTTATAAGGCATTATGTTCACAATTCATAATGTATAATAAACACGGCTACAAAGTGTAATTCATTTTATAAATATTTATAGCCATGTTTATGGTGCCTTATGAATGAATTATAACATGTTATGAATGTGTTTATAGATGCTCACAGAAAGAGGTACTGAAATTTCGGTAACACTTTCTATGAATGTCACGTTTGTAAGCATCTATAAACACATTTATAACAAGTTATAATGCCTTCATACGGCATTATAAACATGATTATAAACATTTATAAAAATGAATTACACTGAATTACACTTTATAGCCATGTTTACTATACATTATGAATTGTTAATATAATGCATTATAAGTAGTGTTAATAACATGTTATACTGTCAGTGCCAATGAAGTCAGTTCCAGCTTGGAGAGCGTAAAGTAAAGACAAATACCAAGCTAACGGTGGTGTACATTACCTTTCCCACATTGGGTAAAACACTGATGGCAGCTCTAGTTTAAACTCTGACATTTGAAGCCTGTAATGAGCTTTACTGTGAATGTTTTAGTGTTTCAGTAAATCCTTCAGTAAATACTTCAACTTGAAGCCTCACTCTGAACACTGGAGGAGGCTTTAGTACAGTACGCTTCACTTTACTTAGAGCGGACAAATACCACTTATGAGCTCTTATAATTTGTTATGAACCGTATTTATAATGTATTATGTTAACAATTCATAATGCATAATAAGCATGGCTATAATGTATAATGCATTTTTATAAATATTTATAGCCATGTTTATAATGCCTTGAATGCATTATAACATGTTATGAATGTGTTTATAGATGCTTACAAAGGTGACATTCATAGAAAGTGTTACCGAAATTTCTTCTTAAATCCCACTTACGCAGTTTTGACGAAGACTCTGACTCACCAGTGTTCTCTTATGTGGGGTTTGTTCTTAGGTAACAACAGAATCTACACACTCAAGAGCACAAAGGTGAGAACAGTTCTGCGCTTTAAGAACACATCATGATGGAGATTTTTTTGAAGGACCTTTCTCAAGAAGAGAACTTGGCCCACTGACCTGTAATATTCTGCATAATGAGCTGCACAAAATCTAATTAAACTTAACTTTGGCCCAATCCTATTTCAGGCCCCTACCACTCAGCCCTATCCATCTGTATTCCGCATTCACATCTAGGGGTAGGGTGTCCTGATTCTTGTTGAGATAGAGGGGGAGGGCGAAGTGTTGGGGCTATATGACCCTCCAAACGGAGGATTTTCAGAGACTCTAAACAGAGTGATATGAGAAAAAAAGAAAAACAGGTAAGATGGAGAACAAGAGATCAAAGAAACGCACAAATGTGAGAATTTTCCCTGTTAAAAAATGACAATAACCACTGTTTTATCTTAGTTTAATGTCGTTTCAGTGTATTTTGGTCCTTTTCTTCATAATGAGCACAAAAATCACTAGTGGTGCTGACGTCTCGGTAGCTAGCTAACTTTACCGTTCCACCTTAAATGGTTTTACATTTTGGTGCCTCAGGAGTCAGAACTGCTGCTCCATTTAAGGTGGAACAGGAAAATCTGAACAAGAACCTGGTGAATATCTGACTTCAGCTTCGTATCACTGAAGAATTAGGGGTGGGTGATAATAAATAATTGCCCCCCTCTTTGAAGGCATATGATGCCCTAAATGTAACTAAAGCCCAGCAGTGAGGAGCTGAACTTTACCCTCCTCTGCTGTCACTGCAGACTAGCAGGGTCGCCTACAGAGCAGCGCTGGTAGCTGTTAATGAAGTGATGCTCTTTTTATTTGAGGGTCCCATTTCAGAGGGAAGATCTCAACCACTACCCTGTAACTCAGTTCCAAGGCGTTAGGGTGACACTCAAAAACAAGAAGCAGGGGTAACAATCAGAAATGGGACTGGGCCAAATTATACTCTCTTTATAATGACACGTGCTGTTGGTCAGTGCTCTTTAAGCACTGACGATGTCCACGATGTGCTCACAAAAGCCTGCTGTTCATCGTGAAATTTATCACATTAATGCTAAAATATTTTCATATTGCCCAAATCTACTTTCAACAGACTCTTAAGTTTTATTGAGCTACATTACAAAAATGTCAGTTATAAATTGTATGGTTATCGCTGGCGATAAGATGTTATGAACCAGATTTTTGTTTTATCTTGATGGTGGAGGCGGAGCTAAAGGGACGAAGTTGTCCATCATTTTTACTGTACAAAACAGTATTTTTACTCTTATATAAAACTTTGAGTATGACTCTCACTGTGTCCTGCTGTACAGAAAGAAGAAATACTGAAAAAAGTACAAATTCCAGTTTCAGACACTGTTATGATTAATGCCTTTGACCTTTTTAAATATTTATCGTAGTAGATGATCTTTGGTTTGCATAGAATTTCGGTTTGTTTCATTCAAAGTTGGTCAATATCTTGAACTTTTTTTGTTACCATAAACTGTTTACAAACTTGCCGAAGTGGCTAAATAAAGCATATTTAAAATACAACTGATAACTGACTAGACAGACACACAGATAAATAGATAGATAGATAGATAGATAGACAGACAGATAAATAGATAGATAGATAGATAGATAGACAGACAGATAAATAGATTGATAGACAGACAGATAGATAGATATGCAGACAAACAGACAGACAGACAAATAGATAGACAGAGAAAGATAGACAGACATAAATAGATAGATAGACAGATATGCAGAGAGATAGATAGACAGACAGATAAATAGATAGATAGGCAGGCAGACAGACAGACAGACAGATGGATAGCTAGATAGATAGATAGATAGACAGACAGATAAATAGAGAGATAAATAGAAAGAGATAGATAGACAGACAGGTAAATAGAGAGATATTTAGACAAACAGACAGACAGACAGACAGATAGATAGATAGATAGACATACAGCCAGATAAATAGATAGATAGATAGACAGACAGATAAATAGATAGACAAGCAGAGAGGCAGAGAGATAGACAGACAGACAGACAGTCAGACAGTTAGACAGATAGAGAGTCACATAGATAAATAGATAGACAGCAACTATATTAGTTCCAACACTGTGTGGTATAGTGTAGTGAGTAGTGTAGTGGGTAGTGTAGTGGGTAGTGTAGTGGGTAGTGTAGTGGGTAGCGGTTGGTATAGTGTAGTGAGTAGTGTAGTGGGTAGTGTAGTGGGTAGCGGTTGGTATAGTGTAGTGGGTAGTGTAGTGGGTAGCGGTTGGTATAGTGTAGTGGGTAGTGTAGTGGGTAGCGGTTGGTATAGTGTAGTGAGTAGTGTAGTGGGTAGCGGTTGGTGTGGTGTAGTGGGTAGTGTAGTGGGTAGCGGTTGGTATAGTGTAGTGGGTAGTGTAGTGGGTAGCGGTTGGTGTGGTGTAGTGGGTAGTGTAGTGGGTAGTGTAGTGGGTAGCGGTTGGTATAGTGTAGTGAGTAGTGTAGTGGGTAGTGTAGTGGGTAGCGGTTGGTGTGGTGTAGTGGGTAGTGTAGTGGGTAGCGGTTGGTGTGGTGTAGTGGGTAGTGTAGTGGGTAGCGGTTGGTATAGTGTAGTGGGTAGTGTAGTGGGTAGCGGTTGGTATAGTGTAGTGGGTAGTGTAGTGGTATAGTGTAGTGGGTAGTGTAGTGGGTAGCGGTTGGTATAGTGTAGTGAGTAGTGTAGTGGGTAGCGGTTGGTGTGGTGTAGTGGGTAGTGTAGTGGGTAGCGGTTGGTATAGTGTAGTGGGTAGTGTAGTGGGTAGCGGTTGGTGTGGTGTAGTGGGTAGTGTAGTGGGTAGTGTAGTGGGTAGTGTAGTGGGTAGCGGTTGGTATAGTGTAGTGAGTAGTGTAGTGGGTAGTGTAGTGGGTAGCGGTTGGTGTGGTGTAGTGGTTAGTGTAGTGGGTAGCGGTTGGTGTGGTGTAGTGGGTAGTGTAGTGGGTAGTGTAGTGGGTAGTGTAGTGGGTAGCAGTTGGTGTGGTGTAGTGGGTAGTGTAGTGGGTAGCGGTTGGTGTGGTGTAGTGGGTAGTGTAGTGGGTAGTGTAGTGGATAGTGTAGTGGGTAGTGTAGTGGGTAGCGGTTGGTGTGGTGTAGTGGGTAGTGTAGTGGGTAGCGGTTGGTGTGGTGTAGTGGGTAATGTAGTGGGTAGCGGTTGGTGTGGTGTAGTGGGTAGTGTAGTGGGTAGTGTAGTGGGTAGCGGTTAGTATAGTGTAGTGGGTAGTGTAGTGGGTAGCGGTTGGTGTGGTGTAGTGGGTAGTGTAGTGGGTAGCGGTTGGTGTGGTGTAGTGGGTAGAGTAGTGGGTAGCGGTTGGTGTGGTGTGGTGAGTAGTGTAGTGGGTAGCGGTTGGTGTGGTGTAGTGGGTAGTGTAGTGGGTAGCGGTTGGTGTGGTGTAGTGAGTAGTGTAGTGGGTAGCGGTTGGTGTGGTGTAGTGGGTAGTGTAGTGGGTAGCGGTTGGTGTGGTGTAGTGGGTAGCGGTTGGTGTGGTGTAGTGGGTAATGTAGTGGGTAGCGGTTGGTGTGGTGTAGTGGGTAATGTGGTGGGTAGCGGTTGGTATAGTGTAGTGGGTAGTGTAGTGGGTAGCGGTTGGTATAGTGTAGTGGGTAGTGTAGTGGGTAGCGGTTGGTATAGTGTAGTGGGTAGTGTAGTGGGTAGCGGTTGGTATAGTGTAGTGGGTAGTGTAGTGGGTAGCGGTTAGTATAGTGTAGTGAGTAGTGTAGTGGGTAGCGGTTGGTATAGTGTAGTGGGTAGTGTAGTGGGTAGCGGTTGGTGTGGTGTAGTGGGTAGTGTAGTGGGTAGCGGTTAGTATAGTGTAGTGGGTAGTGTAGTGGGTAGCGGTTGGTGTGGTGTAGTGGGTAGTGTAGTGGGTAGCGGTTGGTATAGTGTAGTGGGTAATGTAGTGGGTAGCAGTTTGTGTGGTGTAGTGGGTAGCGTAGTGGGTAGCGGTTGGTGTGGTGTAGTGGGTAGTGTAGTGGGTAGCGGTTAGTATAGTGTAGTGGGTAGCGGTTGGTGTGGTGTAGTGGGTAGTGTAGTGGGTAGCGGTTAGTATAGTGTAGTGGGTAGTGTAGTGGGTAGCGGTTGGTATAGTGTAGTGGGTAATGTAGTGGGTAGCAGTTTGTGTGGTGTAGTGGGTAGTGTAGTGGGTAGCGGTTAGTATAGTGTAGTGAGTAGTGTAGTGGGTAGCGGTTGGTGTGGTGTAGTGGGTAGCGTAGTGGGTAGCGGTTAGTATAGTGTAGTGAGTAGTGTAGTGGGTAGCGGTTGGTGTGGTGTAGTGGGTAGTGTAGTGGGTAGCGGTTAGTATAGTGTAATGAGTAGTGTAGTGGGTAGCGGTTGGTGTGGTGTAGTGGGTAGTGTAGTGGGTAGCGGTTAGTATAGTGTAGTGGGTAGTGTAGTGGGTAGCGGTTAGTATAGTGTAGTGGGTAGTGTAGTGGGTAGCGGTTAGTATAGTGTAGTGGGTAGTGTAGTGGGTAGCGGTTGGTGTGGTGTAGTGGGTAGTGTAGTGGGTAGCGGTTAGTATAGTGTAATGAGTAGTGTAGTGGGTAGCGGTTGGTGTGGTGTAGTGGGTAGTGTAGTGGGTAGCGGTTAGTATAGTGTAATGAGTAGTGTAGTGGGTAGCGGTTGGTGTGGTGTAGTGGGTAGTGTAGTGGGTAGCGGTTAGTATAGTGTAATGAGTAGTGTAGTGGGTAGCGGTTGTGTGGTGTAGTGGGTAGTGTAGTGGGTAGCGGTTAGTATAGTGTAGTGGGTAGTGTAGTGGGTAGCGGTTAGTATAGTGTAGTGGGTAGCTTGATAATAAGTTGCAGCAGCAACAAAATAGCTGCAGAATCATGTTGGTGCAGTGGGTTTATAAATATGTGCTGGAATGTTAAATATGTGGTGGAATTTCTGATTCACAATTTTGTCCCGGCGGTGAGAAAATAGAGAACCTCCTCCTCCTTAAACCTGAAGTGAAGCTCTGCAGCTTTAACACTGCGTCTCCTCCGGTTCTGAGAATTTCCTCCCTTTCTCCCTCCAGTGTGTTTCAGCCTCTCTGGTCTCATCTGCCTGGACGAGCTCAGCTGAACTCCAGCGCTCTGAGGTGTAAATATACTCTGGGTTAATGTTTGCTTTATGCTGGTTGGCAGTTTGAATAGCAGGTTGATGCTCACTCGTCTCCTGTAACACACACAGGCCTCCCAAATCACCAGACAGGACTCAATAATGAGCTTTCTATTTTACATTAGAACTCAGTGCTGTCTTCTTGCTGCTAATCACATTTTAAATTGTAGTTCACGAAAGTAATGATATCCGTTGGTTATTTCATAAACAGGCTAGAAATGAAGATCAGAAACAGGAAAACAAACAACACCCCAAACCAGCGGCTCAGAACCCGAACACAAATGAGAGATATCATAGACTGAACAGGGGAAATGAGGGTAATGCTTCATTTTACGGTTCTAGGTATTAATCAGGTAAGCGTGAGACACAAACTCCAAACTAAAAGATAATGAATATGGGTAATATTATGGGTTATTATACCCACGCTGGTGTTGTGTGATTGATTTATTTTGTAACGTGGCTGCTACTAGCAAACGATGAAACTGGTGCCTTCCATTCCGCAAACCTGTGGGCAGAAAAGTGGGTAACACTTGAAGGGTGTCTACATAACATGTTCATAACATCTTACATAAACACTTCATAACATGTTCATGAATGTTTGAATCAACATATATGAAGTATACATATTTTATGTGACATTAAAATGGACTACTATATCATTTCACTGAGATAATTTCCATTTTTTATTTAGAAAAACAATATTATTTTCAGTAAAATGCTTCATTTCTGGACAGTCTGAATAAAAATGACCTCTTTTTATTCCTTTGGTTATTGTGCTTTGACACTCTGCACATTTCACCTATACATTTTTTTTACCGACTTCTTTTTAATTATTATTATTTATTATTTAATTATTTTTTTCTCAAGCATTTGTTGCTTTGCATGTTGCTGTACCATATGGACAGTATAAATATACTTAGGAACAATCATTCGACTAAATCTTAGTGTGGTGATGGGATTGAAAGGAATGAAGGAATTTTACAGGCCATAATACTCACTCATTCCCTGTAGATGCTGGACAGACAGATGAAAGTAAGTAGATGCCTTTGCAGTTTAAAAATCAACATAACGTGCATTTCAGTTTGGTTAACTAAACAGAAATTATTAATCGCTGGGGCTAGCAGTGCAATGTTTAACCCCAAGAGAGTTACACTTGTGATAAATAATGTTTTCCTCAACAATGTGTAGACTGTTGAATTCACCCTTTGGCACAATAACATTCATAGAGGACACAGAGTAAAAGGGAATAAGAATAACAACATGAAAAATACAAATGCTTATTGAAAAAAAAATACTGGAAAAGAAGTTGAAAGTATAGGCAAAATGTCAAAGTGTCAAAGCACTTAATGACCAAAGGGGGAAATCAAGGTCATTTTTATTCTGGCTGTCCAGAAATGAGGCGTTTCACTGAGAATAATAATTTAATAATAGTTTATCGAAATAAAAAATGAGGACTTTTATTTTGAAAAATGTCATGGTAGTCATGTAAATCATGTATGCTTTATGAGTGCTGATTTAAACATGTTATGTTTAATGTTATGAAGTGTTTATGAAAGATGTTATGAATGTGTTATGTAGACACCCTTCAATCAAAGTGTTACCGAAAAGTGATGCATGGAGTTGCGCAGCCTTCAGGAGTCCTTGATTGGCTGTATCAGAAGGACTAGTAAGGAGTGGACAGCATGTTAGGAAAGTAGATCTCCAGGAGGAAAGTTGGTGACCACTGGTTCAGAGTGAGAGGAGTGGGTCGCCAGTAGATGCCAAAATCTGATTAGCTCTATTCATCTAACCAAGCACTGACAATGTAGTATGCACTTTTTGTAGGATCCTTATCAAGATATGCTGAGGTAAAAGACTCCGCCCAAGAGGGTTACCCACTGCATCAATACTTTTTAGCATAGCTTAATGATATTGGTGAGAATGAAGCATTAATAGCATAAGTGCTCTTCTGAACTGGGTTCGAATCCTTGTCTTTTGCATCTACAGCAAGTGACTGAACCACCATGCTATAGAGCCTACTATACTAGTGATTACTACTGTGACAACAAATGTGTATGACTTTAATCCAGTATGAATCTGCCATGTTTGTAGTTTTTATAGTCTCCTAAATAATAATAATTCCAGAGTGGAGTACATTTTATAATTGGCTGAACAGTCCTGTTTAAATGAACATCACTGTAATATATTAACAGAACCAGCTAATTAAAAATGGCACCTCCATTTCTTTACTTTTCAGCCCTGAAGATGAGGCTAACAGCTAAAATGGAGCTTGATTTGACCCAATTCATTAATCCATGACAAGTTTATGACAAGACTGAAATCCACATCTACAGCAAGTGACTAAACCACTCTGCTATAGAGCCTACATTCAGTGCTACTGTGACAACAAACGTGCATCACCATAATGAGCTTTTATGGAGTTTCTTACAGCATTACAAATGTGAAAAAGTTGTTAAAGTTATGATGTTGGCCGTTAGTATTTAATTATTTTTATTTTGCACAATAGTAAGTGTAATGCCTCCCATCAAGGACACCTCCTTTTGCTGTTCTCTTTCTCCTGTGGGATTAGTTCAGTCCATGGACTGTGCAGAAGACTCCAACTCCCATGAGCCATTGGAAGATCATGTCACTCCCCTCACTTCACCATCCACCAACGAACGTTAATTCCTACGCTCCTCCTCACTGGAACTCTGACGTGTGTATGACCTGTTTTTCATGTTTTTTGACCAACCCTTTTTGTGTTTGCCCTTACTGGTTTGTGGGCTGTGATAATTCTGATCTCTTGGTTTTTGAACTTGGACTGGTAACTGGTCTCACTCTCTTGACGTCCCTTTGGTTATGGTTGTTATGCTCTCTAGTTTTGACCTTGGACTGTTACGACTATCTTCTTTGTGATTCTCCTAAACCTCTAAGTAAACTCCCACCTTGTTTTTTTAATCTGTGAGCGTCTGATCTGGTTCTCTTTTCTAACACTAATTTCCATTTCTTTTTATGTCGTAAACAAAAAGACTCAGTTTGTGCGGTACATTCAGTCAAAGTCACCATAATCATAATTTGCTGTCCAACAACTTTATCGAGCATCAGTTCATTCACTAGGAATCAGACTGTCAGGGCTGTTGCTCAGCGCCGCTGTGGTTTGTCCTGTTAGAGTTGGGTCTTTAAACTGGTCACTGCAGAAGTGGCCTTTACCAAGCACCAGGGTGCAAGTTCGTTTAGTCTAGAGCACAGAAGCTGGAGTGAAATGGAGTTTGACGGTTTGTTAATGGTCAAACGAGCCCTTCTGTGGATCAGCTTTAACCTGAGATGTGTTTGGAGAAGCCCTTGAGGGATTCGGGCCGGTTCTGGTGATTGATAGCCAGGCGTGTTTGGTGGAGGAGGACAGAAAAGACTCTTCAGCTCCGAGACTGACAGCAGGAAATCCAACGAAGATTGACAGAGAGAGAGAGCGAGAGAGAGATAGAGAGAGAGAGAACAGAGCTAGAATTCAATCCTTCAATCCTCTGACCTAAAAGTGTCACATCCAGGTGCTGAACAAGAGGCAGAAGGAACTGCAGGTGTGTTATGTGGTTTACACGACTGTTCAAAAGTTTGGAATCACAGT
Organism: Colossoma macropomum; assembly: GCF_904425465.1. Taxonomy (NCBI): domain Eukaryota; kingdom Metazoa; phylum Chordata; class Actinopteri; order Characiformes; family Serrasalmidae; genus Colossoma; species Colossoma macropomum. Next base: position 32,895,453 of record NW_023494807.1, read on the forward strand.
TTTTAATGATTTAAAAGCAGTTTAATGGCATAAAATGATTCTATTAGGATGCTAATCTAACTAACAGCTTTCAGCTAATTAGTTAATTAATTGTTGAACGGTGCATGACAGAAATTTCCAATTTTTAGTCCTAAATCAAGATCTGACATATCAATAGTTTAATCTGGGTGAGGTGCTGTAGTTTGAGTGATTACTGACGAAAGCTGTGACTTTAATCCAGTATGAATCTGTAGTTTTTACAGTCTGCTAATTAATAATTCCAGAGTGAATTACCTTCTATAATTGGCTGAGCTCAGAGCTCCACAGTAACAGCGGTCCTGTTTAAATGGACATCACAGTAATATAATAACTGAACCAGCCAATATAAACCTCCATTTCTTTTCTTCAGACTGAAGACGAGGCTCAATCCGGGCTATTTGGGGTAATTAGGGGAAATTACATAGATATTTTATTCTGTACGAATTGGTCAGTCAACTCACACAGATTACATTACCGGACCTTCTCTGCTAAAACTAATCCAGCTCCAATAAGCTTTTACAGAATCTTATCTTAATTTAGGATTTATAACTTGTTTCACTGAATCCTAAACTACTCAATGGAGGTTATTAATCATCTCAAAATAATGGCTTGATTTCTTGATTTTTTTTACTTATTATGTCAAAACAGTGACTCAGTTTGACTTAATATGTCAAAATAGTTATTACAAGTGATTACACTTCCAGAAAGGCAGGAAGCAAATCATTATTGGATGAGAGATAAGATACGATGACATTATTATTTTGAGAAAATAAGTCATTATTTTGAGAAAGTAAATCATTATTTTGAGAAAATAAGTCATTATTTTGAAAAAGTAAGTCACAACTTTGAGATAATGCAACATAATTTTGAGAAGGTAAGTCATGATTCTGAGAAAGTGTGCTGTAAATGCCGTGTTGAGGTTTAATTCTTTCTAATTCACTGTGACTGTGTTCCGTGATGAGCTCCATTAGCTGGACTGATCACAGTGCGCTGAGTCTCAGTTTTGTGCTGAGGTCAGTGGGTGAATATTTCATTACCTGCTGACCTCATTCAGAACGTTCTGCATTATGCATTAAAGGTGCTGTAAGGTTCTTTCTTGATGTGCGATGTGGGGACCAGACATTTTGTAAGCCTATTTAAATACATGTGAAACACTGATGAGTTTAGAGTCTCTTCAGTATTTTCATATCATAATAGTTTTACTTCTACTGTAAGAAAATAAATCTAATCTCACTCAGTTACACTTCAGTCTTTCATATTTAGTTACTGATTACTTTTTGTGTTTAATTTCATTCTGTTATTTTGGTTGCTGTGATTGGTCTTTCTCTGGTCACTAACGCCCACATTTACACCTGAGAAAATAATATTTACAATTTTTCAATGTTTTTAAATTTTTGTAAAGTAGAAAGAGATTTAAATTTATCCTGAGTTTAACTAAAAAAAAAGGTCATGTCACTCCCGAAACACAGTTTTAGTATGTGGGTGGGGCCTTATTTTAGCCACGCCCCTACATTTTAGAGCAGGAAGTGAGGCTGCATCGCTGTCCCTCATGGCCACATGGTGAGCAGTTAGATCCCATTGTTTTGAAGTAAATGTGTCCCAAAGTCTAAAAATCAGTGTGGAACATTAAGAATTGTCACTGCTGAAACACAGATTTTCAACTTTTTGTATTTTTAATTAAAAACATGTTTTTATGTGCTGTTCAAAGCTGTGTTTGCTGGTCATGTACTGGCTGTGTTTTTGTGGTCTGCTGAAAATGAGCTAAAATTGTCACCACCGAAACATTTGTAAAGTTTGGGTAGAATTTGATTGACAAAATGGAATGTTCAATAATTAGTTTTAATAATCATAATTAAGGTTTAGAGTCACTCAGGGCAAAAGGATTTTAGTCTAAAGTCCAAGATCAGTTAAAAGTCCCAAATATGTTTCAGCTCTGACTTTGAACCAGATCAGTAGAATCATCTCTACAGTAAATCAGCCACTTTCCAACTCTAAAAAAGTTTGTAATGGTGCAAAACATTACTAGATCTGCTCCCACCACGTGTCTCTTTATGAATCTGATCTAAAACCTCATCACACTTAATTACATTGTCATTACATGTTTATTAGAAAATGTAGATACATAAACAGATCCAGATAAGAATCTTTCTGTCCATTTATTCTGAGCAAACACACGAGAAATGAGGCTGAGACTGTCCTCCACTTCTAAAGCTCCCTCACTTCCTTCATCTCCCCTCTTCTCCTCCACCAGACCTCTTTCCTTCTTCCTTCTTTTATCATCTCACTCATCTATATGGAGCCTTTCAACCTGCCACTGGTGGGCTAAAGGTTATATACTAATAACCCCTTTATGACTAATAATGAAGATGTTCGTTAGGGATGGAGTCTCATTGTTCTCTAAAAATAAAATAAAACACAATAAATATAATAAAATTTATGGATCCACAAAGAGAAATTCAATTATTTCAGACTAAGTGTTTATAGTAAAGTGTACAGTTTGAAGAAGACATAAAAGTAAATACATGAGCATATGGACAATAGTACATAGACTGACCACTAAAATAGCCTCCTTTGTTTTGAAACTTTCTGTGTCAAAATCAAACTCAAACAGAAGAATGGAGACAGGAATATACCTGTATGAAAGAAAAAGTATCTTAATTAAACACACTCAAGTTTATAGATGATTCTACTGAACTGGTTCAGAGTCAGAGCTGAAATACATTTAGGACTTTTAACTGATCTTAAACTTTAGACTAAAATCGTTTTGCTTTGAGTGACTCTATTCCTGTCTTGTCGACTAATCAGAGGCTGTGTTCCTGACTTGTTTACCAATCAGAGGATGTGTTCCTGACTTGTCAACCAATCAGAGGCTGTGTTCCTGACTTGTTTACTAATCAGAGGCTGTGTTCCTGACTTGTTGACTAATCAGAGGCTGTGTTCCTGAGTTGTTGACCAATCAGAGGCTGTGTTCCTGACTTGTTGACCATTCAGAGGATGTGTTCCTGATTGGTTGACCAATCAGAGGCTGTGTTCCTGACTTGTTGACCATTCAGAGGATGTGTTCCTGGTTGGTTGACCATTCAGAGGATGTGTTCCTGGTTGGTTGACCAATCAGAAGCTGTGTTCTGACTGTTTACCATCAGAGCTGTTCTGACTTGTGACCAATCAGAGCTGTGTTCCTGACTGTTGACCATCAGAGGATGTGTTCCTGGTTGGTTGACCAATCAGAGGCTGTGTTCCTGACTTGTTTACCAATCAGAGGCTGTGTTCCTGACTTGTTGACTAATCAGAGGCTGTGTTCCTGACTTGTTGACCAATCAGAGGCTGTGTTCCTGAGTTGTTGACCAATCAGAGGCTGTGTTCCTGACTTGTTGACCATTCAGAGAATGTGTTCCTGATTGGTTGACCATTCAGAGGCTGTGTTCCTGACTTGTCGACCAATCAGAGGATGTGTTCCTGATTGGTTGACCAATCAGAGGCTGTGTTCCAGACTTTTCGACCAGAGGATGTGTTCCTGACTTGCCGACCAATCAGAGGATGTGTTCCTGATTGGTTGACCAAACAGAGCCTGTGTTCCTGACTTATTGACCATTCAGAGGATGTGTTCCTGACTTGTCGACCAATCTGAGTCTGTGTTCCTGATTTGTTGACCAATCAGAGGCTTTTTTCCTGACTTATCAACCAATCACTTGCTGTTTTCCTGACTTGTCGACCAATCAGAAGTTGTATTCCTGACTTGTCGACCAATCAGAGGCTGTGTTCCTGACTCATTGACAACACAACGCTACTCTTCTGGGCAAAATAAAAGGAAGTCTGCAGGGTTCCAGAGATTTATTCTTTTATGTACGACATCCTTTGATGTTGTATGTGACATCATCGACCTGTGAGGGTTAAACATGAAGCATTTTCTGCCTCTAATTACCTGTTTATTACTGCACACTGGATTGAAAAGAAGTGAAAACGCTGCTTTTCTCTCTCTCTCCATTGTTCCACAGTGTCTCTCGCCCTTTGCGTTCAGGTCAGAGGTGTTTGAAGAAATTGCCAGACCATAACGGTGGTCTCTGATCTGGAGATAATTTTAGCACTAAAGTGGGTTTACAGTGAGGTGCTGTGTAACATCCAGCTCAATAACACTGAGAGAAATAACCTGCAGGAGTGGAAAAACAAGAAGAGGAGCCTCCAGAAAACCAGGACCATCGGTGTCATAGTGGACGGTGGTCCTGCCCGAGCCTGCCGCGTCCCCTCACACTCCATCTGTACACAGGTCTGAAATAATAACCGTGTCCTTGAGGGCCTGAGAGTGACAGACAGCGCTTCCACACTCGTCTATATATCTGATTAGATTTCCCTTATTGCACATTGTGCAGTGCCAGGAGCTGAGAGAGGAGCTGTAATCCTCACCGACAGCTTACTGAGGCACATTCTGCAGTCAGACAAAAGACAGAGAGGCCAGACGTCTGGAGTTATTATTACTGATTATAATATACATTCAGTTTACTGAATATAACTGTATGTACTTATATTCATCATTCTACTGAATTACGTCAAAATCAAAATCAACCAGTTCACCATGTGAAGAACCATTTAAGCATGCAAATGGTTCTTTGAGTGTTGTCCTGACTTGTCGACCAATCAGAGGCTGTATTCCTGCCTTATTGACCAATCAGAGGCCATGTTTCTGACTCGTTAAATAATCACAGGTTGTGTTTCTGACTTGTGGACCAATCAGAAGTCTGGGGTTATTACTGCTGTTCTGATATACATTCAGTTTACTGCATTTAACTGTATGTAATTATATTCATCATTCTACTCAATTAAAAATCAACCATTTCACCATTTGAGTGATTTGCTGACTTGTGTTTGCTGGCTGTGTTCCTGACTCGTTGACCAATCAGTGGCTGTTTGCCTGACTTGTCGACCAATCAGTGGCTGTTTTCCTGACTTGTTGACCAATCAGAGGTTGCATTCCTGACTTGTCGACCAATCAGAGGCTGTGATCCTGACTTATCAACCAATAAGAGGCAATGTTCCTGACTTGTCGTCCAATTACTGGCTGTTTTCCTGACTTGTCGACCAATCAGAGGCTGTATTCATGACTTGTTGACAAATCAGAGGCCATGTTTCTGACTTGTCGACCAATCAGAAGTCTGGAGTTATTACTGTCATTCTGATATACATTCAATTTACTTCATATAACTGTATTTACTTTTGCTCATCATTCAACTGAATTACATCAATGACCATATATCTTAATTATGTTTATTTTACTGAAACTGAAGATTGAACATTCCATTTCATCACTACCGAACAATCATGACACTACCGAACATTTACCACACGGCTAACTTCACTAACACCTAAATTAGAACTTCTGAAAATAATACAATTTAATACTTTTTTCAAATGTATGAAGTTGAAATATTTAGATTTACTATGAGTTTAATGTTTAAATAAAAAGCTAAAAAAAATGCTGTCCCATGTTTTCATATCATTACCAAAACACAGTTTTTGTGTGCATCTGGGTCAACAACAACAACTATGTTTATTTTTTTAAAACGAAAAACTAAATATTCCTTTTCATCACCACTGAAACGATCACAACACCACAGAAACCTTTTCAAATGTTTCAGTAGTGTCTGTTTCAGTAGTGACTGTGTCAGTAGTGGCTGTTTCAGTAGTGACTGCGTCGGTAGTGACTGTTTCAGTAGTGACTGTTTCAGTAGTGACTGTTTCAGTAGTGTCTGTTTCAGTAGTGACTGTTTCAGTAGTGACTGTTTCAGTAGTGACTTTATCAGTAGTGACTGTGTCAGTAGTGACTGTTTCAGTAGTGACTTTATCAGTAGTGACTGTGTCAGAAGTGACTGTTTCAGTAGTGACTTTATCAGTAGTGACTGTGTCAGTAGTGTCTGTTTCAGTAGTGACTGTTTCAGTAGTGACTGTTTCAGTAGTGACTGTTTCAGTAGTGACTGTCAGTAGTGACTGTTTCAGTAGTGACTGTGTCAGTAGTAACTGTTTCAGTAGTGACTGTTTCAGTAGTGACTGTTTCAGTAGTGACAATTTTAGCTCATTTTGAGCTCAGAAACTCAGCAGTTCATGACCAGCAAACACAGCTCTGAACAGCTGTTCACACAGAAAATCATCATATTTTACATTAAAACACTAAAAAGTGCTGAACTGCAGAAAATATGACGATTCTTAATGTTCCTCACTGATTTTCAGACTTTGGGCCACATTTACTTCAAAACAATGGGATCTAACTGCTCATCATGTGGCCATGAGGGACAGGGATGCAGCCTCATCTCCTGCTCTAAAAGGCAGGGGCGTGGCTAAAATAAGGCTAATTTAGTGAAGGGTAGAGTTAATTTATTATCTTTAGTATTATATATAGTGTCTATACAAGGTTTATTACTTTGTTAATTCCTTTCTTGAGTGCCTGGCTCTCTGTAGCACTGTGAGTTTCCCCGCTGTGGGGCTAATAAAGGATTATCTTATCTTATCTTAAATCTAAATCTTTCATTTTAAAAGAAATCAAAAAGATGTTTAAAAACAAAACATAAAAAAAAATACAAAAGGAGTATTATTTTCAGAATTGTACAGTTAAGGCTTGGGGTTTGGGACAGCTCCCAACAGAAAGTACCCTATAGGTGATGATTTTGCATATATTTGGCTCATTAATATCTCTATTAATGTCTTGGGTTTAAATAGATAATAATGTAATCCTTGTAAATAAAACCAGTTTAAACTAAAACAGTAGAATGGTCCATATAACTGCATAACTAAATATATTAATATATTAATATTAATTAATATCTCACATCAAAAATGTAAAAAAATCTGTAATAGTTAATTATTTAATTCTACAATTAATAACTATGTGCACTATATGGCCAAAAGTATGAGGACACCTATATGAGCTTGTTTAACACCTCATACTAAACCATGTGCATTAATATGGAGTTTGTCCATTTTACTGTGTGACACAGCTGAGACTGCTAGGGTTTAATCAGTAAAGCTGAGAGTGAAGGCAGAGAGCATTTGAAGTTGACCTGTTTGTATCTTTGGCTGTGTAACGTTACAGCGATTGGATGATGCTGATGCTGACAGAAGCAGGAAGAGCAGAGAGAGTTCATCTAACTACGTCCCTCTGATATCCGCCCCCCTTCATCTCAAATCAAAGACAAACAGACTCAGACAACTGAGGAAGAACTTTTCTACCATCCTGAGACGGCTGGAGAAAACTGAACACGTCTTCTACACCAGCAAGATGGAGCTACAAGGTAGATATTTCTAATAAAGTGGCCAGTTAGAGGAAACACAAGGTTAATGTTTCTAATAAAGTGGCCAGTGAGTGGAAGCACAATGTGGGTGTTTCTAATAAAGTGGCCAGTGAGTGGAAGCACAATGTGGGTGTTTCTAATAAAGCGGCCGGTTAGTGGAAGCACAAGGTGGGTGTTTCTAATAAAGTGGTCAGTTAGTGGAAGGGTGTTTCTAATAAAGTGACCAGTGAGTGGAAGCACAATATGGGTGTTTCTAATAAAGCGGCCGGTTAGTGGAAGCACAATGTGGGTGTTTCTAATAAAGTGGCCAGTTAGTGGAAGCACAAGGGGGGTGTTTCTAATAAAGCGGCCAGTTAGTGGAAGCACAAGGTAGGTGTTTCTAATATAGTGGCCAGTTAGTGGAAGCACAAGGTGGGTGTTTCTAATAAAGTGGCCAGTGAGTGGAAGCACAAGGTGGGTGTTTCTAATAAAGCGGCCAGTTAGCGGAAGCACAAGTAGGTGTTTCTAATAAAGCGGCCGGTTAGTGGAAGCACAATGTGGGTGTTTCTAATAAAGTGGTCAGTAATGGAAGCACAATGTGGGTGTTTCTAATATAGTGGCAAGTTAGTGGAAGCACAAGGTGGGTGTTTCTAATAAAGTGGCCAGTTAGTGGAAGCACAAGGTAGGTGTTTCAAATAAAGTGGCCAGTTAGTGAAAGCACAATGTGGGTGTTTCTAATAAAGTGGCCAGTGAGTGGAAACACAAGGTCGGTGTTTCTAATAAAGTGGCCAGTGAGTGGAAGCACAAGGTAGGTGTTTCCAATAAAGTGGCCAGTTAGTGGAAGCACAAGCTTGGCGTTTCTAATAAAGTGGCCAGTGATATGTACATAATCAGGCAGGTTCCAGCTGCTTCCTGTATAAACAGGTTGGAGTTTTGGAGCAGTGAAGTATGAAAGTATAAGAAGTGGAGGCGGCGCTCCCACAGTGCCGCAGTTTTCCATAAATAAGGCATTGCAGTGTCGCTCCTCAGAGACGAATGTGGCGATTTATTCAGAGGGAAATAACATTCTAGGTAAGCAGGTCACAGTCTGACAAAAATGGTTTTACTCCTCGCCGCAGTGGTCAGGGATACGTATGTTTCTCTGCGATGCCGACAGTTAAGAAGCACTGCACCTGCCGCGGTCATCCATCAGCGCTGACCATGAGCTACAAACACGTTTCAATACCGTATGAACTCTGAAAGTTCAGAACACCCTACAGGCGCGCATCGAGGAACATAAAGATGTTTTATGGCGCTGGATTCAGTGCTAAAGTGTACGGTGGTTGCAAGTGTGGGACACCTTGGCCTACAAACAGCATCTGGAACGTTCCCCGGAGAGCGGAACCGCTCCGGCTCCGGCAGAGTGAAAAATGAGAGCCATGAGAACACACTTTAGATTTTAAGCCACTGATAATCCCTCAATGATACAGCAGGGAGAACTCTGAGAGAACCCAATCTGGCAGAACAGTCCAGAACAGAGAGAGAGAGAGAGAGAGAGAGAGAGAGAGGGAGAGGGAGTAGAGAGAGAGAGAGAGAGAGAGAGAGAGAGGGAGAGAGAGAGAGAGAGAGAATATAGATAGAGAACACAGCGAGATAATGAGAGAGAAACTACAGAGAGCTAGAGAGAGAAGGAGTAGAAAGAGAAGGAATACAGAGAGAAGAGAATGAGAAATAGAGAGAGAGAGATACTGAGAAAAGCTAGAAAGAGAAAGAGAAAAAGGAGAACGTTAGAGAGAGAAATTGATTTGGGGGAAAATAGAGAGAGAAAATGAGAGAGAGAGAGAGAATGGGAGAGAGAGAGAGAGTGAGTGAGAGAGAGAGAGAGAGAGAGAGAGAGAGAGATAATGAAAGATGCATTGATGCTGGGGGGTCTAATAACCTACACTCTCAAAAAAGAGTGGTTCTTCAGTTTAGACAGTGGTTCCATATAGAACCATGAACACTCACACATCATTTGCATGTTGAAAACTTTCTTCAGATTGATGGAGAACATGTTGGTTCTATATAGAACCTTTTTGAAAAGGGTTCCTCTATTGTTACAAGCTTTGCATTGGAACAATAGCAGAGCCCTTTTTGGTGCTATGTAGAACCATATACAGCACATCCTCCATCGATCTGAAGAACGCTTGAACTTTTTATGGTCCCCTTATATAATGATGAGCTGATAAACAGGCCTGTATGAAGGCTTATAACGTGCTGGAGCAAATACAAATATACTGATTTACATATCGCTGCTGTTTTTTTAAATCATTTTTCAGTTTTTGACGTATTTTGAAAATGCATGTTGTTCTTTACATTGTAGGTTAATTTCATGATGAATGGACCAAAAGAAACGGCCCAAAATTACTTCTAAAAACGTCTGGTTCCATTGACTTACATTAAAAGTAAAGTACATTTTTTGCTTCTCCTGTAAAATTACCATTCTGGAGATTTTGTTCAGACAGCAGCGATACATTAAATATGTGCTTAAAAATAACAGCACCAGCATAATTTACTGATATTTGTAAAATGAACAATATCAAAACAAACAGCTGATGTTTTTGAAAGTGCTGTGTATTGTTTTGATAACACAATATTTTCATTTATATAAAAATAAACACTAATAAAAAAGCTAGTACCTGAATTCGCTTTGTCCTGTGGTGCCTCCTCCTCCTCCTCCTCCTCCTCCGGTCTTCAGGGAGGTGGTTATTAAGGCTGAGTGCAGGAAGGTATTTGATTTGATTGAAATGAAGTGGCGTAATCTCACTAATGTAATCTGTCCTCCACAAACCTGATTTCAGACGGAGCCACAGGCCTAAGACCACTTCATTACCATTCAAGAGCCCCTCAGAGACGTCACAGCCCTCACCATCTCCCCGCCACACACAACACACACGACACTGTATTCATACGCTGTCAGGACACGAGCTCATATCTCTGTCCCATATGTACTTTATATGTATGTAATAATAAAACATCTCATATACAAATCGCTGCGGTCAGAAAAAAAAATTAATATTTATAGTAAATATATCTAATATTTCCAGAAAGGTAACTTTACAGAGTGAGGAAAAATGTTCTTAACTTTTAATGGAAGTAAACTGCCTTTTTCAAATTACATCAAAAAATGAGAATTTTTTTTTTTTAGATAATTTGGCCTCTTATTGTGTAAAATGATGAAAGGACCAATAGAAATACTCCAAATTCACCTGGATTTTTTAATATTAATTTCTATTGAAAGTTACTTCTCATGTAAAGTTTAATGATATGAGGCTTGGTTCAAAAAGCGACTACATATTTTGCTTGCATGGTTTTGCTTTTTCAATTTTAAGAATGAAATTTTTTTTTGTTAAAGCACTTTATAAAATCAGTATTTTGTTGCCCTTTTTTTACAGTTTCTACTACAGTCGGGACGTTTTTATCCCAAAATGTACAAAAACATACACTCTCACTCTCATCCGGATTCCATAGCAGTACAGATGATCTCATTTACTTTATGGATTACACTTGATTATCAGCCTCCACACCTTCATATGCTTCCGCTGCAGGTATTTTAATGATGGTGGGACTTTGAAGTCGTTGCTATAGTGAAATCTGACCCGGTTCTTAGAAGGTAAGAAGAAGAAAAGCTTTGAATCTGATGAGGATTTAGAGGCACAATATATTCAAAACTGTCCTAATCACATGGAGAGAAACACAAGCGTCCATCAAAGAAAGCTGAACTGCTTCTACGCTGATAAAAGACCTGGAAACTACAGGAGAACATAATAATTCTGTATTTGTTTAAGATCTCCCACTTTAAAAGATGGATTTTTCCTTAACTGTTCGAATTCTTGCATTTTTTTACACCTTTAAGTGATGTTTCTACCAATTTAGCTCACACATAATGGAAGCTTATTCTGCTAACTGCATGCCTAAATCCTCACAAACCGTGTGGAGTTTTCACAGTTTTCACAATTCCTATATAAATTGAGTGTTTGAGGTGTAAACAGAGTGATATCCACTTATACTGTTTTGTGTCTGTGCTGTTATCCGGTGTCGACCAGAGGGAGGATGGGTTCCCCTTTTGAGTCTGGTTCCTCTCAAGGTTTCTTCCTCCTGTTGAGGGAGTTTTTCCTTGCCACTGTTACCAAGGCTTGCTCACTGGGGGACCTGGATTCTCTGTAAAGCTGCTTTGTGACAACATCTGTTGTAAAAGGTGCTATATAAATAAATTTGACTTGACTTGATTCAGAGTGGTTCAGATGTCTTTACAGTGGTGGTGATAGGAACCAGGGGTCGCCATGACTACAACACAAATATAGACATTTTATTTACTATCCAGAACCACCAGTGAACCTACACGAGTCTTCTGAGTTTATATGGAATGTTGATGATGAAAATAGTGGAAAATCTGAAATAATAAGTTTTCTTTGGGGACTATTTTACCTCACAGCGCCCTGCATGTATCCCTCCACCATGAATGGAGTTTAAAGCCAAAATCTTCTCAAAACTGTCATAAAACAGCGTGTCAGACATCTTAACTTTCTGTGAGGGAGCTTTTAGAGGTGGACGTCTGGTTCCTATCACCACCACTGTGAACAGTTCTGACTCTGTAAGTTTCTCTAGAACAGAGCGTTTCACACCAAACCACTCTGAATGACTCAGTTCACATCTTAACCGTTTAATTATGGAGAAATTATCTCTTGAAATCATCTCTGATAGACTATCTGATAGATGTGACAGTTTTTGAAAGAGTTTCTGAGCCCATGCAGTGATTTCCACCACAGAATCATGTCTGTTTTTAATACAGTGCTGTCTGAGGGCCCGAAGATCACGAGCATCCAGTATTGACTGTTGGCCTTGTCCCTTGCATACAGAGATTTCTCTGGATTCTCTGAATCTTGTAATAATTTTATGTACTGTAGATGATGAAATCCCCAAGCTCTTTGTTATTTTATGTTGAGAAACATTATTCTTGAATTGTTGCACTAGATTGTTCACAAACTTTCCCTTCTAGTTTGTTTGTGTTTTGATATTGACATATAAAGCTTGATAATATGCTAAACAGAACTGTAGGTGTTCAAACACTTCCTGAATCTGTAGAGTCGCCCTTTCCATTCCATCTTATCACGAGATCATACGAGACTCACATCCGGAGTTATGAGCCTATGAAGAGGGGCTGAGATACACGTCATCTGCCCTTTTACCGTGTGGAATTGGTGGATTCGTGTGTCCGTTTACATTCTGTGTGAAACTGACCAATGGACACTCAGGAGATCACTAAGGACTGACCATCACGCCAGAAACCCTTCATTCTTCATTCAGTCCACATCGGAGACTCATGTGAAACGGTGTGCAGAGAGTTTACAGCTGCTGAAGCTGCTGCAGCGGTTTTGGAAAGTAGTGATGAAGATAACGGAGCATTTAGATATGAAACATATGAGGATCATGATATATGAAGAGACTTTAGAGGAGAGTTTAAGAAGAGATGAACACACTGAGACAGAGCCTTTAGGCCTCAAAGGTTTAAAGCCAGTATTAACCATGTTGGGCTCAGTGAACAGTATGAGAAAATGATTGTACTGTATTGTGTAAATCTGTGTGGATAGTTTGTGTTGTTGGAGAAACGCAGTGAAATCCTGTCACAGCGGTTTGAAAACAGTGAAGTCTGTTTATTAAGTTAGCTCGCCTCTTCAACAGCTTTGATTTTGCTGTGCTGACCACAAATAGCCAAACATGAGAGGAAATGACCATTTAGCTTAGGCTACTTCTGAATGAAAAGGTGAGCACAATGTACGCTGGGAAAAAAGCATTAATACTGAACCAACAGAGTTTCTTGTCATTACGGCTGCACAATATATCATTTATTAACTGTTATTGTGATACTGACCTCTGCAATACTAATTTGGTACAAGGCCGCAATATGCAAATGAGCCCTCTAATCAATCACAGTGTATGTTTACTGGGTACTGTGAACACCTTGACCAATCACAGCTCCAGATGAGCTTCTGTGGGTGTTTTTATGAATCAATGTATTCATATAATCCAACAAATGTCAATTATTTTCATTCAAATAATACCAATGGTGACACACTATGCAATCACCACTGAGCTCTTAATATATTGCGAGTTGCTGTATGTAGCATTATAACCCTGATATTAGTGTGTTGTCCATATTGTGCAGCCCTAATTGTAATTTTTATTAACATATTTGGCTTCCACACAGTGAGAATAGCGATGAATGCCCTTCTATGATTCATGGCGAACGTGAGGAACTGCAAACGAATGTCTGGTGAGGCTGGTGATCAATACGAGGGAAATGTGCAACCAGGCCATTAGTAAACATTATATTAAGACTCGACCAGTTTCCAGAGGATACAGGAGTAATAATACAAGAAGAGCATGTTCTGCTCACTGACGCTCAGATTCCTTCACCCACACATCCGTCTGCAGGAAAACGTAAACGCGTCACTGCTGAATCCTGACCATGGGGAGTGAAATCAACCGAAAATCTCGTCAACATGTGAAAGATTTCTCATTCTGAGATTGTTCCAAGAATATTACAAGATTACTCAAACTATTTCCAGATGCTTTTAATTGTAAAAGTAATTTCTTCTTATTGTATTTTAAAATAAATAATCCAGATAATTTTGTTTGTTTTAAAAAACAAACCAAAAGATTTTGCGTATTTTGAGATATAATCAAGTCTTTGGTTTGAGTAAAACTGTAGGTATTTTAGGTTGTTTTAAGAGATATTTAGGTATTTTGCTTGTTTTTATGAATAATCCAGAGAATTTAGCGCGTTTTCAGAAATTATACAGATAATGTTGCTTATTTTGAGAAATAATCCAGAATATTTTACTTGTTTTAATAATGTTGCTTTATTTAAAGAAATAATCCAGATAATTTAGTTTGTTTTGAGAAAAATTCAATAAAATTCTGATGGTTTTGATGAATAATGTGGATAAATGTTGCTTATTTTGAGAAATAATCCAGATAATTTTGCTTGTTTTGAGAAATAATCTAGAATATTCAGCTTTTTTTGATAAATAATGTGGATAATGTTGCTGTTCTGAGAAATAATCTAGAATATTTTGCTTGTTTTGGTGAATAATACAGATAATTTTGCTTGTTTTTATAAATAATGTGGATAATTTTGCTTGTTTTGAGAAATAATGCCGATATAATAATCACTAGATAAAATTACTTAAAGCTAAAACGTCTAGAAATAGGATGAAAAATCTTATATCACTCTAATAATTCCATAATGAGAAATATTAGATATATTGACTTGAATGAAGATGACTTTACTTACCGATATAATTTTGCAGTATGTGACTCTGTTTTACTGGAAGTCAGAAATCTGTCTGAGTAGTACAGATGATCTGGGTCAGCACTCGTGTGGTGAACATCGACCCAAACTGACCACACAGGATGTGGGGTTACTTCACACACACACACACACACACACACACACACACACACACACCCAGGTTCAGAGGGATGGCTGGTCAGGATCAGAGTGTGAGAGCTTAGTGGGTGGAGCCTAATTCCAATCCAACACCTGCTCACTTCCCCGACTGACTTCCACTCAGAAAATCCACATCTTAATATATTACAATGCTTAATGATCTGTTTCTGCTTGTTTGAGTTTAGAACTGAAGATTTAGGAATAAACAATCTTACACTGAAAGGCATTTAATCAAAACCTGCACAATCAATCACACTTTATTTTCATGGTCCTCTATATGTGATCTACAGGTGCCCAAACCAATAAACAAACTAGTGAACCTCAGTGGATGAATCTCTGTTCACACAGGAATTGTGATTTTAACGCAGTGGAAACTTCACATCATGTTCAATGCACTTTTTAAACACTGAAAAAGTGATTTTGTCATGTTTTTAACAGGGAATTCCACAGAAATACCAAAATCCCTGTATAATTAAAGATGTAAACAGAGAGGTTCAGAGTGGTTCAGAGAGGTTCAGAGTGGTTTGGTGTGAAACGCTCTGTTCTAGATAAACCTACAGAGTCAGAACTGTTCACAGTGGTGGTGATAGGAACCAGACGTCCACCTCTAAAAGCTCCCTCACAGAAAGTTCCTACATGAAATGGTTATGAATTCACTGCCTGATGACTGAGACACTGTTTTATGATAGTTTTGAGAAGATTTTAGCCTTACAATTCATTCATGGTGGAGGGATCCATGCAGGGTGTTGTGAGGTAAAATAGTCCCCAAAGAAAATTTATGTTATATTATTATGTTAAATATTATAATCTGGGTTGTCACAAAGATGACGGTGATTGGTCGGGCTCGTTGCCATTTCACGTTTGGTGTGCAAGATATATAATCAGTTATACAAACACATACATTCCAATAAATTTATTTACATCTAAATAAATTGCACAAACAACTAGGCCTTCAGAGTGAGTGTCGTGTTTAGGGTTGGTGACCGTTTAGGAGGTTTCTATTCCGAATCTGCAACGCATCTACAGTGGACCATCAGAATAAAGTGTTACCAAAACATCTGCAACATTTAAAAACAAAAACGAAACAATACACAAACACAAAATGACAAAGTGGAAGTTGGCTTATTCGAGTTTTCTGTTCCACCTTAAATGGTGCAGCATTCTGGCTCTTGTTTGTGAGGTTTTTATTGGAACTTTTACATTCCACCTTAAACAGGCGCCAGAATGTAACTTCTGCACCATTTAAGGTGGAATGGAATACTCAACCAGAGCCGGTTTATGAGGAGTCTGGCCACTTCCTATTTCCCCCGTTATATCAAAAACATGACTGCAAAACAGCAGAGGGAGCCCGTGAGCGAGTCCTCAATTACTGGGGGTGAATGCAGTAAAACGGCTAAAAATGAAAAGGTAAAATAATTTCTAATCTCTCGCCCAGAACTTTCCTTCAATTTTAGAAAGTAGAAGGATGGATTTCACTAAAAAAGCACAGTTTTTCTACAGCAAACGGGTTTTGGGCAGCAGGATGCTAACATTACTGCTACTGAGTGCTGATTGGTTGGTGAGCGGAGCAGCTCATTGGCTGTTCGCACTCACTGACAACATGAATATAGATGAGGCGCCATTTTAAACTCCTATAACTATACAATCCTATATAATAAAAGCTCCTAAAACTATAACAGCAGTGTTAAAATGTTTTATGCTGTTCTGTGTTCAGGAAATGAATGAATTCTTTTACATTAATAATGTTTAAGCATTTATAAACTATGATTTTACTCAAATGCTCCATCTTAACCCATTCATTTTGGACTGGCTCGGGAGCGCCCTCTAGTGTTTGAGAAACCTAGAAGACATTACAAAGTGGTAATCTGGTTCATCTAAGAAGCTGGCGCATAAGAAAGTCAACATTAGCCTGGTCATTTTGTGGTGTTATTCTGTACTGTTTTGTTTTTTTGTTTGTTCTTAAGGTGGAACAGAAATCTGAATGAAAAGCTGGTAAATAAGATCCAGCATGTATTCGCTGCACCATTTAAGGTGGAACAGAAAACCCGAATGAGAAGCTAACCTCAGCTTTCGTCACATGTACCGTTCCAAGTGGAAGCGTTTTGGGGAAAGTGAAGCAGGTTTAATTCAAATGAACCTAAACTGGTCTCAGGCTCTGGTCGGGTAAGGATGTGTCTGTTTATCTTCTCAGTCTGTGAGTAAAGTTTGTTTTCGTTTTTCAGTGTCGGTCCAAAAACGATGCATTGTAGTGTCTCAGGAATACACGGTGAATCTCTTTCTTGTCTGTAGAACAGTGTCAACATTTGTTGTTCAGTCTAAAAAGAAGCCTGACAGTCACCCACGTCAGCGCTGCTGAAATCTCCTGTGTTGTTTCGGTTGTTTCTTCACCCGTCCTCCGGCGCAGGCACGCTCTCAGCTGACACCATGGGTAGAAAACTTCTCAGTGGGTTGCCTTTCAAGTCAGTAAATATTTAAATATGTTTTATTGTTTTTTTTTTCAGAGCTAGGCAGCATTCGTCCTTAGCTGTCCTTTAGTCCGTTCACTGGAGGTCAGGCTGAAAGCTCCCATGGTGAGTCTCTGTAGATGCAGCCACAGTAAGAATGGAAAGAGAAGGTCCATGTTAACTGAAACCAGCCCACTAAGGTGCTGCCCAGATTACCAACTAGGGGGGCTGTTGAATTCAAGCCAATACAGCCCCCCACCTCAGTGTCTGGCTCTGAAATTGGAAAGTTCCAGTTCACAGAACCCGTTCCTCCGAAGCTAACAAAACCATGCGACATACTCAGCCTGGTTGCAGTGAATGCATATTGTCCCATCCAGGCTCCGCCCACAAATTATGCATTCGTAGCTGGGTTGTGAAGTTGAAGTTTTACAGAACGCTGGTAGAAACACCCACTCAGACTAATGCAGCACGTTTTCCAACTGAGTAGAACCCTTTAAAGCAAAGAAGGCAGTACTGTGCAAAAGAGACCACCCTTCATTTATTCAAGCGATTCATTTTTCATACAGCATATATTTAACAAGATAATACACAGATGCCTCATCGGCTCAGCTGTGTGAGTCAGTGAGTCACTCTTTACCTCTATTCAGGAGACTCACTTTCAGTTCCCCAAAGAATCTGCAGACACACCTCCAAAGTTCAGTCTTAGAAGCTGGTTGATCATTTTCTGAAGTAATCAAACACATTCAGTGGTGTTGAGGTCTGGACTCTGGGGTGGTCAGTCCGTTGTTCAGATTCTTTGTTTGATGTGTCCGTCTCCTTTTCTCAGTGAGGTTCTTCTTGATCAGCTACACATCGTTTCAGACCCACAGCGCTGAGTCGTCTTCTCACAGTGGAAGGATGGACAGAAACACCTGTGGATGTTTTCAGATCTGAAGCAGCTTGATTTTCTCCTCTCTCTCAGAGATGAAAGCTTTAAGTGCTGTTTATCTGACGGGGGCAGTTTTGGGGTCTACTAGGTCTTCCAGGTGGTTGTTAGGAGTCAGATTTTCTGTTTTTTTTTTCACTTTGTGGATTATCTTATATCTAATATCCTCATAAATTTCTTCTGAAGATCAATACCTTGTAATAAATGGCTGTTTTGATTACAAATAAAATAAAAGAAAGGGTGGTCTCTGACTTTTGCATGGTACAGTATATACACCCACATTGCAGATCAGAAAACACACAAAAATGTTGCAGGTCAAGCTACTCAGAGACAGCGACTGAGAGAGATAAAGAGGCTTAGACAGCTAACAATGTTAAAAGCACAATTAACCCTTAATAGCGCACTCAAATTGTAGGCTCTTTGACAAAGACTTGTTTCTCATCAGCTTGAATGGGGTTTTTACCAGTGGTCTGTAAAGCGTATCCAACCTCACAACAGTTGCTATAAAAGAACTTGTTTGTGGCCAAAGCTTGGAGAGGTCAGTTGGCTGATCATTCTGGCTCAGTGGAGGCTGGTGGCTCAGTATAAAAGTCCAACGAGACCAGCATACCAACCCAAATGGCTCACAATTCTCAGTTCATTCTTACTGTTGCTGCTCACGATGACCGTCACTTTTATTTACTCAGAGTGATGATAGATCCCAGGTGTCCAGCATGGAGAAAACAAACACCAGCAGAATGACCAGAAACTGACCACTGGACTGGAGGCTGTGGCTGGCCTGGCCAGAGTTAAGATCCTGGCAGGATTCACCCTGGCACTGGACCCGTTCGCACAGAACCCCAGAGAAACCCGCTGGACACTGGCAGCGCTGGTGTTGGTGACAAACACCTCCGTTCTGACAGCGCAGGAGGACGTTATCACAGACTCGAGCTGCGGGGAAACAAGGAAAATTAGATTTACACTTCTGTTCAAAAGTCTGGAAATGCTATTCAAAAATGTAAAGTTTTCAGTCATGTAAACAAACATGGATGCAGATAAATGTATAAAATGACTGTCCAACAGGCTACACAAGAGAAAGAGTGCACTAAAGAAAAAAGCCATGGTAAAAGTTCTAACTGTATTTTATTACCCTTTGCAAATTCATATATGACAGGTATAACATTCACTGTGGTGTACCACAAGGGTCCATTCTTGGCCCTTTTTTGTTTTCCTTATAGAGCTATATTATCAAAACTGTATGAACAACAACTTCTTGAAAATAAGTAAAAACTAAATTAAAATTCTTCTTGCTTTGCTGCATGGAGGATAAAACTAACAAGCAAAACAGGAAGTTTGGCAAATTATGTTAAATTTTAAAAAAAGTGCATAATTTGAAATTTATTCTCTCCCCCCCGACCACAGTTTTGAGTCTAATATGGACAATGATACTAAGAGAGGACTTTGAATAAAAACAAACCTCCAGTTTTGGCAGCAATTAAAAATGGACAAAAGAATGGACACAATTTAGACTTCAAGATGGCTGCCACTGTTTTTAGCTATGCTAACGTACTTTAGTCCATGTTTATAGAGAACAGTGAGTCATACAGTGTCAGAAACTACACAATCAAGTCTATTAGGGACACTGAAGAGCTCTAGCCAGCGTGGCAAGCATGTGATGAATTAGCACTTTGGTAATTGGTCTGGTTACTCCATTACTTGTTAGCTACATTAGCCTCGTAGCTCAAAGTGCAAAAGAGAAGTAAACTTCAGACACCAAACACGATCAACTACGTTTGGGGTTACAGGGGGAAATTTGAGTTTTGTCACCAAGCTATTCCTGCCAGGGGGTTTCAGGTCCAAAAGGTAAACAGAAGCTAATGCTGCAGTGCTGAGACCAATAACAAGAATGAATTGTGGGGTTTTCGGATGCAGATTGTCAAAATGTCTGCAATATGAGAAGAAAATTGAAAACAAAATTTCCTCTCCTGGCCACAGGCTCTTTCATAAACACACACTGAGAACCCTCCCACTGAGAACTCCACAGCGTCGGCCCTTTTGATATGCAAACCAGACCGCAGAGGTCATTTTGCCATCCAACAAATAATATTGAAAAAACTATTTGTTTATGAACCTTTCAGCAACTTTTCCCAAGGTTGTAGCAGATGAAACCTGACGTAACTCAATGTGTAAGACTATACGCGAATGCACCCATTTATGCTCAGTACAGGTGCTTGCTTATAATGAACAATATATATAAATATACTCTGCCTCTATATTATGTATTTCTGGGTTTGTATTCAGTGTTTCTGCATTTCAAAACATGGAAAAAGTGACCATGTTTTTTCAGTTGGGGGAAATGTGCAATATGTATGTATGACCTGACATTTTACAATGAAAGAATGAAAGAGAATGAAAGAGAATGGCATTCATGCCCACGTCACCTTCATTCACCTAGTGCAGATCATGTAAACATGCTTCCATAAAGGAAACTGATTGCCGTTGCATTGTATTCACCTCCATTATGCAGGAATGTATTACCTTAGGGAGAGGAGGAGAAGGCCTGTTTGTTTATTAGATTGAGTTTAATTTCACGCTGCTTTGTGTCTTGTGATGAATCTCCTTTAAAACGTCCCTGAAGAAATGCTTTTTGAGCAAATGGGGCAAAAATACTCAAGGATTTCTTGGACTGTCTGGAAAAGTCATGAATGTTTTTATGTCTAACAGATACATAGTGCTTTGTTACCATTAGCGACCTTGTATGACATCCACTGTGTATGATATTCACTGTGGTGTACCATAAGGGTCAATCCTTGGGCCACTTTCATTTTCCTTTTATATGATTCCCCTCACCTATTTCATCATCAATTGTTAGATTCCTGACCATGAAGAAATATTTTGTGAGTAAAAATAATCAAAAATACTCAAGGATTTCTTGGACTGACTGGAAAGGTCATGAATGTTTTAATGTCTAACAGATACACAGTGTTTTGTTGCCATTGGCAAACTTGTATGACATTCACTGTGGTGTACCACAGGGGTCTATCTTTGGGTCTCTTCTGTTTTCCTTTTACATGACTCTGCTCACCTATATTATCACCTATAATAATCAAAAATACTCAAGGATTTCTTGGACGGTCTGAAAAAGTGTTTTTTTTGTGTGTAACTGATACACAGTATTTTGTTATTGTTGGTGAACTTGTATGACATTTGCTGTGGTGTACCACAAGGGTCTATCTTTGGGCCGCCTCTATTTTCCTTTTATATGATTCCCCTCACCTGTATTATCATCAATTGTCAGATTCTTGACCCTGAAGAAATTATTTGTGAGCAAGGCAAAAATAATCAAAAAGCACTTAATATTTTAAAGGTATTTTTGACCTGAACGCTATTCATGATTTCATTATTTATTATTAGAAATGCACATTTTATACAATAGTTAGTTCCACCCATGCGCTCATTCCTAGGTCTGTCACAATCATGACATTTTAGCTGATGATTAATTGACAAACATAATTGCAATTAACAATATAATTGTCTTTTTGTTGCTGTTGTTTCCTGTATGCAACTATTAGAGTACAAGCTCTGAGAGGCCAAATTAGATCATTAGCTATCTTGCTTTCTGGTAGTCCAGGCTTTGAAGATCTCACCACAGAAAAACTGCCCCTTAGTTACTGTTAAATAGGTCTTAAATAGCCTCAATGCTCGGCTTAACCGTTCCCGTATCATTCCACTCAATATTGGTTGCTAAGCAACTATGATCTCTTTACTCCAAGCTGTTGGAACTACTTTTTTTGGCAGAATATTAATATTAATATACATGTGAAACAAATATTTGAGGTTTATTTGCTTAATTTGTTATTTTCCTTTTCAAAATCACTGCATAAAAGCAGTAGAACTCTGGGGGCGGTCTGTTATGGTGAATAAAACCCCAGCGAGGATGATCTACTGTGACCAAATGTAATGCACAACCTCCACTGTTCTACTGCTTAAACATGATCCATTATTTTTAGCGCTCTGTAAAATCAACAAATGCAGAATACATGATTAGAAATCTCTGATATTAAACTGAGACTCAGACTGAACTGTTTGTTGTTGTTGTTGTTGTTTGTCTTCTCTCTCTGAGAGTCGCATGCTCGCTCCGGCAGATGCTCGGAGAGTTTGGGATTTTTCCTCTGAGCGGCGGCTCTTGGTAGATTTTCGTTTGGATTCAAACTTTTAATCTCCAGCCTTGTGGAGTTTACTTTGTTGGAGCGTGTGTGGGATTAGCTGTGGTGCTGAATGGCCTCCAGAAGACCCTCAGCGCCATTGTCTTTCCGGCAGCATCTGCACCCCAGATTAGCTTCCCTTTCTTTCCTTCTTTTCTTACTGCAGCAGGAGCAGCCTGGTAAGACAGAATAAAGCACAGCTCCCGTTCGTCTGCTGTGCGCTTTCCACTGCATGCATGCAGCAATGCAGCATTATTTGCATGCTTGAACTACTTTTGGTTCCCTAAAGAACCATGTTTTAAAAGATTTAACCCTCTGAAGGCTGAAAAATCCTTCACATATTGAAATAATTCTATTGCAGTTGAAGGCTTGATTCTAGAACATTTATGTTATGTGGATGTTTTGTAGCCTCTCTCTGCAGCGCCCTCTAGTGGCCAAGTTGCCTATAGAATGGAAATCAGTGTCAGTAACTGGTTCAGTGTATTTACAGTTAATAATCTGATAACTTCAGAAAATCAGATTGTGTCAGTAACTGGTTCAGTGTATTTACACTTAATCTGATAACTGCAGTAAATCAGATTGTGTCAGTAACTGGTTCAGTGTGTTTACACTTCATAATATGATAACTTCAGAAAATCTGATTGTGTCAGTAACTGGTTCAGTGTATTTACACTTAATAATCTGATAACTGCAGTAAATCAGATTGTGTCAGTAACTGGTTCAGTGTGTTTACACTTCATAATATGATAACTTCAGAAAATCTGATTGTGTCAGTAACTGGTTCAGTGTATTTACACTTCATAATATGATAACTGCGGTAAATCAGATTATGTCAGTAACTGGTTCAGTGTATTTACACTTAATAATCCAATAACTGCAGTAAATCAGATTGTGTCAGTAACTGGTTCAGTGTATTTACACTTAATAACCTGATAACTGCGGTAAATCAGATTGTGTCAGTAACTGGTTCAGTGTATTTACACTTAATAACCTGATAACTGCGGTAAATCAGATTGTGTCAGTAACTGGTTCAGTGTATTTACACTTAATAACCTGATAACTGCGGTAAATCAGATTATGTCAGTAACTGGTTCAGTGTATTTACACTTAATAACCTGATAACTGCGGTAAATCAGATTGTGTCAGTAACTGGTTCAGTGTATTTACACTTAATAATCTGATAACTGCAGTAAATCAGATTGTGTCAGTAACTGGTTCAGTGTATTTACACTTAATAATCTGATAACTGCAGTAAATCAGATTGTGTCAGTAACTGGTTCAGTGTGTTAACACTCAATAATCTGATTTCTGTTCAAAGAAATATTGTGCTACGTTTGTTGGGACTGAATGCAGCCCTGGATATTGTAATATAGGCAAAATGCGGACTAAAGAATGATGGACGATTTCAAAGGTCTGTAAGAAGCTTTACAGCCTCCCTACATTTCTGAACCCAAGACCACCCGCTGTCTTTGAGTCTGTTTTGGTCTTTATCTTTGTGACTGAAGCTCCCTGCCTGATGTGCAAGGTCATCTGCCATAAGCAGTGCCCGGCAGCATTGATTGCATTTGCACTGTCTCGTGTGTTTCCCTCCAGAAGAGGCTGAAGTGTGACTCGTGCTCCAGAGCTGCAGCTCCCTCTGAGACACATCACACAACATCACACCAGCATCTCACCTCCAGCACGTGCCTGCGCTCTCTTACACGCTAACATGAGTAGCACACTGCACACGCTCAGAGCTACAGTACTGCACAAAAGGCTAGAACTCAGACGACACGTGTAGGTTCACTGGTGGTTTTGGACAGTTGATAAAATGTCTATATCTGTGTTGTAGTCATGGCGACCCCTGGTTCCTATAACCACCACTGTAATCATCATCATCATGATCTCTATGGACAATCCAAACCACATCCACACCCCAGACACACTCACTCTGATGTTACTGTCACTTCGATCTAGCTAATCTATACCTGCACACAGAGTGACATCTTGTACATCTTCTATTCATAACATAAAATCTGGAATATATATATATATATATATATATATATATATATATATATATATATATATATATATATATATATATACATACACATCGATCAGGCATAACATTATGACCACCTCCTTGTTTCTACGCTCATTGTCCATTTTATTAGCTCCACTTACTATATAGGTGCACTATGAGTGCACAGCACTGCTGTGTCTGATCCACTCCGACCAGCGCAACACACACTAACACACCACCACCACGTCAGTGTTACTGCAGTGCTGAGAATGATCCACCACCCAAATAGTACCTGCTCTGTGAGGGTCCATGGGGGTCCTGACCACTGAAGAACAGGGTAAAAGGGGGCTAACAAAGTATCAGAGAAACAGATGGACTACAGTCTGTAACTGTAGAACTACAAAGTGCACCTATATAGTAAGTGGAGCTGATAAAATGGACAATGAGCATAGAAACAAGGAGGTGGTCATAACGTTATGCCTGATCGGTGTGTATCTAATGTGTGCATACACTGCCTGATATCTGAGACACTGTTTTACGATAGTTTTGAGAAGATTTTGGCTTTATACTCCATTTATGGTGGAGGGATACATGCAGGGTGTTAAGAGGCAAAATAGTCCCCAAAGAAAACTTATTATTTCAGATTTTCCACTATTTTCCATCATCAACATTCCATATAAACTCAGAGGACACATGTAGGCTCACTGGTGGTTTTGGATCGTAAATAATTTGTGTGTATATTTGTGCACCAATGCCAGAGTGGGTAATTCAGAGAGTCGGGAGAATTCTCAGTGGGCTGGTAATGTTTTGGGCTGGAGGAGTCCTCCCTCCTCAAGTGGTTCTGACCTGGTTTGCTGATTGTAACTCATACAGTGTTACTCATCACGTTACTGACTGACTTCTTTGGCACTGATAATGTAGCATGTTACTTACACTGCTTATAATGCATTATGTGAACAATTCATAAAACATAATAAAACATGGCTATAAAGTTAATTTGTGATGACCCTCTAGGCTGCCTGTTTTTTTCCCTGTGCGTGATGCAGGTGAAATTGGGAGGCGGAGCTTGGACCTAATTGGCTACTGAGACACACTGGCGCTTAGGTGTTTGGGTCTCTTGTAAAGGCTTCCCAGTGTGGAGAGCTGGGAGCCTGTTTTCTTTGTCTCTCTTCGCGGCAGGTTCATTTTCCAGCCACCTTAGGGATCCAGCGAGTGGGCTTTGTGGGGGTGGGCTTTAACCATTAAACGTTGGCCCACTTCAGTAGTGCTGTCTTTGTGGTTTGCAAACCATTTTTAAATAGTTTAATGTGAAAATAAAGACAGTTTTTTCCTCTCGCTGTCTCCCTCAGTTGTTTGTTATGAACTGGGTGGAGGCTGGTCAACAAATTCATTTTTATAAATATTTATAGCCATGTTTATAATGCCTTATGAATGCATTATAACATGTTATGGATGTGTTTATAGATGCTCATAGACATGGAATTCATATAAAGTGTTGGCAAGTCATGTTGCTGTGTGTGTAGCAGGAGAAATGCAATTGGAGTTTAAGGTGGGCTGGTCTGTTTAAGGTGGGCTGGTCTGCGTTACCCACTCTGGCCTCTACAATGAACCATTTCACACTAAAACCACTCAATGACTTTGTTTACACCTCAAACACTGAATTATGGAAAACTTTTGGAAAAATCCCCTTTAATATCACGACTGACTCCAAACTTTTGAACAGCGTTGTGTGTGTTTGCTGACCGGCTGTGAGGCCGAGGCTTGTCAGCAGGCAGAGATATTGCGTGTGAAAGTGCTTAGCTAAGGCTAAGGCTAGCCTAAGGTGCCGGCTTTATTACCTGAGATGTCTCACCTACTGCAGTGAATTGCATGCCAGGTTTGGTTTGAGCCTTATGAGACTGCCTGCAGGCCGGTCATTATTCAGCCCTGACCGAAAATAACAGTGGGCCGGAGCTGAGGCTAATGTGGGCTCTGTCGTTTATTTAGCATTTAACGCCGTTTGTTACCATAGAGGTTATTTAACCGGCTGTAATATGTTCAGACAGCGGTGCTCCAAACTGAGAGATTCTTAGCCTCGTTACTGAGAGCCCTGCTGAAAAAAGCAGCACAGACCAGCAAGAATTCCATGCTGGACTAAGCTGGTCTATGCTGGTTTAGCTGGTCAGCCCAGCGTGGTCATACTGGTTGATGAGCATATCAGCATCAAACCACAACATATGCAGCAGTGTGCAAACTTAAAACTACAGTGATCAAATTCCAGACTCCCCAGTCAGGTCGTGTTCGGTGTCTGAAGCTTCCTTCTTTAGTTTTAGCACCGGAGCTACGAGGCTAATGTAGCTAACTGGTAATAGAAGCTTATACTGCACTAATTAGCACTGAAGCCCAAACTGTGCAGTAACCCAGCGCAGTCACAGTGTAGTATGTGTATACTGTATTATCCTCTACAGGGAACTCACTGCTGCACATTATATACACAGTTACTGTTTATGTGGTGAATAAATATAAATGAAATGAATAAATATGTAAATATATAAGTTAAAAATAAAATGTGGCCTCTGCAAAAACTGACACTCTCCATTTTCCTTTCTCTTTCCTTTCTTCCCTCTCTCTTTTCCTTTCTTCCCTCTCTCTCTCTCTCTCTTTGTCCCTCTGTCTCTCTCTCCCCTTTCTTTTGTTCTCCCTCTCTCTCTGTCTCTCTTTTTCTCTCCTATTTCCTTTCTTCTCTCTCTCTCTCTTTTCCTTTCTGCTCTCTCTCTCTCTCTTTTCCTTTCTGCTCTCTATCTCTCTCTCTTTTCCTTTCTCCTTCTCTGTCTCTCTCTCTCCCTCTCTGTCTCTCTCTCTCTCTCTCTCTCTCTCTCTCTCTCTTCTTTTCTGCTCTCTCCCTCGATCTCCTTCTTTCTCTCTCATTTCCTTTCTTCCTTCTCTCTATTTCTGTTTTCCTTTCCGCTCTCTCCCCCTCTTGCTCTCCCTCTTTGTCCCTCTGTCTCTCCTTCTCTCTTTCACTCTTTCTCTATTTCCTTTTTTTCTCTCACTCCCTTTTCCTTTCTTCTCTCTCTCCCTCCCTTTTCCTTTCTGATCTCTCTTTCTCTCTCCCTCCCTTTGCTTCTGTTTCTCTCTATTTTCCTTCTCCCTCTCTTTCTCTCCTATTTCCTTTCTTTTTGCTCTCCCTCCTATTTCCTTTCTTCTCCCTCTCTCCTTTTCTTTCTCTCCTATTTCCTTTCTTCTCTCTCTCCCACCCTTTTCCTTTCTGATCTCTCTCTCTCTCTCTCTCTCTCTCTCTCTCTGTATAAGCGTCTAATTAAATGTAGAGGAGAATTAAAGTGTGCTCAGATTGTTGGAAGCTGCTGTGAGCTACAGAGATCTGAGGCTGTTTCTGACTGAGGAGGTCTGTCTGTCTGTCTGTCTGTCTGTCTGTCTGTGTTGAAGGGCAGTGATATTTTCGTGAAGCATTCTCAAACCTGCATCACTACATCCAAAACTCTTAACTTGTTTTGATTTTTAAATAGAGTTTCTATTATGTTAGAGACGATAACGTCCTGCTCTTCAATATGAGAGATAAACAGCTGCTCAGTCTGATTTGATGTCTTACCTTGGTTTCGATTGGCCACTCCAAGAGAGGAAACATTTGGTCGAACTGCGTGAAGATGAACAAATACATATTAAATACAGTACAATAAATGTAGGTATTGTGATATAAACTGAGTCTGTTCTACAGTTTCTCATTAGGCTGAATGAATAACCGACTCTAAATGTAGGTATTGTGATATAAACTGAGTCTGTTCTACAGTTTCTCATTAGGCTGAATGAATAACCGACTCTAAATGTAGGTATTGTGATATAAACTGAGTCTGTTCTACAGTTTCTCATTAGGCTGAATGAATAACCGGCTCTAAATGTAGGTATTGTGATATAAACTGAGTCTGTTCTACAGTTTCTCATTAGGCTGAATGAATAACTGACTCTAAATGTAGGTATTGTGATATAAACTGAGTCTGTTCTACAGTTTCTCATTAGGCTGAATGAATAACTGACTCTAAATGTAGGTATTGTGATATAAACCGAGTCTGTTCTACAGTTTCTCATTAGGCTGAATGAATAACTGACTCTAAATGTAGGTATTGTGATATAAACTGAGTCTGTTCTACAGTTTCTCATTAGGCTGAATGAATAACCGACTCTAAATGTAGGTATTGTGATATAAACTCAGTCTGTTCTACAGTTTCTCATTAGGCTGAATGAATAACTGACTCTAAATGTAGGTATTGTGATATAAACTCTTTGGGTTAATGGGATTTTTTTTTACCAGTGTTCTGATACTTCATTAAAGTCACTCACCTGCTGTGCCAAGGTTGCTTGGAATACCTGCAAAAATAAAGAAAACAACAGTTAACTTCTCATATCAACCGAATTCCTGCTGAAACAGAGCTGCAGTCCAGCGTGTTCTCATACGGTCCACCATACGGGTGGAGTATTCTAAAGTTCCAAGTCACTGAGTTGCAAGTCTCACTTGACACTCAAGTCCCGATTCAAGATAGTCGAGTCTCGATTCAAGTCCTGAGTCAGTGAAGGCGAGTCTCAAGTCGAGTCCCAAGTCAAAAGTCCTAATCTTCGAGTCCTAAACAAGTCAGTCTGCATTCTTCAGCTAATTTAAGACCCTAACACTGAATAACGCTAACAGTACTGTAGCCTTTTAATGACAGTACGTTAGCAGAGTATGGCTGCATATAATTTTTTATTATTCTAATATTTTTTACCCTTCCAACTAAAATACAAAATCCATGGTACACAGTTAACCATGGCAGGCATACTGTGTACACGAAGAGTAGTGCAACTACACATGACCAGAATTTTGAAAGTACTACTGAACTTTGAGAACATTGGGCGCACAATTAAAACAAAAACTAGCTCAGCACTAAAATTAGCTCAGCAAACTAAAAACTATAATAAGAATTAAGACGACAACAGAAACTAAAACAACCGAACTGAGCAAAGTTTACAGGAAAGAGCAAAATGATGGTGAATGTATGACTTTTTTTTGCCAGCAGCTTCTTATTTGAATATTCCGTTCCACCTTAAATGGTGCAGCAGTTACATTCCGGTGCCTCACTGCTGCACCATTTAAGGTGGAACGGCAAATTCGAATAAGAAGCTGGCGAATAAAAAGTCAACTTCAGCCTCGTGGTGAATGTTGTGCTTGTTTTACCTGCAGAAGCTGTTAAAATCAGCTGAACAGAGGAAAATGGTCAGTTCGCCTGGTGAGTTTCTCCAGTAAGAGTTTAAGAGCTGAGTGACGCATTGATCCAGCTTATGGAGGCGAACTTGAGCTCTAACTCTTCACTCGTCTTCTGACATAAAATAAGCTGAGTATAAACACAAGGACAGACATCTGACGACACTGCTGTAGATCAGATTTACAGATCCATTCAGATGAAAAGTAACCGACTATGTAGCCATCTGCAGTCCGATTCTCCATGTTTCTTTCCCTTTGTGTCTCGAGTCCTACTGAGTCATAAGGCTGAAGTCCGAGTCGGAGTCCGAGTCACTGGTGTTGAAGTCAAGTTGCAAGTCTTTCTCGATTTTCTCGAGTTGAATCTAAAGTCATCAGATTCGTAACTCGAGTTGGACTTGAGTCCAAGTCATTTGACTCGAGTCCACACCTCTGGAGTATTCACACATATTAAAATGCAGTGAACTAAAGAAAAAGGTGTGAAGTCCACACCAAGGCAGGTGTGAACGCGCCCTCAAAATTAAAACTCTCTTGGCATTTACATATGAAATAATGGCATATCTCAGGATCTCAGGTTCTCATGAAAATAACAGCATATGGTACGTGTGACTGCATCATGTAAATACTCTGTAATTGTAATTGACCAAAACACCAAAACAACCTCATCATATTATCCCAGGGTTCAATTTAACATGCAGTTATTCTGACTGGCTGCTGTCCGTTACTTTATTATATAAAACTTTCCTCCATGAGTTATTGGTGTTGAAGTGTCCAGATCAGGTCAGTGTAGCCGTACGGTTTGGTCAAACGTAAGCCGGTCTGATGAGAGTCATCAGTTTAGTGTAGAATCACCGAATCAAAGCGAAACTCCACAGCTTCAGCTCCAATATCAGAACACAGCAGCTCTCTGACCAGCGCCTTTACTGTTTTATTAATCACGCAGACTGTCAGTCAGGGTGGGTTTAAATCAGCGCTCTGCCTCTCCCATCACTATTTCTCACAGCACAAAGAACGACAGCTCTGACATTTCAGATCATATTAAAGACAGCGACACTGTTACACTGTCTGCCTTTATACAGCCACCAGGACATACTGTACCCACCAACGCAGGGTTTTAAGGGTGTTTTATTGAAATTTGAAGCAGAATATGCGTGATGTGAATGGTGACGTCATGCAAAATGATTTGTCTTGAATTTTTCTGATGGTTTGCATCAAAAAGAGCGTGGTAATGACAATATACCCTATGACTAACACATCACACTGCTGATGCACACTCTGACCCTGCGTTCACACGGGCAGCGAAGCTACGTGACAAAGCAGCTGGAGGTGATTTATTTTCAATGAGCGTTGTGATTTCCAGCGGTGGGAGGCAGCACGAACGTTGGCTACATGAAGTCTGCGATGCAACAAAGTTGTGCAGAGTCGGAGAACTTGTAGAGAGGAGAATTTCCACTCTGTAGTGTCTTCCGGGTTTCTCAAACACTAGAGGGCGCTCCCGAGCGAGTCCAAAATGAATGGGTTAAGATGGAGCATTTGAGTAAAATCATAGTTTATATATTTTTAAACATTTTTAATGTAAAAGAATTCATTCATTTCCTGAACTTTTCTCGCGTTGAATCTAAAGTCATCAGATTCGTAACTCGAGTCGGACTTGAGTCCAAGTCATTTGACTCAAGTCCACAACTCTGGAGTATTCACACGTATTAAAATGCAGAACAGCACAAAACATTTTAACACTGCTGTTATATTTAAGAGCTTTTAAACTCGAGTTATAGGAGTTTAAAATGGCGCCTCGAAACATACAGGTGAGTTTTTTACTTTCTTAGTGAAATACATCCTTCTACTTTCTAAAATTAAAGGAAAGTAAAGATATATACAGATATAGGTATTTACTATGTCTTGCAAAGTTTACATCTTTTTTATTATTTTTAGCAGTTGCAGTTAGCCACCCCTGAAATCTGGGGGTCCTGCCGTCCCCTCAGCACCCCCACATCTCACATCCTTGACTGTACCTGCTAGATTTCAACATAAATGTTGCTTATGAATGTGATTATTGATGCAGATACTGAATGCTTCACAATAGATACTGAGCACTTCATAGCAGATACTGAATAATTCATAGTACATACTGAATAATTCATAGTAGATACTGAATAATTCATAACATATACTGAATAATTCATAGTAGATGCTGAATAATTCATAGTAGATACTGAATAATTCATAGTAGATACTGAATATTTTATAGTAGATACTGAATAATTCATAGTAGATACTGAACAATTCATAGTAGATACTGAATATGTTATAGTAGATACTGAATAATTCATAGTACATACTGAATAATTCATAGTAGATACTGAATAATTCATAGTATATACTGAATAATTCATAGTAGATGCTGAATAATTCATAGTAGATACTGAATAATTCATAGTAGATACTGAATAATTCATAGCAGATACTGAATACTTCATAGTAGATACTGAATAATTCATAGCAGATACTGAATAATTAATAGTAGATACTAAATAACTCATGATAGATAATACTTCATAGCAGACACTGAATAATTCATGATAGATACTGAAAAATTCATAGTAAAAGCTGAATGAGTGTGAATAATAAGTCAGCAGTTTAATGGTTAACTGATCTGAGTCTGTATTTGGAGCCGACGTCACTCAGTCACTCAGTCACTCAGTCAGTGACATCACGGCTGCAGGTTAATTATGAATTCGGCTCACCTGAGCAGACAGCTGGTAGAGGAGCTCTGTGTGCTCCGATTACAAACACAAACGGCTCTTATTCTACCCAACATTATCCAGCACACAGAACCCTGCGCTGTTTACGCACCTGTTCACTCCGTATGGAATACAACCAGACAGATAACCCCTGCACTCCTCCGTCAGCAGACGCGAAAATCAGCATGTTCTCTCTCTCCGGTCTGCAGGTTAACAGCGCTCTGATAAAAGCACCTGCTGCTAACAAGCCCAAACGCTTTATTAGCACAGTTCGCACTTTCATCAGCACTAAATAACACAGATTTACAAAATACTTCTAATGAAATCATTTAGAACCACAGATTACACTATTAATCACTGCGGCATATTAAATGATATGTGAGGCAGCCTCTGTACACAATGTGACTTTTAACCTTATTTGACAGTATATTCGAAAGGACCACCAGCACATATGAATTATTATGCACTTCCTGGCCACTTTATCAGAAACCCCTCCACTGTAGCTCCAAAATGCAATTTTTTTGTATGGAAAAATTGAAGGTTTACATTCTTAGGATACATCAGGTGAAGTTCTTTGTCATGAGGCTAATTTGTCAGCCTGCCTAGTATTGATTAGCTACAACAACATGGTTGGCTGAATGAATAACTGATCCTAAATGTAGGTATTGTGATATAAACTCAGTCTGTTCTACAGTTTCTCATTAGGCTGAATGAATAACCGACTCTAAATGTAGGTATTGTGTTCAAGTGCGGTTCTGCGCTCTTCCTCACACTAACTGAGATCTTCCTCGTCTCCTCTTCTGTAGAGTCTCTGTTCAAGTGCGGTTCTGCGCTCTTCCTCACAGTAACTGAGATCTTCCTCGTCTCCTCTTCTGTAGAGTCTCTGTTCTAGTGCGGTTCTGCACTCTTCCTCACATTAACTGAGATCTTCCTCGTCTCCTCTTCTGCCTTCAGTGTGAGAAATGAGGAACAGTCACTCTTCACTCCAAACTCTTGGGAAACTGGGCGAGTTTTCAGATTTACAGATCTGCTGCAGCTCATTGTAAAGTTTTTCAGAGGAATCCGGGCAGAGTTACAGTTTCTAGGCTATGAAGGACCAACTGGGTGAACCAGTCTGCTACAGCGCCACCCTGAGGCAGAGCAGTGCTGCAGCTCTAGTTAGTTAACAACACCAAAGACAGAAGCTGACTGTGGGTGAAGCAGATAAACAATCAGCTCCACTGAATCTGGATTTGAGTGTCTATTTTTCCCAAATGGACAGCATAACGTCATAGTAAGCTCCTTTATAGAGACCCTTCTGAATGTTGATTTTGAGACATTCATGGGGTCCAAGAGGTTAACTGGGGGTCCTGGACACCCAGCACTGGACCTATGAGGCTGCACTGGAAATAATTACATCTCATCGGTTAGCATGTGATGATTTAGGCCTGCAGTTAGCACCATGCTAATTATCAGGATACAAGCTTCTTTTACTTGTTAGCCTTGTGCTAAAACTAAAGAAGTATTGTTTTCTTATCTACTACTTTCAGGGTTCGGACACTGGCCCATTTAATACTGCTGTTAGACTAAACTGGGTCAGTTGGACACATATTGTTCTTACTGCTGTATCTGAAATAGCTGTACAGCGTGAACTGTGGCCGATCAAGATTGCTCGTTTTTTAATCCTTTCTACTGCGCTTGGCTTTTGGGGTGTAAAGAGAGAGACAGTGGGGAGGCTGTGTTAAAGCTCAGCGGGGTGCATTCGTTTTTTCACGCCGACCGTACCACCCCGTCAGAAAGCCCAGAGATTTCATTTCCTGCCGTATTATTAGACGGAGGGTCACATCCAACTCGAGCCGAAGCAGAGAGCGGCCCGCCTGCCACGTCGGCGACGACACGCAGATAAACTGTCGCCGTGATTAAAGCAGATAAGTTGATGACGGATGAAAGGAATCGCGTCTTAATTAAATTCTGCACTTTCAGCAAGTTTGTCTTCGTATTACGGCTCGTAGGTGTAATATCCCCTCGCGGAACACCAGACGTGTCTGTACGAGGAGCGCTCATCCAATTGGGCTGTAAATAAATAAACAA
Organism: Colossoma macropomum; assembly: GCF_904425465.1. Lineage (NCBI taxonomy): Eukaryota > Metazoa > Chordata > Actinopteri > Characiformes > Serrasalmidae > Colossoma > Colossoma macropomum. Next base: position 32,929,794 of record NW_023494807.1, read on the forward strand.
ATAAATAAATAAATAGCAGATAGGTATTCATTGTGCACACCTGGGGCAACAATTACACTGTAATTGCATATGCGCTGGTGTCGGATTGCGCACGGATGCCAAACAGGTGTTAATATTGCTTTTTATAAAGTCAGTGCGCGGTTTTCTCAGCCTGCTGCAGACGCGTCCCGCTCTCGGGTTTTTAATAACTGGCTGTCAATCTGAGCCGAGCTCCGGCATTACGAGGGCTTTCATAACAAAGCAGAGTCACCGAGCGATATTAAAGCCTTAAAGACATGAGCGCACCGGCACACGCGCATGTGCACACGTACGGACGCGCGTGTGCAACCCGACATGCATGTTAATGCAAATGCTAAACAGACTCCGCCCGAGCGTTAAAGCTGCTGCGTACAGCTGGAATTATCAGACAAATCCACTGAGGACGCAGATTTAACCGCTCTAATTTACCAACACTTCAAACTTCACTCACGTTCAGCAGGAACGTTAATGCTTTCACAATAAGAGTCCCATAGAAGTTGACTGTCAAACGTAGGTTGAGTTGATTTTACTAAACACAAAGATATTTATTAAACACAGGAGTGGGAATTCAGGTGGATACATTTTTAAAATTTCTTTCATCCCAAAACTAAATACTCTTAATAGGTCAATTAGCATCTCCTATTATCATATATGCAGAAAGGAACCAAACATATTTTACAGTCACTGGTGTATGAATATGGTGTAACACCAGTGACGGTGACTCCAGTGACATTCTGGTTAAAACTGAGGATTCTGTAAATCGGCTGACTCGTTGGTCAGGTGACCTTGTGTAACTATTTAAAATCAGTAATAAAATGATATGTATAGCATTATTTTGACAAAATTTAATTACCCAGCCATTAAAGCACAAAACACAAGCCTCGACCCAAAGAAGCAGTTTAATAGAGCTGAAAATACTGTGTTAAAATGTAAAATAAGAGTCCTGATAACACCAGTGACCAAAATCTCTGTGACAAATTAATTTTTAAATAATCTTTTCTTATATAATCTTTTTTTAAATGTAGTATAACGTTAATGATATAAAACAAAACATGAATCTGTTTTATATAGGTTTCTGAGTTAAACCTCTTAAAACCATTGTTTTATATTAAAAATAGTTGAAGCTGTTCTAAACTTTTGGAGCTCTGCCGAATATTTTAAGGGTCTTTTAAGCCCTGAAACCTTTGTGACACAGTTTCCCCTCCAAAAAGATGGTTCTTTAAGGGTTCTTAAATAAAGATAACGGTTCTATTTAGAACCATAAACACTCATTTGCATACTTAACTCTCTATTGCATGATGTTGCCTGAGGGCAACAAACCTATTTTCCTCATTTTACAACAACATGATACATATTTATCAGCAATGAAAGGAGTAATAATGTAGGGAGGAGTTGCTCAGTGTATTAATTGCTGGGCCTTTTTATACCTTTTTTCTGTGGATGATGTGTTTCTGTACTGGACCATTTCCCACAGAAATGCAAATTTTCACAGATTTTTATCCATCAAAGTTATGATTCACATCTGTTTGGAGTGTGAAGTTCATTTTGCTACATTGAGTATCACATAAATGTTGTGAGAAATGAGTTTAACCAATAGTTGAACCTCAGATTGAGGAGGAACAATGCGGATTCTGTCCTGGCTGTGGAACAATGGACCAGCTTTTCACCCTCACACAGATTGCTGAGGGGGCATGGGAGTTTGCCAACCCAGTCTACATGTGTTTTGTGGACTTGGAGAAGGCTTACAACCGTGTTCCCTGAGATATCATGTGGGAGATCCTCCGGGAGTATGGGGTGCTGGGGCTACTACTTCGGGCCATTCAATCTCTGTACGCCCGGAGTGAGAGTGTGTTCGTATACTCGGCATTAAGTCGGACTCTTTCGGTGTTAGCGTTGGACTCCGCCAGGGTTGTGCCCTGTCTCCACTCCTGTTCGTGATATTCATGGACAGTGTGTCAAGGCGTAGCCGGGGTCAGGAGGGCATTATGTGTGGAGGCCGGTGGGTGGCATCTCTGCTATTTGCAGACGATGTTGTTCTTTTGCTGGATCGCATGGATACCTCCAGTCCTCACTGGAGCGGTTTGCAGCAGAGTGTGAAGCGGCTGGTATGCAGATCAGCACCTCCAAGTTTGAGTCCATGGTCTTAGCCCGGAAAAGGGTGGCATGCCCACTCCAGGTAAGGAGGTTCTCTCTCCAGGTTCTCTGCTCTCCCAACTGCTACCGCAACCCTATCTGGACTAAGCGGTTAACGATGATGATGATGATGAGTTTAAACATGCTTGTTCCCTACAAGCAACATTAACAGGGTAATAAATTAGTTAGTAGCAAGTGAGGAATCTCTTATTCAACCACTTGAAGGAGCACTGCAGTCATTGTTTAGTTATTCGTTTCGATTTTTTTTTTATTTTAGAATATTTTTTGTTATTGTGTATGGTCTAGAAGACCATTCCAGTTAATTCTGTAATGTAGCATTCAGCGTTCATTGTGTTTTATGGTCCATCAATTTTGGTTTTTATTTTTTTTTTGTGGGAGAGAAGTGCTTGAAAATGAACTGATTCCTTTTAATTTTTAGAATGGTTCAAATAGTTATTTGTGTAAATAAAAATAGAAAAAAATAGATTTTATAGATAGATTCGCACAACGTTACCTCAAGGCAACATACCACAAAAGGACCTCTGCACACATTATTTAATAAATCTTGTCTTTGATTTAAATAATTAGTTCAATTTTATGCAAGAAAACAGATTCAAACATTTTATTAAACAACTGATCTCATAATGTGTGCAATAGTGGGTTAAATGGTGAAGTGGTTGTTCAGATTGATGGAGAATGTGTTGAATATGGTTCTATACAGCACCAAGTTCTTCTATTGTTAAAAGCTTACAGTGGCGTCTAAGGTACTTGAGTTTTGCGTTATTAGGTAGATAGAAATGCAGCAGATAGAGATCAGGCTGGAAACGCTGTAACGCTCCTTTAGCCCAGCCTGCAGCTGTGCGTGCAGAAGCATATGGGCCAGGCTTCACGCTCCTGGCTGCAGGTCTGAGCAGGCGCTGAGTTCCTCCATCTGCCCAGACTGAGCCTGCCTCGCTCCCTGAGCTCCACTTACTGACTGCATTAGATTTATTAAGGCAATGAGCCTCCTGCCTGAAGCCCGAGGATACGACTCCACCTCCCTCAACACCTCCATTAACCCTTAAAGACCAGCAAGAAAGAGCAGCTATTTCTGCTGTTTATTCCACTTTTCTATGATAACAGGATCTCAGTGCTGTTATAAGAATGTGATCTAACAAAGGCGTAGTTTTGTGAAAATTCGTAGATTACCTTGTTAATGTCCATTTCTAAAATGCTAAATTTATGTTGGCCCCATGTTCTCTGATCACACATCTGATGCAAAATTCATACAGATCAAATCATGACTAAAAAGTGAGCTTTTATCACCTAGATTTAGCCTATTGGTCACATGTAACTACTGATTTTTATCAAAATTTTAGAAAATTGTAATTTGCAAATGACATGAAATCAAAAGGCTCAAATTGCAACCATTAGATGTTCATCCGAGATATAACTATACAAAATTTCATGACTTGATCGCTTCATAGTAGTGGTCCCAAAATTACAATCCCACGTGGACACCTTCATACATTCTGCCATCCTTAAATCTGGCCCGCAAAATCAGTGAGTGTGTTTACATGAACTCAATAATCAGTAATGGTGAGTGTGTTTAGTGTAGGTCAGTGATGGTGAGTGTGTTTAGTGTAGCTCAGTGATGGTAAGTGTGTTTAGTGTAGGTCAGTGATGGTGAGTGTGTTTAGTGTAAGTCAGTGATGGTGAGTTTGTTTAGTGTTGGTCAGTGATGGTGAGTGTGTTTAGTCTAGGTCAGTGATGGTGAGTGTGTTTAGTGTAAGTCAGTGATGGTGAGTGTGTTTAGTGTAGGTCAGTGATGGTGAGTGTGTTTAGTGTAAGTCTGTGATGGTGAGTGTGTTTAGTGTAAGTCAGTAATGGTGAGTGTGTTTAGTGTAGGTCAGTGATGGTGAGTGTGTTTAGTGTAGGTCAGTGATGGTGAGTGTGTTTAGTGTAAGTCAGTGATGGTGAGTGTGTTTAGTGTAGGTCAGTGATGGTCAGTGTGTTTAGTGTAAGTCAGTGATGGTGAGTGTGTTTAGTGTAGGTCAGTGATGGTGAGTGTGTTTAGTGTAGGTCAGTGATGGTGAGTGTGTTTAGTGTAAGTCAGTGATGGTGAGTGTGTTTAGTGTAGGTCAGTGATGGTGAGTGTGTTTAGTGTAAGTCAGTGATGGTGAGTTTGTTTAGTGTTGGTCAGTGATGGTGAGTGTGTTTAGTGTAGGTCAGTGATGGTGAGTGTGTTTAGTGTAAGTCTGTGATGGTGAGTGTGTTTAGTGTAAGCCAGTGATGGTGAGTGTGTTTAGTGTAAGTCAGTGATGGTGAGTGTGTTTAGTGTAGGTCAGTGATGGTGAGTGTGTTTAGTGTAAGTCAGTGATGGTGAGTGTGTTTAGTGTAGGTCAGTGATGGTCAGTGTGTTTAGTGTAGGTCTGTGATGGTGAGTGTGTTTAATGTAAGTCAGTGATGGTGAGTGTGTTTAGTGTAGGTCTGTGATGGTGAGTGTGTTTAGTGTAAGTCAGTGATGGTGAGTTTGTTTAGTGTAGGTCTGTGATGGTGAGTGTGTTTAGCGTAGGTCAGTGATGGTGAGTGTGTTTAGTGTAGGTCTGTGATGGTGAGTGCGTTTAGCGTTGGTCAGTGATGGTGAGTGCGTTTAGTGTAAGTCAGTGATGGTGAGTGTGTTTAGTGTTGGTCAGTGATGATGAATGTGGTTAGTGTAAGTCAGTGATGGTGAGTGTGTTTAGTGTAGGTCAGTGATGATGAATGTGGTTAGTGTAAGTCAGTGATGGTGAGTGTGTTTAGTGTAGGTCAGTGATGGTGAGTGTGTTTATTGTAGGTCAGTATGTTTAGTGTAAGTCAGTGATGGTGAGTGTGTTTAGTGTAGGTGAGTGATGATGAATGTGGTTAGTGTAAGTCAGTGATGGTGAGTGTGTTTAGTGTAAGTCAGTGATGGTGGGTATGTTTAGTGTAAGTCAGTGATGGTGGGTATGTTTAGTGTTGGTCAGTGATGATGAATGTGTTTAGTGTAGGTCAGTGATGGTGGGTATGTTTAGTGTAAGTCAGTGATGGTGAGTGTGTTTAGTGTAAGTCAGTGATGGTGAGTGTGTTTAGTGTAAGTCAGTGATGGTGGGTATGTTTAGTGTAAGTCAGTGATGGTGAGTGTGTTTAGTGTAAGTCAGTGATGGTGAGTGTGTTTAGTGTAGGTCAGTGATGGTGAGTGTGTTTAGTGTAAGTCAGTGATGGTGAGTGTGTTTAGTGTAAGTCAGTGATGGTGAGTGTGTTTAGTGTAAGTCAGTGATGGTGGGTATGTTTAGTGTAAGTCAGTGATGGTGAGTGTGTTTAGTGTAAGTCAGTGATGGTGGGTATGTTTAGTGTAAGTCAGTGATGGTGAGTGTGTTTAGTGTAGGTCAGTGATGGTGGGTATGTTTAGTGTAAGTCAGTGATGGTGGGTATGTTTAGTGTAAGTCAGTGATGGTGAGTGTGTTTAGTGTAGGTCAGTGATGGTGAGTGTGTTTAGTGTAAGTCAGTGATGGTGAGTGTGTTTAGTGTAAGTCAGTGATGGTGAGTGTGTTTAGTGTTGGTCAGTGATGGTGAGTGTGTTTAGTGTAAGTCAGTGATGGTGGGTATGTTTAGTGTAAGTCAGTGATGGTGAGTTTGTTTAGTGTAAGTCAGTGATGGTGAGTGTGTTTAGTGTAAGTCAGTGATGGTGGGTATGTTTAGTGTAAGTCAGTGATGGTGAGTGTGTTTAGTGTAAGTCAGTGATGGTGGGTATGTTTAGTGTAAGTCAGTGATGGTGGGTATGTTTAGTGTAAGTCAGTGATGGTGAGTGTGTTTAGTGTAAGTCACTGATGGTGAGTGTGTTTAGTGTTGGTCAGTGATGGTGAGTGTGTAGGTCAGTGTAGGTCAGTGATGGTGAGTGTGTTTAGTGTAGGTCAGTAATGGTGAGTGTGTTTAGTGTAGGTCAGTGATGGTGAGTGTGTTTAGTGTTGGTCAGTGATGGTGAGTGTGTTTAGTGTAAGTCAGTGATGGTGAGTGTGTTTAGTGTAGGTCTGTGATGGTGAGTGTGTTTAGTGTAAGTCAGTGATGGTGAGTGTGTTTAGTGTAAGTCAGTGATGGTGAGTGTGTTTAGTGTAGGTCAGTGATGGTGAGTGTGTTTAGTGTAGGTCAGTGATGGTGGGTATGTTTAGTGTAAGTCAGTGATGGTGAGTGTGTTTAGTGTTGGTCAGTGATGGTGAGTGTGTAGGTCAGTGTAGGTCAGTGATGGTGAGTGTGTTTAGTGTAAGTCAGTGATGGTGAGTGTGTTTAGTGTAGGTCTGTGATGGTGAGTGTGTTTAGTGTAAGTCAGTGATGGTGAGTGTGTTTAGTGTAAGTCAGTGATGGTGAGTGTGTTTAGTGTAGGTCAGTGATGGTGAGTGTGTTTAGTGTAGGTCTGTGATGGTGGGTATGTTTAGTGTAAGTCAGTGATGGTGAGTGTGTTTAGTGTTGGTCAGTGATGGTGAGTGTGTAGGTCAGTGTAGGTCAGTGATGGTGAGTGTGTTTAGTGTAGGTCAGTGATGGTGAGTGTGATTAGTGTAGGTCAGTGATGCTGTTGTACTCACAGATATTGGCGGTGCCTTTAGGGATGGGCAGGTAGGAGCCCATGCTCCACGCTCGGCCCTGGTAGTGTTTTTTACAGCGTGAGCAGTCCGGCCCCGTGGTGTTGTGCTCACACTCACAGCTCAGCTTTCCTTTCTCAAACACACAGCTGTTGGCGTGGAGGTTACACTTACACCTGAAGGAGTAAAGAGAAGAACATAATTTGAACCGAGCTGCTTCAGATAATGAAAAAATATGAGGATTATGCGACTGTTATATGTAATTTAGTATATATAGATATAGTATATCTATATCTTTAGCATTCTGCTTTACTTGCTCCTTTCAAAAGAAGGACCCCCATGGACCCTCACAGAGCAGGTACTATTTGTGTGGTGGATCATTCTCAGCACTGCAGTAACACTGACGTGGTGGTGATGTGTTAGTGTGTGTTGCGCTGGTCTGAGTGGATCAGACACAGCAGTGCTGCTGGAGTTTTTAAACACCTCAGTGTCACTGCTGGACTGAGAATAGTCCACCAACCAAAAATATCCAGCAGACAGCGTCCTGTGGGCAGCGTCCTGTGACCACTGATGAAGGACTAGAGGATGACCAACACAAACTGTGCAGGACAAGGTGGACTGACACTTAGGAGTGTCTAATAGAGTGGACAGTGAGTGGACACAGTGTTTAAAAACCCCAGCAGCACTGCTGTGTCTGATCCACTCCGACCAGCGCAACACACACTAACACACCACCACCACGTCAGTGTTACTGCAGTGCTGAGAATGATCCACCACCCAAATAGTACCTGCTCTGTGAGGGTCCATGGGGGTCCTGACCACTGAAGAACAGGGTAAAAGGGGGCTAACAAAGTATCAGAGAAACAGATGGACTACAGTCTGTAACTGTAGAACTACAAAGTGCACCTATATAGTAAGTGGAGCTGATAAAATGGACAATGAGCGTAGAAACAAGGAGGTGGTCAGAATGTTATGCCTGATCGGTGTACATGTAAAAACTGTAGCCCATCTGTTGCTTCAGTTTATCAGCCCCCCCTCATCTCTATTCAGCACTGAAATGAGACCACCATAGCACCACTGCCAAAGAGATATTTGGGTGGTGGTACTGCTACAAGTGTATCCGGCTCTACAGAAGCTGAAGCATTTCAATGTTCAGTTGCTTCACACACTGACAGACCTTGGTGTTTTTGCAAAAAACATAAAAACATAAAAATCTTCTCACTATTAAGATTTCTTTTGAAGTTAAAGCCGGCCTCCTGACCATCCACGTCCACTTTAATGTAACGTCTGATCTACAAGCCTTTCTGTCCAGGTTGGAATCTGCGATTACTCATCTGTTGCGATTACTCATCTGGCCATTAATTTCCAATTTCCGTGTGGCGTTTTTAGCGGACGGCGCTGCTGACCGTGGTTTTCCCCATTATAATCCCCTTTAACAAAGGCTCCTCGCTAAGCCGTAGAAGAGCGTTTCATTATGTCATTAAAAATCATCCCTCATTCCGCCGTGCCCCCACGGAGAAACGGAACAGAAACGCAGGTCACATCTGTGGCACAAAGGCAAAATCAAAAAGTCTCCCAGCGGTCGAGCTTTGGCAGAGAAAAAAAAAGAATAAAAGGAGTAAAAAGTCTATAGACGCCAACAGAGCTGCTCTCTTCAAAGCTGCTGTGATGTCTTTGGGGAGAGAGCTTTTGACAAAGAGTCGTTTTTGTTTCAGGGTGTTTTTTGAGGGCTTATTGTGGAACTGGACGATAGGGAATGTGACATGAGGCGCAATGCACAATAAATGTGCTTACAATTATTTTGTCAGTGCCACTATTTATTTATTTAATTAAATATAAGGGGGCCTGTATTATATGGATGATCTCCTTTAGATACAGTCACAATATGTGAGTTGATTCAGCCACTCAAAAGAAAAGCACAGACCAATAGAATGGGACGGTCTGGAGGAACTGCACATGATCCTAAGGTCTCTATGCCCAATGCCAAGCGTAGGCTAGAGGGGTATAAAGCCCCCCAGCATAGGGCTGTGGAGCAGTGGACCTGTGTTCTTTGGAATGATGGAGCTCCATCTAGTTCCTTTAGGATGAGTTGGAGTGATCCAGAACTGACCATCCAACATCAGTACCTGACCTCACTAATGCTCAATCAAATGTTCCAACATTGCTGTGAGGATTTGATAGAGTCTACAAATATTTTGGATATTCATAATTCTGCAAAACACCCTTTACTTTCTGTAATTTCTAGTCAAATGGCCATTAAAGCAACACTATGTAAGATTTTTTGTTAAACCTGAAAGAAGACTTGGAGAAAAATAACACACTAAAATATGGTGAGTGTGAGCTGCTGTGAGTCGCCCTGTAAAGCCTGAAATCATTTAAAAGTCAGAGGTGTCGGGGTTTTTCACACCACGTTGTACGTCTTTACGTATTAACACCACACACGGACCCTAAAAGGAGGTCCGGCTCGATGTTTCGGCTTCAAATGATCTCAAATTCAACATCATACTGATGAAGATATGATGACAATAGTAGATAATTTGCTCACATCCTCAGAAGATGCTCCTTCACCAAGTTTAGACTCAGTTTTCTTTGAATTCTCTTCTGCACGTTGCATGCAGATACACATTTCCACCAGAGAGGTCTCCAAATCCCCAAAGCTTACACAGTGTTGCTCTAAGTACATGTTGTTCATTTTTCAGCGTCAGGAAAAAGCAGAAAACGTGTTCAACAGAAAATGATACAGAAGCCTCAACAACTAAATATAAGGATGCATATCTGTCAAGAAGCTGTTACTGAGAAAAAGAGACACAGAAGAAGAACATTTGCACCGAAACACCAAAACTGGACGTCTGATACGTGAAGTAAGAGTTTATAAAAGGCTGAGTCTAAATTTGTGTTTACTTGGGATCACTTGGACGGTGAGAAGCAGAAAAAGATAAACCAACGTCTAAGACTGAACTTTGGAGGCGTGTCTGCAGATTCTTTGAGGAACTGAAAGTGAGTCTCCTGAAAAGAATGGAAGCTGGAATAAAGGGAAAGAGTGACTCACTGACACTTTTTTCCCCAATGATGAAAAATGAATAACTCGTGCTTAATATCTGTTTTAACTGAAAATTAAATGACTGAAATGTGGTCTCTGACTTTTTCACAGTACTGTAGTGCATTTTACAACATTAAAACATAATGGTGAAGCCTTGATGTAACATGATTAATGATTGGTCTGTATTCATTTCACTAAAAGTAATCATGTGAATTCCTTCAGAACAAAAACAAGGCCACAGACAAGGCCATCATCTGGAGCTGCGATTGGTCAACATGTTCACAACACATAGTAAAAAGCTTCTCCGAAACACAATCCACTTACAATGCGTGCAATTACAAATTTCCACCACAGAGGTCTCCAAATCCCCAAATCTTACACAGTGCAGCTTTAACTAAACCTTTCTCAATGCTGGTTGAAACTGAATGCTATCACTCTAGATTTTGCCCAAAATGTACGACTTTCAAATTATGTGTTGGGCAAAAAATGAATCCACAGGTTTTTCTTTACCCCAAATGTAGTCGATTATCCAAAGTGTGATTGGTTAGAGGGCTCATTTGCATATTGCAGCTGTACTGCAAAGGTCAATATTGTGATACTGATAAACAAATGATACATTGTGCAGCCCTAATTGTGCATCCACCAACACTCCCGATTTTCACGGAGGTCTCCCTATTCTTAATCCTTTCTCCCGCTGTGTTCCTGACAATTAATTTATCCCGTTAATCTCCTGATTTCATAGTAATACAAATAAAAAACTCAGATTCTGTGTGGGATATGTGTTGTGGTACCTGGCAACCCAGCCCAGAGGCAGAGGTGAGCATGTCCAAACTCAGTTTTCTGCTAAAAATGGATGAAACATTTCTTATGTTCTTTATTTATGGATTTTACTATGAGCTATGAATTCAAGACTAATTAAAAGTCATTTTACTTTCACATCCTTGTGTTTATTCCACTAATCTGTGGTGCGGGGGCATTGTAGGCCATTTGCCAACAACCTGGAAAATCTCTTTTTCACAGCCTAATGTCTAAAGAAGTCATGCGCTATGGATCCAAATCTCCAGTTTGATTTACTTTCTAAATAAAAACAAGAGGCAAAAACAGCAACACAAATGGACCCGTGATGTACATTAGATCATCTTCGTCATTTGAGCCGAGCGCTCTCGCGTTGCATATCAATTCTAAATATAATTTGCCATCATTGATTTTTGTGCCAAGAGGCAAAAGGTTACGAATGTGTTCTGTACTTCTGACCTCCGGCTGTCGTAGTGATATCATTGACCAATGAGTTAGTGATATCAACGACCAATCTGGATATGCAACCCCTCTCAGGGGAATCGGCGTACGCTGCAATATCGAGCTCCTGTTTGTTTCTTTCTCTGCACTTCCGAGGGAGGACTTTTCCCACCGGAGAATCGGAGCGGTTTGGATTTTGGGCTCTGAGCCAGTCACATCCCACAAAGTCAGAAATACATCCATTCTAATTGACTTCCTGCTCCTTTTGACACAGCTCATGAATGATGAATAACTGCGGGAAAAAGAGGGCAAAACATAATATTCCAACTTACCAGACACGACGTGCTTCTTTCAGTTCTGTCTGCCAAGTTAGAACTTTATATATGAGTTAGAATATCTGATTCTGGCTAAATATAGAAATGAACCTATATGTTAGGTCCTAAATCGCACTGAGATCCAAACGGATGGCCTTGTATTACCTTAAACCTCAAACAGGCTCTTTAAAGCTGCGCGATGTAATTTCTTGTTAAAACTGAAAGAAGTGTCATTACTGAGTGAGGAGAACAAATACAGGCTAAAATATGGTGAGCGTGCGGTGCTGAGTCGCCCTGTAAAGCCTGAAATCATCATTTAAAAGTCAGAGGCGTCGAGTTTTTCACACCACGTCGTACGTCTTTATGTACTAACGTCACACACAGACTCTAAAAGGAGGTCCGACTCGATGTTTCGGCCTCAAATGATCTCAGAATCAACATCACACTGATGAAGATGTGATGACAGTAGTAGATAATTCACTCACATCCTCAGAGACGCTCCTTCACCAAGTTTAGACTGAGTTCTCTTTGAATTCTCTTTCAATCATCAGATTCATCCACTCGGGGAAGAAGCACAACCCATGCTACAAAATGTTCTGTGTGCAGTTACACATTTCCACCAAAGAGGTCTCCAAATCATATATAGCGTAGCTTTAACTAAACCGTCCTTAGTGCTGGTTAAAAGTGCATGCCATCATTGTAGGTTTTGCTCAAAATGTAGGATTTATGCCAGTATTTATGCCAATATGTGGATGTTTGGTGTCTGAAGTTTGCTCTATAAAAGCAGACAAAGTTGTGTAGCGAAGCTAAAAACAGTAGCAGCATCTTGAAGGTTGAATTTTGTCCACACTTTAGTCCATGTTTATAGAAAACAGTGAGTCATACAGCATCAAAACCACATAATCAAGTCTATTATAGATTAATGAACAACTCCACATGCTTTTAGACATGCAGTTAACACCAAAAGCTTCCATTACTTGTTAGCTACATTAGCCTCATTGCTCCAGTGCTAAAGGTGAAGAAGCAAACCTCAGACACCAAACATGTCTTGGCTGACTGACAACATTAAGAGTGAGAGGAAAACTTTACTATCACTTTAACCTTGTAAAAGTGATGATCTCGCTGTATATGATAGTCTTTGTTGCAGTGAAGACCTTTTGTGTCAGTTCTGAATTTTAACATTCTGTGAGAGCACATTTTGTAATATCAGCAGTCGTCCCTCTGGAGTGTCCTAAAGTGCAGTCAATTAAAAGAAAACCCTGCTATATTTCTAATCTGCGGACGTATCAAACAGCCGTCATTTAGATAGAGAAAACTCCCCAAAGTGACACGCTCTGAGCCCTGACCCGTGGGTTAATTAAAAACCAGCCGAAATCTGGATCATCACTCCGATGTCACACAGTTAAAGGTGTCTGCGGCTGGGCGGCGGGGGACGCGATGCTTTTGGCCGCCGGCGTTGTCATATTGAGCGTTTCTCTGATTTCAATATCGCTCTCCTGGTGCCACTGGGACAGGGCCTTCACAGCAAACGGAGTGATGAAAATCCATTTAATAAGGCTTTATTGGCCTTTCTCTCACTGCAGTCCCAGAGTGGGCATTGGCCATTATCTAGCTCAGCTCCATCAGCTCTGCTCTTCTGCTAGCAATCACAGGCAAACGGTGGGCACTCAACTTTAAGGTACAAGGAATAAAGGTCAAGTTACACAGTTATCTTCTGTTATTTTCACTGTCTAGAAAAGATGTACATAGACCGATAAAAATGGTCCCACATTACTCAGAAAGAAATCTTTGCATTAAAAAATATTTACACTGTACATTAAGAATAAAGAAGCTTTTGGCCTTCTGCTGTAAAGTTACCAAAACTGGAGATCTGACAAAATTCCGTCTGACCCGACTGTAGCCCCACAAAATTCTGTCTGAACCGACTGTAGACCCATAAAATTCAGTGTGAACCGACTGTAGCCCCACAAAATTCTGTCTGAACCGATTGTAGCCCACAAAATTCTGTCTGAACCAACCGTAGCCCACAAAATTCTGTCTGAACCGACTGTAGCCCCACAAAATTCTGTCTGAACCGACTGTAGCCCCACAAAATTCTGTCTGAACCGACTGTAGCCCCACAAAATTCCGTCTGAACCGATTGTAGCCCACAAAATTCCGTCTAAACCGACTATAGCCCCACAAAATTCCGTCTGACCCGACTGTAGCCCCACAAAATTCTGTCTGAACCGACTGTAGCCCCACAAAATTCTGTCTGAACCGACTGTAGCCCCATAAAATTCCGTCTGAACCGACTGTAGCCCCACAAAATTCCGTCTGAACCGACTGTAGCCCCACAAAATTCCGTCTGAACCGACTGTAGCCCCACAAAATTCCGTCTGAACCGACTGTAGCCCCACAAAATTCTGTCTGACCCGACTGTAGCCCACAAAATTCTGTCTGAACCGACTGTAGCCCCACAAAATTCTGTCTGAACCGACTGTAGCCCACAAAATTCAGTCTGAACTGACTGTAGCCCCACAAAATTCTGTCTGAACTCGACTGTAGCCCCACAAAATTCTGTCTGAACCGACTGTAGCCCCATAAAATTCCATCTGAACCGACTGTAGCCCCACAAAACTCTGTCTGAACCGACTGTAGCCCCACAAAATTCCGTCTGAACCGACTGTAGCCCCACAAAACTCTGTCTGAACCGACTGTAGCCCCACAAAATTCATCTGACCCGACTGTAGCCCCACAAAATTCAGTCTGAACCGACTGTAGCCCCACAAAATTCAGTCTGAACCGACTGTAGCCCACAAAATTCAGTCTGAACCGTCTGTAGCCCCACAAAATTCCGTCTGAACCGACTGTAGCCCACAAAATTCCGTCTGAACCGACTGTAGCCCACAAAATTCAGTCTGAACCGTCTGTAGCCCCACAAAATTCCGTCTGAACCGACTGTAGCCCACAAAATTCTGTCTGAACCGACTGTAGCCCCACAAAATTCTGTCTGAACCGACTGTAGCCCACAAAATTCCGTCTGAACCGACTGTAGCCCCACAAAACTCTGTCTGAACCGACTGTAGCCCCACAAAATTCATCTGACCCGACTGTAGCCCCACAAAATTCAGTCTGAACCGACTGTAGCCCCACAAAATTCAGTCTGAACCGACTGTAGCCCACAAAATTCAGTCTGAACCGACTGTAGCCCACAAAATTCAGTCTGAACCGTCTGTAGCCCCACAAAATTCCGTCTGAACCGACTGTAGCCCACAAAATTCCGTCTGAACCGACTGTAGCCCACAAAATTCCGTCTGAACCGACTGTAGCCCCACAAAATTCTGTCTGAACCGACTGTAGCCCCACAAAATTCTGTCTGAACCGACTGTAGCCCACAAAATTCTGTCTGACCCGACTGTAGCCCCACAAAATTCTGTCTGAACCGACTGTAGCCCACAAAATTCTGTCTGACCCGACTGTAGCCCCACAAAATTCCGTCTGAACCGATTGTAACCCACAAAATTCCGTCTGAACCGACTGTAGCCCCACAAAATTCTGTCTGAACCGACTGTAGCCCACAAAATTCAGTCGGAACCAACTGTAGCCCACAAAATTCCGTCTGACCCAACTGTAGCCCCACAAAATTCTGTCTGAACCGACTGTAGCCCACAAAATTCCGTCTGAACCGATTGTAACCCACAAAATTCCGTCTGAACCGACTGTAGCCCCACAAAATTCTGTCTGAACCGACTGTAGCCCCACAAAATTCTGTCTGAACCGACTGTAGCCCACAAAATTCAGTCGGAACCAACTGTAGCCCACAAAATTCTGTCTGACCCAACTGTAGCCCACAAAATTCTGTCTGAACCGACTGTAGCCCACAAAATTCTGTCTGACCCAACTGTAGCCCACAAAATTCTGTCTGACCCGACTGTAGCCCACAAAATTCTGTCTGACCCGACTGTAGCCCACAAAATTCTGTCTGACCCGACTGTAGCCCACAAAATTCTGTCTGAACTGACTGTAGCCCACAAAATTCTGTCTGACCCGACTGTAGCCCACAAAATTCTGTCTGAACCGACTGTAGCCCCATAAAATTCTGTCTGACCCGACTGTAGCCC
The DNA here is from genome assembly GCF_904425465.1 of Colossoma macropomum. Classification (NCBI taxonomy): domain Eukaryota; kingdom Metazoa; phylum Chordata; class Actinopteri; order Characiformes; family Serrasalmidae; genus Colossoma; species Colossoma macropomum. The sequence continues at coordinate 32,945,212 of NW_023494807.1, forward strand.
CACAAAATTCTGTCTGACCCGACTGTAGCTCACAAAGGATTTTAGGTCAGATCCCATCAAGTTCAGACAAACATTTAAGCTCTTGCGTACAGTAGGTTAAGATATTTTCTCCAGGCCCTTTAAACATCTTAAAAAACCCCAATTCACAAATATATTTATAAATCAAACATAAATCACAACACTTTCCACTCTGGGAGAGGAAAGACAAAAAAGACAGATACTTCTTGTCTCCAAAGAGACTTTTATTTTGTGCTAAAGGTGCTAAAAGTTAAAGTTAAGTGTGTCAGTATGTTAGTCTGAGGTTCCAGCTCACACTTTTTAGCCCCCGGTGGGATTTCTGTGTTTTTTATTCAGATAGGTCTGAAATGGGGTCTCGAATACAAACAGAGAGCCTGCTTTGGATGTCTAGCATATGCATTCTCGACGTGCTTTGCCGAGTTGATAAAACTATAAAATCCTCAACTCTGTTTCACTCTTGCTCTCCGAGACGTTCCCCCGTCTGTCTGCACCTGCACTCCTACGTTCTTTTACAAAGACACACAAACAAGCTTGGAAAGTGCTCCTCCGTCTGCATAGGAAGTAGAAAGCACACTTTCATGTGGTTTCTCACGCTATACTCCTCTGCCTGACCTTGGTTTTCTCTCGGCGTGTTGACAGTGCTGACAGCCTGTAGTGCTCTCGCTTCAAAATGACAGCCTCCTCTATTCCCCACTCTCGCTCTCTTTCTGCACATACTTCAAACCAGCTCACTGCAAAAGTTGTTTGACTTGTAGCCACTGGGGCCGCAAGACGTGGACCAAACACCAGCACTGCGATTAAACTGGTACATAAGGCCGTAAACATTACAGCTAGGGCTGGGTGATAAAATGATAACGATAATTATCGTGATATAACTTTTCCTCGATAGAGCGATACGACATGTTCGATAAATGTTCGATATAATACAGCACTCTCACACTCCCACGTTCAGCGAAAGCCTTGGTGGCTTTTTCTACTGCAAGGAAAGCGACACTAATGTGCTGTCGCCAGGAGAGGGCGCACTTCTGAGTTTTTCTACATGATTAGAGAGGGAGGGGGCCACGAGTAAGATGAGTCTTTAGCAATGGCTGAAACGAGGAGTTATACGATCTGTTCTCCTGTGACCGAGTGTGAGTGACGAGGTCAGTGGTGTAACTGAACTGACCTACAGTGAACTCACCTCTTTCTGTACATCCTAACAGCTTTAGCAGCGTTAAATCACAATCCTCACAACTACAGCACTGTTACAGCGCTCGGACAGTCATATTTCAGTATTAGTGCATTCCCAAGCAGCGGCCCTGATTTAAACGAAAGTAAACTGAGGAAGCTGTGAGGCATTGGAGAGCGGGAGAGCGCTATCTTTCCAGGCTAGCTGTTTTTAGTAGCTGGCTAACTTGAAGCAGCTCCGTCACTCACACAGCACGGAGAACTGATGATACTGTAGATCAAACACGACACAAAAGCTCTGCTTTCAGTTTAAACGTACCTAAAAGGAGGACTCTGTTTGTCTGGTGTTGATATTTTGTGGTTCACCCCTTAAACTACTACGATAGTATAGAGAAATCCAGTCGTCTAGCTGGTGTCTGAGTACTGTGATGTCATGTGTAGCGGGGTAGCCGAGCGCTCGGCACCAGCTAAAATAATCTGTTTTCTTTCTTAAATTATGACTATTACAAAATAGCCCTGCCTTTCCAGCTGGTAAAAACAGCTCAGCAGGCACTTTCCCCCACTCTCCCATAACAGATCTGTGAAATGTTCCACTGGTTGGTGAGTGTTTGTTGTGTTCCGACCATAAAGGATAGTTTAAAACAGTAATTAACCACCCAGGAGCAAAAATCAGCCTTCAAACTTGAAAGAAGTAATGATTTGACATTTATCGCGGTATGTATCGATATCGAACGATATGAATTTTGTTTATTGTGATAACATTTTTGGCCATATCGCCCAGCTCTAATTACAGCACATTAAAAACATGTTGGTGTGACGTGGTTAAAGACTGTCCTGCATTATTTTGACTGAAACAATCTTTGCTCTGCCAACCGGACTGCTTCCTTCGCCAGTGCCTTGGGGGACACAAACAAACTGGTCAGTCATTCAATCATAGAACCACTTCTGATTCAGCTGAGCTACCCTCGTAAACTTTGTCCTAAAAGCAGAATGAATTATTCTGTGAATTATTACAGACTTGTGTACTTTAAATATTCCCTGCTTATTCTGGGTCTGTTTACAACAGAATCCAGTGACACATTCCCATCTCAAATAGGCTATTTATGAACTGTTCTCGGCTCGGAATATGAAGATAAAGCGTTCTAAATAAACTCACTGTGCATCCAGTAAAGAAGAGCGATTTTGGTTATTTACACATGGAAATTGAAATTGCAGCAAATTTCAAATAACCAAAATCGTGAGTGTAATCTGTAGCGTCCATACGTCTGCGTGACATGTGTGATGCGAAGCAGAGTCAGATTCTGTATCCTTCAGCTTGTCAACAATTTCACATGTACATCTGTCCATGAGAGGGCGCTCTAAGCACGATTTGTATTTACGACAGTGGTGTAAAAGTGAAATACACTCTAAAACTCTAGGGGGAGCCCAAGAGCAAAAAATATGAATTCACAGTTGTCCATAATGCTGCTTTTATAGAGTAATGCTATTTTTTTTGCCACCCCTAAAATCTCAAGGTCTAATCTGGCAACCTATTCTAAAAGTTCTAGCTACGCCTGGGAAATTCATACAAAGAAGGAACTTGGAACGTGATTCCCACTCGGAAAGTTGTGAGTTTCTCAAAATCTGCGTTGCGAATCCGTGACGTCATTTCAACAGAAAGCAAGAATAAACAAGTGTTTTATGTGGACTTTTAAGTGCCTGTTGCAAGATTTTGGATCAATCTGCATATAATTTTTAGCTGTAAATTAATTTCCGTGAGTATTTTGGAGATGATTTCTGCTTCAGAAAAGTGCTTTTGATGACTAGTGTTACAGTAAAGCTGGTGATACTGTATATTTTGATGTATTACAATACAATATTACAGTATTTGTACAGTAAGGTGTTTAATATAGTACGTTGTGCCTGTAGTATAGATGCTTTCTTGCATTTATACAACATTGGGAATCCTGTATAAAACTGTAAAACACATTTACAGTATCATACAAGCTTTAACACAATGCATTACTGTAGAGATGACAATGTTTTACATGCTAGCATCTTCAAAAGCCTTTAACACTAAGATGTATCATCACTGCCTGTGCATTCATCTCCAAAATGACCGTTATTTTATAAATACTGAGTTGCTGCTGCAACAATACACACCTTAATAAACATTCCCTGATTCTTCCTCTCCAAACACAAAGAACACAGACCTGAGAAAAACAGTGCTGCTATGCTAATGCGCCACACTGGCTCTCAAATCTAGCTAATAAAACTGGCTTCCTTGATGTGAGAGCAGTAAATTTCCCTCAGTAAGAGTGAGAACAGGTCCTGCTCCGCCTGCTGATTAGCGTCTGGGTTCCATTGTTTTGCTCTGCCTCAGGCTACAAATGCCATAATATGTAATAGGCTAACTCAGTCAGGCTAATTCTGAATACATGAGCAGAAACTACAGGGAGTCGAGAGCAAACAGGGCAGATCGCCATCAAATCAGACTCAGAGGTGCTGCGTCTGAGGAACCGAGCGGCAGGGACTCCGGGATCTGCACGAGACTAGACGACGCTGAGAGCTCGGATCATCTCAGGAGAAACAGAACAGCCTCCTCTCAGAGCTCGACCTTCAGGGAAGAAACACCTTCACCTGCAGGACGACGGGGGGCGGAGATCAGCTTTGATGTTTTGGAGGTGGAGAAGAAGCAGCTACTGAATGTAAACTACAGAGAGAGAGAGAGAGAGAGAGAGAGAGAGAGAGAGAGAGAGACAGACGAGAACAGAGAGAACCTGGAAACCCAGAGAGGAGAGAACCTGCACACTCTGCAGCCTGATGCAGACAGAGGAGATACACATTTTCTATAACGCTGCCCAAAATACAGATCAATCAGAAAAGCGATCTTTGAACAGTTTGGAAAAATAAGTAATGCGACTCTGATAAACTTTATGTTGTTCTTGGAGAAGAAGCCGAGACGGCGACAGTAGCAGACACATATATCTCAGCTCTGCATCATCATCTCAGGAAAGATCCTCAGGAACCTCTTTAGAACTCCACTAATAACATCATCACTACTGATCTTCTTAAATATACTATTTATATACTCTTTATGCATTTATTTGTTCTGCTTATAGTCTTTTTACCTCTATCCATAGATATTATTGTACTATAGGTAATCTTATATATATATATATATATATATATATATATATATATATATATATATATATATATATATATATATTTCAGTTTTTGAGAGAATTTGAAAATACTTGTTACACTTTACATTGTGTGTAAATTTCATTATGAATGGATCTAAAGAAATGGCCCAAAACGTCTGGTTCCATAATGAATTACATTAAAAGTAAAGTATGTTTTATTTCTTCTCCTGTAAAGTTACCATTTCTGAGATACGAGGTTCTGTTCTGACAATAGCGATATATAAATATATCGCTATATATGTGTGTGTGTATGCAGAACTGACTTCAAAATAAAATGTATGTGCCCATATATGTATTTTACATCATTTACATTTACTGCATCTCATTATTATCACTTCTTTAGTCTCAATTCATGCAAATAAAGCTTTATTTATTTTACATTTATTTTTTTAATGTATTCTTTATTTTTCTTTACATTGCATGTAAGTTTCATGATGAATGGGCCAAAAGAAATGGTCTAAAATTAGTTTGAAAAAATTCTGGTTCCATTGACTTACATTGAAAGTAATGTGTGTTTTTTCCTTCTACTGTAAAGTTACCATTTCACAGATACAAAGTTTTGTTCCTGACAGCAGCGATTTGTTTTTAGTTCTACAAAGTATGTTCCGCTTTGAGCTGACTTTTATGTGCTTTGGCAACACTGAACTCAGAACAGTCATCACAATAAAGACAGACAGAAAGAGTGAGAGAGACACACAGACAGGCCATTGCTTCCAATCGAGTTCCCAACCTGTACAATCACTTAAGACAGTAAAAATGTGTCTGAAGAGGCAGATGTGGGTTAAACTGGGCTCTAAATGCTGTAGTTTAGGCCCAGCTTACAGAAACTTCAGACAGTCTCAGCTGTTCGTCTACACTCGGAATAAGGGGTTGAAAAATGTGTGACGTTGATTTTTAGCCGAACTACTCCTTTAGAAATCAGATTTATAAAAAAATCTGTTTGTTTATATAAAAGGAATGGAAAAACAGGTACGGTTGATCTGGTTGTTTGCCTCCAGCTGTTGTGCTCTGTGCTCTGTGCTCTGCCACAGGCCTTCAGCAGTGAAACGCTCGCTCTGAGCCGCGTGCCGAGTTATTCCGAGGGCTGCTCAGGTGGAAATCCCTCATTCTTCATCTGTATTGGAGCACAGACGCCTGTGCTGAGGTGCTATTGAATCCGGAGAGTGGTACAATAGTCTTTTGACATGCTCTTTGCCTCAGGAGCGCTCGGTGACCCTCCGGAGCCGCGGCCGTATCCTCCCGCTCGGTGACGGTATTGAAATGAGGCGTCCTATTAGACCCGCGCGGCGGCCAATTTTCGCACTCATCCGGGTGGAATGTAATACATCTCGGGCAAATTGTTTGCGTCTCACCTCGAAATGTAGTCAACCCCAGTGGCGCTCTTCAAATTTCCGGGGAAATATTAGGAATTCATCACAGCGTAATTCCCCCGCTCCGATTATTCCGCCGCGGCCCAAATCCGATTTGAATTGAGGCGCCCTGGTTGGCTTTGCTGGGAGCTACGCCTGCAATTTGTTTCAAATGACAGAGCTTATTATGGAGCTCCAACACTGATCTGCATGCGCGCTAAGCTAATGAAAAGCCTGGCCTCCATCAGGCACTGACTCAGTTAGATATAGAGGAGGTGTTTATGGTGAGTGATCGTTTATGGGTGCTCAAGATTTTGTGTATGTTTTCATTTTAATGCACTCATATATTCATACGCAAAAGGCTCAACAACCCCAGTCAAGTGATGTTTTGTCTGACACATCTTCTATGGAGAAGACACTTAAATATGGACATTTTCTGCTATAATCAATTTCAGACTGCTACTATTGATCCATTTATCATGAAACCTTCATATAATCTAAATGTTTTGTTCTGAGAGTGACGATATGTTTCAATACATTGTAATACTTATGTGCACATATTGGCAAATATTCATATTTAAATAGTCAAAAACTAGTCTAAAGTCTAAAATCTTCTATGGAGAAGACACTTAAATATGGACATTTTCTGATAATTTTAGAGCACAATTTCTACTTATTTGCTAAGTTTATCATTTTCAAAAAAATAACACAATTTAGGCTTATTTGTCCCCCAATGTGTTAAATTCAGTACATAAACAATCAGTGTGCATTAAAATGTGCAAAGGTGTGTCTCTGTCAGGGATGTGTAACTTATTTTTCACTCAGAAAATCAACAAAAACATGGAATTTCACTAGGGTGCACAAACATGCATATGACTGTATCTTGAAAAAAACATTTTTTTTTGGAAATTAAAGTGTTTGATGTCGTATATAAACATAGTTAAAGTAACCCAGTTTTCACAGTACATATAGGAAAAATAACAGCCCATTTTCCATTTACTGTTTTTGTAATGTCACAAAAACCAACACATATCGTTTAATCAGTCTATAGCAGTTTAGCCCCACCCATTCAGCTTACAGCAGTTTAGCTCCACCCCTTCAGCTTACAGCAGTTTAGCTCCACCCATTCAGCCTACAGCAGTTTAGCTCCACCCATTCAGCTACAGCAGTTTAGCCTCACCCATTCAGCTACAGCAGTTTAGCCCCACCCATTCAGCCTACAGCAGTTTAGCTCCTCCCATTCAGCTACAGCAGTTTAGCCCCACCATTCAGTCTACAGCAGTTTAGCCCCACCATTCAGCTACAGCAGTTTAGCCCCACCATTCAGTCTACAGCAGTTTAGCTCCACCATTCAGCTACAGCAGTTTAGCTCCACCATTCAGCTACAGCAGTTTAGCTCCACCATTCAGCTACAGCAGTTTAGCTCCACCCATTCAGCTACAGCAGTTTAGCTCCACCCATTCAGCTACAGCAGTTTAGCTCCACCCATTCAGCTACAGCAGTTTAGCCCCACCCATTCAGCTACAGCAGTTTAGCTCCACCCATTCAGCTACAGCAGTTTAGCTCCACCATTCAGCTACAGCAGTTTAGCCCCACCATTCAGCTACAGCAGTTTAGCCCCACCATTCAGCTACAGCAGTTTAGCTCCACCCATTCAGCTACAGCAGTTTAGCTCCACCATTCAGCTACAGCAGTTTAGCCCCACCCATTCAGCTACAGCAGTTTAGCTCCACCATTCAGCTACAGCAGTTTAGCTCCACCATTCAGCTACAGCAGTTTAGCCCCACCATTCAGCTACAGCAGTTTAGCCCCACCATTCAGCTACAGCAGTTTAGCCCCACCATTCAGTCTACAGCAGTTTAGCCCCACCATTCAGCTACAGCAGTTTAGCTCCACCATTCAGCTACAGCAGTTTAGCTCCACCATTCAGCTACAGCAGTTTAGCCCCACCATTCAGCTACAGCAGTTTAGCTCCACCATTCAGCTACAGCAGTTTAACTCCACCATTCAGCTACAGCAGTTTAACTCCACCATTCAGCTACAGCAGTTTAACTCCACCATTCAGCTACAGCAGTTTAGCTCCACCCATTCAGCTACAGCAGTTTAGCTCCACCATTCAGCTACAGCAGTTTAGCTCCACCCATTCAGCTACAGCAGTTTAGCCCCACCCATTCAGCTACAGCAGTTTAGCCCCACCCATTCAGCCTACAGCAGTTTAGCCCCACCCATTCAGCTACAGCAGTTTAGCTCCACCCATTCAGCTACAGCAGTTTAGCTCCACCATTCAGCTACAGCAGTTTAGCTCTACCATTCAGCTACAGCAGTTTAGCCCCACCATTCAGCTACAGCAGTTTAGCCCCAGTATTTATTATATTCCAAATAATTTTGGACTGTTTCTGTTGGTCCATTCATCATGAAACCTTCATGCAATGTAAATGTTTTGCTCTGACAGTGAGAATATATTTGAATATATTGACATACATGTGCATGTATTGGCATATATTTATATGTATTTAATAGTCAAAAATCTTTAAATGTCATATGTCAAATGTCTTTAAATATCTCAAAATGTCACATATATTGCACATATTTTTTTAATATGAGAAAATACATGTACAAATATTTTTCTTCCATGTGGATAATGAGAGGAGTCACAAAGTATGGGTTTCTAATAAAGTGGCCACTCTCTCTGGCCTCGGCTAAGTAAGGGAATATGAAGCATAAGTAAGTTTCTGGCTCCGGTGCCGCCGTGTCCTCAGCTCTCTCCTGTCACGGCTCTCTTTGAAGTTATTTTCATTAAATGCAACCGAATTGGCTCAAAGAAGGTTAGCGCTAATGTAACTGGCTAAATGAATAATGCAGCATAATTTTTAGGGAGGCTGAACGTGTTGGCATTCATGTTTATCGCTGTCCCTCCGGGGAGTGTTTATGTTGATGTTTTTATTTCCCAGCCTCTCGTTTATTATTTACAACCCCAGCAAAGCCTCTAATTACACCTAATTAAACATCTGACTCGTGAAACCGATTGGCAGAAAAACTGAGACACAATCAGAGCTGAATCTACATTTCTAGAGTCACACACGCGAATACGAGTCCACAGGCAGGTCATGAAAAACCCAACCCAGCAAATTCCTTTACAAAGCATGACGTCTTTCAGCTCTGGATTCTTGGGTGTGAAGGAGGTAATTCAGCTGCATCCATCAATCCTGGACTGTTATAATCGATTATTTATAGTAATCGACGTCAATAAGGACCCCCGCTGCCACGTTGGTAAGCGATAGAGCTGATAGAGCTCGTATCGTCACCGTTGCTGCAGCTGGATGAAGACCAAGCAAAACAGACCACCAAAAATGAAAATATACACCGATCAGTGCAACATTATGACCACCTCCTTGTTTCTACACTCATTGTCCATTTTATCAGCTCCACTTACTATATAGGTGCACTTTGTAGTTCTACAGTTACAGACTGTAGTCCATCTGTTTCTCTGATACTTTGTTAGCCCCCTTTTACCCTGTTCTTCAGTGGTCAGGACCCCCATGGACCCTCACAGAGCAGGTACTATTTGGGTGGTGGATCATTCTCAGCACTGCAGTAACACTGCTTCATTTCATTCCTTTCAGTTCTGAAATAACGTAGAATGAAGTCATTCAGTACCTACTATGAATTATTCAGAATTAACTACGAATTATTCAGTATCTACTATGAATTGTTCAGTATCTACTATGAATTATTCAGTATCTACTATGAATTATTCAGTATCTACTATGAATTATTCAGTATCTACTATAACATATTCAGTATCTACTATGAATTATTCAGTATCTACTATGAATTATTCAGTATCTACTATAACATATTCAGTATCTACTATGAATTGTTCAGTATCTACTATGAATTATTCAGTATCTACTATAAAATATTCAGTATCTACTATGAATTATTCAGCATCTACTATGAATTATTCAGTATCTACTATAAAATATTCAGTATCTACTATGAGTTATTCAGTATCTACTATGAATTATGCTGAGGTCCAAAACCTCCTAGAACTGCAGTGGAACGTCTTAGAACACTCAGCATCTCTCAGCATATGAGCTATGAGACTGAAATTGGCTTCTTAATCGATCAGATAATTATGAATCCTTTAAACTCTAACAAAGGTTCTTTACACATGGATATCTTACTTGGCTCCAAATGGTTCTATCCATTAAATGGCTTTCTAAGGAAGCAGTAGTAGTTGTACTATTCTTCTATGGCACCATGCAGCCTTATTTTTAAGATTTTTATTTTTGCTTTTGGAGATTTATTAAGAGTTTTTTTCTGTGTGTTTGTGAACCTCAGTGCCATATTTATTTCCTCCTTAAAATCTCAGGCTTATTATTCAGTAACTACAGGGACTTCAGTGCAAACTGGCTGAAATATTCTTAGATTATAGAAGAGAGTAATAACACTTTGGGACCGCCGGTGGGCCCTGGCCATTTTAAGGGGTCAACACAGGTGGTTAGTTAGTCAGCATTAGCTCTGTTAAGGCCACTGAAAAACAAATGCACCGAAGGACTTGTAAAAATATGATATTTCTTCTTGAAGTAAACACGATGACACAAATCTCAGAGTCGATTAACAGTAATGTTTGATAATGTCTGAGCTGAAGTGACCACAGTGGGTCTCTGATGCATGAATCATTCTCATTCTGTTACTCAGAGATGAGCATGAGAACCAGCAAAGCCTGGAAACGTTTATCATTACCATATTCAGAGGACACCACGGCACTATAGGCTAAACCAGAGTGACATGTAGAAACTTGTAGTCTTGGTTTATGCAGATTATTGCTGAGCACTACAGCAGAATCAGACTCAAGAGAAAGAAGGAATTCATAATTAAATATTAATGAATACAATGGAACAGAGAGAAAAGTGGATCACACACTGATATGGACGAGTAGAAAAGGGTTCGATATAGTACCAAGTACAGGTTCCATGCCTTGTAACAACAGCGGAACCCTTTAGGGTGCTGCAACATCCATATACAAAATATATGTACATATATGAAAATATAAATATATAATTATATTTATATAGCACCTGTCATACACTAAATATGCGGCTCAAAGTGCTTCAAAATACAAAGTAAAAAGAACAGAGGAAGAAGAGAAAAAAGATAATTAAAAATAAAATAAACATAATAAATAAAGCACATACATATACATTATATATATATACATATATATAAGGAACAATAATTTTTTCAAGTAATTTCGGGTCGTTTCTTTTGGTCCATTCATCATGAAATTTTGATACAGTGTAAAGGGCAACAGGCATTTTCAAACTATGTCAAAACTGGAAAACGACAAAGGTGGACATATGAGGTCATCACCACTTGAGCAGCGATTACACACACACAAACACACACACACACACACACACACACACACACACATACATACATATATATATATATGTGTGTGTGTGTGTGTGTGTGTGTGTGTGTGTGTGTGTGTGTGTGTGTGTGTGTGTGTGTGTGTGTGTGTGTGTGTGTATTTTTATTGGTTCATTCATCCTGAAATTTTTAATAGAAAGGGTGGCTGATAATTCAAATTATGTCCATAAATTTAAAAAAACGAAGGTTTTGTTCCCGACAGCAACAATATATATGAGACAAATCTTCCATTATAAGTTAAGCAAGTATTTTAAGAAAGTATTTCTCTGATATCAGTGTTGCAAAGGCTAATATCACAATAATGATTATTATACAATATATTATACAGCCCTAGAATAATTGATAGCAGACTCTAAATAATTCATAATGGTTATTGAATAATTTACAAAGGTTACTGTTCATAGCATTAATAACTGAATCCTAGGCCTGAAGTTTAAAACATTAAACGTTTAAAGTCGAAAAATCAACTCTGAACACAACAGAAGCGTAAACCGTTCTGCAGGAAAGAGTGAAAGTGTGAAGTGACGGTTGTTTATGGGATTAAAGTGTATCAGACAGTGCGGTAATCGTAGTTCAGAAGCGGATGGTTGTAGGAGGAGATTGTCTCTCTACCCCTCCCTCTATTCCTCCCTCTCTTTCTCCCCAGCCTCTCCACACATCAAAGCCTGGCCCGCCCCGCATGCCTTCATTAAACACAAACAGCAGCCACTTAGCTCCGCTTTGCTCGGATTAGCATTTCAGAATGGGCTCCGGAGCCACAGGTCCAATGTATTATTCACTGTCATTACAAACAGACTCATAACTCAGCCTGGCAGCGAACACAGCCACTCGCTCGGCCCACCGACCAGAACCGCTCAGCACTGACAGACCAGCAGCGTTAACTCAGCCACATTAGTGCGTTATACACAGGAAAAATACATTCAGACATGCACATTCTACACCAAGCAAATCAGCGCTTTCAACACAGCAACTTATTTTCACAAATTTTACACGCCAGCTGCCATTTACAGCGTGCGAAGATTTCATTATGAGTGGATGATCAATACACTGTTAAAAATGAGGTCAGCTCAACTCAAACCGATATAGTATCTGATTACATGGCTTTTCTTGAGTTGACTCAACTCGAAGACACCAGAGTTCACACAAGTCAAACTTCTTAGTTGAGTCTCTTAATTTTTTTGTTCTGCGTCTGAGAGAAATAAATAAAATACGTTTGTTTTTATACTCAATTTCTCCACTAGCCAGGACTCTCTCCAATACACAATCCTAGTAGACATTTTTCCTCTTGCGTACACATTTATGGATGGATATGGCACTGCTGGGGCTCAAACTCACAACCTCCTGTTGGGGTGATGGCTTAAAGCCTCAGCGTACTTCTTGTGAAACAAAATTCTCGAGGGTGACGCGAAGCTGAAAGCGCCTTCGCGAGCTTTTTTTGTGTTTTGGTTTTGTCGCGGATGCTCCACTAATGCAGGTGACGCTCTATGATAAGTTCAATGACAACTTGAAAACGATTCTATCACAGTTCCAACTATGGCGAGTCCAGGATACTGCGACTATTTAAGGTGGAACGGGAAAATTTGAACATGAAGCTGGCAAATAGGGAGCCAACTTCAGCCTCATCCTGTTGTGAACCAAAATAAAAGATAACCTATATGTTTTGGTGCTTAATACCAGTTAGTAATACCGAATAACAGACTTAACATCTTACATTTAGGAGGTATTCGTTGTTTGTTTAACAGAGAAATATTGGCGACTCTGCCAAAGAGCTCATTGTACTTCTTTCAAAACGAACCTCTGCAAAGTCATCCATCTTTAAACCCTTTTTAACTCTGAAACAGTTGAACTGTAATAAGGCACAGTGACCTGCATGTCTCTTCTGACCATATTTTTTTTTCTTTTTCCATTTTATTCATGCAGAATTGATGCACACATTGGAATCAAGTGAGCTAAAATGGCTTTATAACCATAGTTATCATCTTGCCTCGACTCAGAGATCTACTCCTCTGTGTAAAACTCCACACTACAGGAGTTTTGTGCTGGATTTTACTTTTCACCACATCTGCCTACAGCATCTCACACTCAGGCATTTGTTTAAGTCCAAAGAGCGGTGACGGTTTCCATTCCGAAGTGGCCGCACAGCTGAGTGGTTTCGCTAAAGCCAGCGTGAAATTTATAGGCCCAATTTAAGCCCAGCAGGCTAACAGGTTCTGTGTCAGTCAAAGCTTTTTAGAGTCTATAAAGGCGTAAATGTGACTTACGTACTTATATAATGTCTCCAGCCCAAAGTGCATTTTAGATTCATCATAATCCCGCAGGCTGCCCAGGGGTTAGCCAGCAGTCGAGCTAGAAAAGCACGCTTTCAGCAGAGCCGGGAGGAGTTTAGCTTAGCATTTCCATTTCAGAGATGCTCTGATACAAACGCAGCTCCATTTACATTAAACACACAAGCCGTTCATTAAAGATGCGCAGTCATATTGATGTCGTCCAGGATTTTCTCTCTGGCAGGGCGACGGGTCCCCGGTGGTTATTATTTAATCAGCGGTAAATGGTCTTAATTAGTAGATTAGTCTCTTTCCAATTAGCCGCCACTCTAATTGCTCTAATCTACCACCGCAGTCCTCTGCATCCTAATTTGGAGACCCACATTTAGACTCACCGAGGACCAATCTGACGCGTCATCATGAACTACGTTATCCTCACATAAACCAGCCGCTTACGAGCCACTCTGGCCCAATTTAGGGAACAGCTGGTGTGTTTTCATTTCCATTGTGCCATCATCCGACTCGCGGTGATATTTTAAGCCGTGGTTTGCCTTTGAAGCACCGCAGGAGGCAGACTAATTGGAGTGGATGCATAGCTTCTGCACACAGACTGTCAGTTACTGTTTCAGCTGAAATTCTGCGTTAGAACCGATAAGGAACCGAAGGAGCACTGGGCCTTGTTCAGGATCAAGAGCAGATTTGACCACCTGAATGATGCACAAATTCATGAAACTGTTGTGCAACATCGAAACAGACGGCTTCAGTGCGTGAAAACAAGCGCCTGTGCATCACCACTTAAGTTACATGTAACTGTGCAAGGGACACGCCCCAATCAGCTCTCATTTACACATCATTTACATTGCATCACACCCTAATTCATGCAGAGGTTTCACAGTGAGCCAGTAAAAGCAAAGCAGCTCATGAGTGAAGGGTTGGAGTTTAGGGTCAAGCTGGGATTGCACTGCTCCCCCTACAGGCCAGAGCTTAAATAATGTCAAAAAACTGTTGAAATGCATAAAATGTGATTTTAAGTGAAATCATCTTAAATCTAGTCTATATATTTAGCATTTCTTGTTGTAGAAAACTGTAAGATTATTCAACATAAATGACTTGTTTTAAGTAATTTTATGTAGTGCAATTGTCTTATTACAATGAATTAAGATGCTTTAATTAGACAAGATGATTTAAAACAGTAAAAACAGTCTTACTGCATTCTTATAATGAGAACTATTAGACATACTGACTAAATGTAAGATTGTTCACTTGCTGAGATATAATTTTTTGCAGTGTAGAAATCTGATATGACTGTGCAGAGTGATGTTTTTCCTAAATGACTGGCTGGTAGAGCTGTGTTAATGCAGTGTATGAGCTTCTTCTGCACTGGGAAGAGCATTTACTCTCGTTACTGTAATTGAGTACAGTTCTCCCTGTAACGGTACTTTTTGGAGTAGAATTAAATCGTAGTACTTTTACTCATATTTGAGTTAATTTTTAATAAAATACTTTTACTTCGCTACTTTAATTTTCTTAACGTTGCAGAGTAAAAATAAAGGATGAGAGAATCAGCTCAGAAACCAATACGAACGAAGGGCGGTTAAAATTAAAAGATTCACCAATCAAAAAACAGCAGTTCTGTTAGGAAAAACAGTACAGAGATGACCAGTTTAGTGAAGAAAGACAGAGGAGAACTGAACCAGCACACACGAGGAGCAGGCCGTGTCCAAACGGTCATCTGTATTCATTTAACATGAACTAAAAAAAGCGGCCGAACACGAAACCTGCTGAGATCTGCTCTCACAACTCCACTCCAGCCTGCATTAACCGAGCTAGCTGATCCGAGCTGAACAGGTACCGTATTTATGGGTTTCTTCTTTGTTTTATAATGATTCTGATTATTACATTGGAAACCTGCTGAGTATATTTTATTACAGTGTCTGTCAGCTACTTTAGTTAACAGGTGTCACTCACAGCCCACAGGTTACCGTTTATACAGCCTAGTTTAGCTGCTGTTTGGAGATAAACGGTCGTGAAGACAAGAAATCTAGTCTAATACAGGATCTTCATCAACTCTGAGCAGCGATTCTGTCGCGCTGTTGTTGACAGGCCTGATCTGACCCCCCCCCCAGCCCGCCCTCTTTCCCTCTCTCTCTCTCTTCCTCTCTCTCTCACTCTCACTCTCACTCTCTGTCTCTCACTCTCTCTCTCTGTCTCTTCCTCATTCTCTCTCTCTCTCTCTCTCTCTCTCTCTCTCTCTGCCTTGGTGTTTGTCTTTAACTGTGAGAGGCTGTGTAGCCGTTTAACTGTGAAAAATGCAGTAACAGTGTCTGGTTCTGTATGAAGTGATCAGCATGATTAGTGAAAGATCAGTGCTGGGTAAGTTGCTGATGTTGCTGCTGATTTTAATGGTGTAAATGTTTTGAACAGATGTCAGTAATAATGTACAGTTTGAGGGCTGTGAGACGTTCACACCTATTAACGTAAGCTAGAGTCCAGTAAATGTACTCATTGAAACAGTAACATCCTCTGCACAGCCTTTCAGGGATTCTGAAATACTTTATTGGAAACAGATAAACTAGGACGTCTTATATAATCGTCTAACCATGAAATGCATGCAGTTTAATGTAAACCTCATTCCTTACACAACTCACAGAAAACTAACTGTGATCAGTCTCAGCTCTCAGAACTGCAGCTTTAGTGTTTTTCTGTACAGATTATTTCCAGTGATGTAGCCGAGTAGCTCAGAAATATGTTCAGGTTGTGACAGTGGAAATATGAGAAAGTAACTAAGTAACTCAGTACTTAAGTAGTTTTTCAGCGAACTACTTATTTACTCTAACTTGAGTAATTTTATTTACTGATACTTTTACTTATACTTGGGTAAATTGTCACTACAGTAACAGTACTTGTACTTGAGTAGGGATTTTCAGTACTCTTTACACCTGTCATCATGTCAAGTTTGTAATAATAGAGGAACCTGTTTTGGTGCTATGTAAACTTAAATAGAAGGTTCTTCTAGGGTCCTTTAGTAAACACAGTTCTATATAGAACCCTGAACACTAAAAGAACTCTTTGCATGATTAAATGGGTTTTATATGGATCGATATAGAACAGTCTGTAAAAAGGTTCTGTATAGCACCAAAAAGAGTCCTTCTATTGTTACAGGCTTGACATCATAACAATAGAAGGTGCACTACAGAACCCTTTTTAAAAAGGTTCAATATCGTACCATATAAAACACACTCTGCATCAATCTGAGGAACCCATCAAAGATCCAAAGAACCCTTAAATCATGCAAAGGGTTCTTTTAGTGTTCATGATTCTATATAGAACCACTGTCTTCACTAAAGAGTGTAGGTACTCAGCAAGGCTTGCTACGTGAATTCGGTGAATTGAAGGCAATGAGTTGAAGCACCAAACATGTTTACCTGCCCTGCACTTTGATGTCCGAGATGGCGTAAAAGTATCTGGACAGGTTGTTCTCGTCCACCATCGTGGCGCCTGTAGCAGGCCGTAGGAGCCGGATCCGCAGGTCAGTGAGGGTGAAGAAGTCCCTCAGGTTCTTGGTGGTGTCCAGTTGGCCATACAAAGAGGCCATGTTGTGCAGCCGTGGTCCGGCGAAGAGGGCGAAGCGGTCCTTAATCTCGAAGCGAACGGTTTTGTCGTATTTCCACACGTACCCTCGGGAGTAGTCCTCGGTGCAGATGATGTCCAGCAGTGTGCGCTGTGTCAGTTCGTGCACCGCCTTTGGCTCCATGGTGAAGGCGTCCAGGCAGTCCGTGGCGTAGAACTGGTACGGTTGCCACGTCCTGCCGAAATCCAGAGACTTCTCCAGAACCATCTGCTCGGGTCGGCCCGATTCGAAGGTTATGACGATGTCGTCCGTCAGCTCGATGGTTTTGTTCCAGGACAGGGTGATGTTGACCTGCAGGGGCTTCGGGTATTTCTTCCACGAGGTCGACTGCCAGAAGGTTGTGGGGTTTCGACCCTCGAAGTCGAACATCAGCTCAGGCGGGTGGGCGAGCTCCTCCGTGGCCGCGTCACATTCATTGTTGCACATGTACGGGTTCTCCTGCAACAACAAAACGAGAACAGGTGTTAACGAAGCGAGCTCCGCCTTAACATTCGAGATTTCATCTTATACTTTTGGTGATCATTTCAGATTCGTAGCTCACTGAAACACACACTAACACACCACCACCACGTCAGTGTTACTGCAGTGCTGAGAATGACCCACCACCCAAATAGTACCTGCTCTGTGAGGGTCCATAGGGGTCCTGACCACTGAAGAACAGGTTGACAAAGTATGCAGAGAAACAGATGGACTACAGTCTGTAACTGTAGAACTACGAAGTTCTACTAAGGCTGATGGGTGTATAGTTCATTTAAGAACCTTAATTTTGAGACCAAATAAGATACCAGCCTTCACTCTCCAGAATAAAGATCACATATAAAAAGGGGTTTTTCAAGGGTTCTGGAGTAAAGAAAATGGTTCTATATGGAACCATGAACACTCAAAAAACCCTTGGCATTATTAATGGGTTCTCTGCATCATGAAACGGTTCCTCAGATTGATGGAGAATGTGTTTTATATGGTTCTATGTAGAACCTTTTTGAAAAGCGTTCTAGTTTCTTCTAGGCTTGTGATCGTAACAACAGAAGAACCCTTTTGGGTGCTATTCAGAATGTGCTCCATCTATAGTACATTCTCCATCAATCTGAAGAACCATTTAATGATGCAAAGAACCCTCATTAATCAAAGGGTTCTTTAAGTGGTCATGGTTCCATATAGAACCCTTGAGAACATAAGAACCCTTTTTTAAGACTGTTCTTAACTGGCTCTAGGCTTGGTTAAGGAATCCACTGCTCAATGTATGCAATACATTGAAAAGATCTAACGCTGTTCTAAAATTACTGAGTGAAAGAAAAGGACTCATGTTTCAGCTGTAGAACTACAGGATGTGATGATATAATCACTTCCTGTTTATTAGAATTGATTTGTTGGATCGTAACAGTACAGTTGGTGCCATTACAGTCGTCAGTGTTCAGGAACTTTTTTAGATAACGAGCTTAGACATCAGTTCAGCTCATTCCTACCCAACTGCCCTGCTGGCTGCAGAGCCCTACACTGTTAGAAATGAAGGTTCTGTTCAGGTACATTTTCGTTCATCAAGGTACAAACGTTCCCTCAAAGCTCCAACAGTGGTTTTAAGGTCTGATTGTGCACCTTAAATAAGTTTTTCCAGGTGAAAAGTTGGTATTTGTACCTTTTCATAACTGAATGTTTTAAACAGAACAGTAAAATAAAAGCCTGGAGACGAGACGGGGTGTGTGGAGTCAGTACAGCTTAGAACATATCATTTCAGTGGATTATGGTTCAGTTATGTTCCCTGACTAAAGGTACTGAGATGGAGCCATGAGGGTTCCACCCCAGTGACAAGAGGGGCACTGACCCAGTGACAGTCTAGTACCTTAATTTCTGAGACGGTACACTCATAAAAACAAAGGTGCCAGAAAGGGTTCTTTGCACAATGGCTAGAACCTTTGGTTCCTTAAAAAACATTTCAGAAACCACCCTTAATAAAAAAAATAAATAAAAAATAATAATAAAAAAAAATAATAATAATAATAGTTAAAAAATATAGGGCACTTATACACAAAGCAGCTCAAAGTGTTTTATGAATAAAAAAGTAAAATTAAGTAATAAAAGCAAAATTACAGCAAAAGCAGGAAGAGGAAGAATAAAACTAACATGATCAAAACAAAATTAGGTAAAATGACAAAAGAAATAAATGACAACCGTATTTTAATTAATACCTACACACTTAAAAGAGATGGTCCTTCAAAGGTTCTTTAGTAAAAAAATGGTTCTATGTAGAGCCATGAGCACTCAGAGAACACTTCAGACTGATGAAGAATGTGCTACATAGAACCCTTTTCAAAAAGGTTGTATACAGAACCATCTACAGCACATTCTCCATCAATATGAAGAACCATTTCATGATGCAAAAAATCCTTTAATCATGCAAGGAGTTCTTTGAGTGCTCATGGTTCTATACAGGACCATTTTCTTTACTCAAGAACCCTTGAAGAATCAACATTTTTTAAATTGTAGGTTAAAAAGATGAAGTTTCAACTGATTATTAAAAATGTGAACTGAAAAAGAACAAAATGAGGAAAAGTAAAATGATAAAAAAAATTAAATGACAAGCAAATAAAATAAATTACAGCAATGTTTTAAATAAAAAACTGTACATTTTTAAATGTTCTTTAAAACGTGTACTAGACTCGTACAGCAGTTGTAAGAGGTGTTGAGTTCCACAGTTTAGAAGCTTAAAAACAGACAGGAGCTTCTCCACTTCAGCTGGTAAAGAACCTTTAAATTGCGTGGTTTTTACTTTGAGGTTCTTCACATTCACCAATCCCGTTTCCAGACCTGGTCCCATCATGAGAAGGTGCGTCCAGATGTTTGGCTGGGACCGTACGGAGCACCACATGAAGTACCGCAGCAGAACAGTCAGGTTCCGTCTCTGCCACCCAGACTGTAAGCGTAATTGATATTCCTGCTAGTTGGCCGTTTGAGGTTGGAGCAGAATCCCAATGAGTAGATGTTGGAGGAACGTGGAGAACTCGATGCATTTTTCATGGGCTCCTGGCGGCTCCTACAGCAGCTGCGCATCAGATCAGCTCCATTAATCGGCATTCGGCTCACCTCTCGGCCGCAGCTCAGAATAATGACAATCAGCCGTGAACTTCAATACAGGCCATTCATCTCAGCGCAGCGCACGCTGATTACTACAACGGGACAAACTCGCTGCCGCTTTCAGACACAATCAGCAGCGGAACATAATTACAAACCTCATCAGGGTCCGTTATTACCAGCATAAAGCTTAGTTTTTGTTTGTGAATCGGTTTATAATGAAATAAGGACTGAAAAGAGAAGTGGATGACGCTCCCTCTCAACTCTCCCTCTTCACTCAAGACCGATACATACACAACATGTGATTTTTTTCTTTTATTATTTTTAGACCTTCTTAAGAACACAAAGCTGACTGAAATATGAATGAAGTTGCATATTTCCCTCCCTGTATTTGAGTGACAGTGTACAAAAATAGGAATACAGTTGTGCATCAGGAAGGGAAACTTTATGCTCTTGCAAACTTGCCACAGATTTAGATAGAAATACAACCCCAATTCCAAAAAAGTTGGGACGCTGTGTAAAATGTAAATAAATTTAAGTAAAAAACAGAATGCAGTGATTAGCAAATCTCTTAGACCCATATTTTATTCACAATATAGCAAAGAACACATATCAGATGAGAGACATTTTACCATTTCATGAAAAATACTAACTCATTTAGAACTTGATGGCAGCAATGCATCTCAAAAAAAGTTGGGTCGGGCTGGAAGGCTGGAAAAGTAAGTGGTACTAATAGAAAAAAAACAGCTGGAGGAGCAATTTGCATCTAACGCACATGACTGAGTATAAAAAGAGCATTTTAGAGAGGCAGAGTCTCTCAGAAGCAAAGATGGGCAGAGATTCACCAATCTGCGAAAAACTGCGTCTAAAAATTGTGGAACAATTTCAGAAAAATGTTCCTCAACATAACATTGTTAATACTTTGAATATCCCACCATCTACAGTACATAATATCATCAAAAGAGTCAGAGAATCTGGACAAATCCCTGTATGCAAGGGACAAGGCCAACGGTCAATATTGGATGCTCATGATCTTCAGGTCCTCAGGCGGCACTGCATTAAAAACAGGCATGATTCTGTACTGGAAATCACTGCATGGGCTCAGCAACACTTCCAGAAATCATTGTCTGTTAACTCAGTTTGCCGTGCAATCCACAAACACAAGTTAAAGCTGTATCACGCAAAGAAGAAGCCATATGTCAACACGATCCAGAAACACTGCCGTCTTCTCTGGGCCAAAGCTCATTTAAAATGGACTGAGGCAAAATGGAAAACTGTTCTGTGGTCAGATGAATCAAAATTTTAAATTCTTTTTGGAAACTATGGACGCCGTGTCCTGAGGACTCAAGAGGAGAGGGACCGTCCAGCTCGTTATCAGCGCACAGTTCAAAAGCCTGCATCTCTGATGGTTTGGGGGTGCATTAGTGCCAATAACACAGGCAGCTTACACATCTGGAAAGGCTCTATCAATGCTGAACAGTATATAGAGGTTTTAGAACAACATGTGCTCCCATCCAGACAGCGTCTCTTTCAGGGAAGACCTTCATATTTCAGCAGGACAATGATAAACCACACACTGCATCCATCACAACAGCACGGCTTCGCAGAAGAAGAGTCCGGGAGATGAACTGGCCTGTAGTCCAGACCTTTCACCAATAGAAAACATTTGGTGCTTCACACAGTGAAAAATCCAGCAAAGAAGCCCCAGGACTGTTGGGCAGCTAGAATCCCACATCAGACAGAAGAGGGGATGGTACACGATGGTGGACACGGCCCTGTCCCAACTTTTCTGAGACGCGTTGCTGCCATCAAGTTCAAAATGAGTTAATATTTTTCATGAAATGGTAAAATGTCTCACTTTCAATACCTGATGTGTGTTCTATGTTCTATTATGAATATAATATAGGTCTATGAGATTTGAAAATCACTGCATTCTGTTTTTATTTACATTTATTTACATTTTACACAGCGTCCCGACTTTTTTGGAATTGGGATTGTATATATTTTTTAAGGAATATTATAATTCATAGATGAGCTTGGTCACCAAAAATAAGCTGACAGATGGTAAAAGATAGTCTTGAATATGTAACAGCAGCCCGATTATGATTATTTATATAATTATTATTACAACCCCATTTCCAAAAAAGTTGGGACGCTGTGCAAAAAGTAAATAAAAACAGAATAAAATGGTTCTTCAGATTGATGGAGCATGTGGTGTATATGGTTCTATATAGAATCTTCTTGAAAGTGTTTCTAAATAGCACCAAAAAGTGTTCTGATATTGTTGGAACCATTTCTGATATTGCTACACTGTCAAGCTCAAACATTTCATGCTTAACCATTAAAGCGTGAAATAGTTGAGTGTTAATGGTTCTATTAGAACTGTTTTTACCCTTGAACCCTTGAAGAACCATATTTTTTAGGAGTGAAGATTCTTTTGGGAAACACAGCCCAGGACAGCAGTTCTTGTATTTGTGTCCTTTTTCGGTCTGTCCTCTGGCCCTGCTGAGGGTTAAGTGCTCTACTCAAGGACACCGTGGCTGTGTCCATCAGCTGGGGTCAAACCCGACACTGCTGACCGCTGAGTTGCCTTCGTTAGTTCAGAGTCACGAGTCTGATGTTAGAGTGCTGAGGATGTGAGTGTACAGCTGTTACAAATGCAGCTGTTTGATGAATTAGCATTAGCATTTTTGTTGACAGAAAAGTAATAGAATTTACTGCCACCCTCCCCAAACTGCTGCTGCAACACTGTGTGTGAGTGTGTGTGTGTATGTGTGTGTGTGTGCGTGTGCGTGTGTGTGTGTGTGTGTGTGTCAGGACTGAAATGCCTTGACTGTAGAAAAAACAGAGAGAAGCAGTTCTGCAGTTCTGACCTCCAGGACCAACAAAACACTCCTGACTGTGTGAAGTGAGTCTTATTAAAACCCCAATAATCATTATTTAAACTGAGCAAAGCGTTTGTTTCCAATTCCTGATTAGGTTACATAAAATTAGAGATGAAAGACTGCTGATCTGTTCATCATGGAATTTTCACACAAAGTTATGGGTAAATGTTTTCAGATCATCCAAACAAATAAAAAAATGATATACACTATAAGAATGAGACATATAACATGAATATAACGTCATATGCTCACACAATATATATATATACATACATACATATATATTACATATACATAGGCCATTATTAAATTTTTTACACATACATGTAGTAGTTATATATATTTATACAACAGTTAGTTCCAGCCACACAAGCTGATTGGTTGAGAGGCGTTCTAACTGTGCTGTTATTTCACCATAACATCACTGGTTTTTCACAAACACTGTATCACTCCACTGAGATGCTGTTGCTAAGCAACGACTCTGACAGCTGTAGGAGACGCTCCAGCCGTTTGAACGTTTTTACTTCTTACTTTGCCACAAACAGAAAATGGACACTTTTAAGATCACATTTGACCGACAGCCGATTTGGTCAGACTCTGAAGATGAGACGACACTAAATTCCCAAACTGTCATCACCACTGAGCAGCTTTTCAGTCGGCAGCTGAGACAGAAGAACAGCTGAACAACCTGGAATCAGCCAGAAATTAACCCAACACCATTCGCCAAACGTGTAGTCTGATCTTCAGAGTCTGACCAAATCAGACTGAGCCATAAAACTGCCGCAAAAGTTCAGCTCAGTTTTGTCAGTTTGATCAGTATTAATGTTGTTTTGTTCCAGCCAGTCTGTAAAGTATCTTACAGCCCATTTAGTTTGGCGAATGGTGTTGGGTTAATTTCTGGCTGATTCCAGGTTGTTCAGCTGTTCTTCTGTCTCAGCTGCCGACTGAAAAGCTGCTCAGCGGTGATGACAGTTTGGGAATTTAGTGTAAGGAGCTGGAGAACGAACTGCCGGCTGTGCAGCGAGTGGGCGGAGCTCGTTACTCTGACGCAGCAACAAGCTGCTCGTTAAGGAACTATAATTTGGTGAAGGAACTGCGAACATTAAAACATATTAAACGCCGCGTTCACGGCCCAGTTTATTAATTTATTACTTTATTTATTTAACTGTTGTATAAAAGCAATAGAACACTCGAGGAGTGTGTTATCACCAATAACATCACAGCTGTGATGATCTACGGCGACCAAAACACAGCCGTGATGTTATTTCGCGATAACACACTCCCTCTGTGTTCTATTGTTGCAATTGTTATTATTATTATTATTATTATTATTATTATTATTTAATGACATTATTATTTCAGTTGAATATCACTCTTTTACTGGTTCTTAGCCGCTGCTGTTCACTAACTTGTCATTTGTCAGTTTTTGACATAATTTAATAAAATAATGCCTGTTGCCCTTTGTGTTGCATGTAAACTATATGATGAAAAGAAAAGTCTAAAATGACTGAAAATCTGGTTCCATTGACTTACATTAAAAGTAAAGTATGTTTTTCCTTCTCTTGTAAAGTTACATTTTGGAGATACAAGTGTTTTTGTGACAGCAGCAATATGAGCCATAGTACCCTGATATGTACTATAAGGTACTATATATATTTATTGTATATCATATATATATATATATATATTACGTATACATATATACATATATATACACATACACACACACATATATATATATATATATATATATATATACATAAACTGTTGTGTGTATATATATATATAAAACCTAATCTGGCAGAACTGAAGGTTCTGAAGGTTTGGATTGAGGGGACGGTGTGAAAATGACCCACTCAGTCCAGAACAGTATCTCATTAACCTCACTGATACTGAGGGTGTGTCACCTCTCCCCTGTCCTGTGATTTAACACACACTGACTCACAGTGTAGAGAGTTTTACACTCTCATTATGGGTTCATAGCCGACAGGGGCATTAATTATTAATCATATTAAATTAAGATAATCTCAAACATGGACTATAAAGTACAGACAAAAATCAGGCTCATTAACTATGTGAGATTAGTGATAGTAGTCTGTGGAGATTAGCAAAGAGTCTGATGCTTGAGGCATGCAGTTAGCACCATGCTAATTGGTGGAGTGTAAATTTCCATTACTTGTTAGCTACATTAGCTCTGGTAGCTCCGGTGCTAAAACTAAAGAAGCAAACCTTAGACACCAAACACAACCTGACTGATCTGAATACAGGGTTCTGTACAGGGTCGTTCATCAGGGGACTCGTAATGATAATGTACCCTCAAAGACACAACAGTGACCTCAAGGTCCAGTTGTGAACCTTCAGTTTAACCCCTTAAATGGCCAAAGTTTTACTACACACTTCTATAACCTAAGAATACACACTTAAAGCACATAGGTCTTTAAGGGTTCTTTAGCAAAGAAAATGGCTCTATATAGAACTATGAACACTCAGGGAACCATTTGCATGATTAAAAGGGTCTCTGCATGGTGAAATGGGTCTTCAGATTGATGGAGAATGTGTTGTAGATGGTTTTTGAAAAGGGTTCTGCTATTGTTAGAATATCAAGCTTGTAACAAAAGAAGAACCCTTTTTGGTGCCTTTTTGGAACCATATACAACAGTGTAGCTCAGGCAGTTTGCATTAAAGTCCCTGTAGTTGCTCAAAAATAAACGTTAGTATGTAATAAGCCTGCGATTTTAAGGGGTTAAAAGACAGAAATACATTCTACGTTCATTTTCCATTTCCATAAAATGGTTAGAGGGTCATCTGTCAGTTTTGACCATCACTGTAAGATGATCCTTTAGGCTGCATTCACATCACCACAAACCTGATTTTTTGCCTTCTTATATGGAAAAAAAATATGGAAGTGTGTTTTTATATATTTGAAATACAATTCAAACACCAAAATGTAGTTCACAATATTTTGCCATATTAACCAAATATATTTCAAATATATTCGTTTTAAAATGTTTGGGGAAATATTACACATAAAAATGTACCATACAAGAATAAGTGTGTGAAAATGTGTTTATCAAATCCATCTGAAAATGTATGTAAACATCCAGAATCCTGTCTGATGCTCTTCACTGTCTGATACCTTTAGAGATGAATTTGTGTTCCAGTATCTTCATTTTAAATCTGATCAAACGATCCTTTAACAGGACAGAAGCGAGTGTTTGGATATTGATACTCTGTGAAAATGCAGTTATGATCTGATATCTTGTTTATGTGAACTACATTGTGTGTGAGAGTCTGACTGCAGACGTACATGGTTAATGTAAAGCACAGTGCAGATCACAGAAGTCAGTATGTTTAGTTACATCTGTAACCTTCATTACACACAACTGAACACAGATGATAACTAATACTGATAAATGCATTTAAAAATGTATTTAATAAATACATTTTGGTCATTTTCATATGTTGCAAAAATACTTGAAAAATACCTTTGGAATATTTTTGTACAGACAGACAGACAGACAGGTTTACAGACAGAAAGATGTGCCAAATGTGCAGAAGACAATAACATTACAGCTCTAAATGAAGTTATATTCAGTGGTCATAGTTGAAGATTGTGGTGCTGAATCTGTTTGGTGTGTTCTGGTCTTTAACACTGAGAGAACGTTATTGATCGTCTGTGATGTTCCACTGAAAGGTTCTCACCCTCTTTATCCAATCACACCACTCAGCTCTGAGAGTTTACACCTGTGTGTGTGTGTGTGTGTGTGTGTGTGTGTGTGTGTGTGTGTGTGTGTGCGCAGCGTTGATGATTCAGTGTTGTGTCTCCTGAGCTTTCACATGGTCTAATTCCAGTGGAGCTAAACCCACAGATACCCCCCCAACCCCACCCCCTATCTATACATTACAGTAAAGCGTATTTAGTGTAATTTAGTGCACAACAGCTTAAATGCAGTACGATGCTACGTTCACACTATAATTGCTCAGATCTGAATCGTCCTAACTTGCAGTGGTGGACGAAGTACACAAACTTGAGTTAAAGTAGAGACACCCAAGGCAAAATATTACTCCAGTAAAAGTAGAAGTTCCTCCCTTTAGACCTCCACTTGAGTGAAAGTACAAAAGTATTTGCCTTCAGATGTACTTAAGTATCAAAAGTAAAAGTACTAAAAGATTAATTATGGCTCTGATGTCCTGTTATCATTTCTGTAACAAGACTCGCTTCATTAACTCATTTTAGGTGAAAATACTCCAGTGTCTCTCTTGGTAAACCAGTCTTTTAATAGAAGGTCATTAATTAGTGATGCTGATGTCTATTAAAATTATCATAATTACAAAACACTGAAGGGAAACAGTTTCCATCAGGCAGAACTGAGTGGCTCTGAAATCACTTTTTACAAACAAGCAAAGTTTCAGTTTAAGATTAATTTGAACTTAGTTACAAGTTTAAGTTTAATAAAAACTTTAAACTCAGATTCACAAATGAGTTTCCTTTACTAAACTGCATCTTAAGGTCTCTGTTCATAAACATAAACTAGACAAAACTAATTTACTATAAAATGAAATAGTGTTTGTATAAATTCAGAATAAAGACCCGTCAGTCACAACTGCATATGAATACATATTTCTATATTGTGGTCTGTTTACGCAAAGTTAGGTTAGTTCATCATTTATGTTGAATAGACTCTCCCAATATTTTACACTGCTGCACTGATGTTGAACCGTGTGCTGCACTGGGTCGGTATGACCAACAGGTCAAAACAAGCTCAAAACAAAGTGACCGCTGTGCCCTGATTGGTGTTCTTCTTCGCACTTTTTTCATTTTTATACACACATAACCAAA
The DNA here is from genome assembly GCF_904425465.1 of Colossoma macropomum. Lineage (NCBI taxonomy): Eukaryota > Metazoa > Chordata > Actinopteri > Characiformes > Serrasalmidae > Colossoma > Colossoma macropomum. Next base: position 32,973,059 of record NW_023494807.1, read on the forward strand.
AGGAGCGACAGATTTCTCATAATGTAGTGGAGTAAAAAGTGAGATATTTGACTTTGAAATGTAGTGGAGTGAAAGTAAAAAGTCGCCCAAAATTGAAAAACTTTAAAGCAGTAAAGTACAGATACACAAAAAAACTACTAAGTACAGTAATGAACTACATTTACTTCATTACTGTCCACCTCTGCTAACTTGGTGGTTCACATTCGTGTTGTGACTCAAACCTGTCATTAATGTGAACCTGCGTCCTCAAACGAGCACATCTTAATTATAACATGTAAATTAACCACATGCATCATGAGCAACAAACTAACCAGCAGAACAAGCCTTCGTCATGAAGACAATCAGCTCTAAACTGCTCTCAGCTTCATTACTAGAGCGAGACAAAGGTGAACGAGGCTCAGAAGCTTTACACTGTTTATTGGCACTAACTTCAGGTTTGGTGCTGCTGCCACGGTAACAGTGAACGATGGTGCACATGCAGGAATTCCAATCTGAGGTTGCACGGCTACAAATCCGATACACATCTGATCTAGAACCACTTATGAAAGTGGCTCAGGTTGAAAAAGTTTGAAAAGATCAGTTCTGTTCATATTAACTCATAAGGAAAAAAATACATTCCAAATATTTGTTATATTTGTATTAGTTATTATATTTGTTTAGCTGTAATGAAGGTAACAGATGTAACTAAACGTACTGACTTCTGTGATCTGCACTGTACTTTACAGTAACCATGTACGTCTGCAGTCAGACTCTCACACACAATGTATTTCACATAAACAAGATATCAGATCATAACTGCATTTTCACAGAGTATCAATACCCACAACACTCGCTTCTGTCCTGATAAAGGATCATTAGATCAGATTTAAAATGAAGATACTGGAACACAAATTCATCTCTAAAGGTATCAGACAGTGAAGAGCATCAGACAGGATTCTGGATATTTTCATACATTTTCTAATGGATTTGATAAAAACATTTACATAGTTATTTTTATATGGTACATTTCTGTGTGTAATATTTCCACATACATTTTAAAAGTACTGTATTTTAATATATGGTTTGGTTAATATGGCAAAATATTCTGAAAATGTATTTCAGTATTGATTGAAATGTACTTGAAAGTATGTGTCTATATGTCTTCAAACTTTATCCGTCTGTCTATTCACCCATCTATCCGTCTTCAAACTTGTCTGTCTGAATCTATCTATATGTCTGTCTATCTATAAAAGTCTTTCTGTGTGTCTGAATCTATCTTCTGTCTGTCTGTCTGTCCATCTTCAAATCTGTCTGAACCTGTCTGTCTGTGTATCTATCTATAAACATGTCTCTCTGTCTGTCTGTCTGGACTGGAGGAATGAGATTTTTACCAAATCATCACTTTCATCTTCTGCCTTTTTGTCTTCTTCTCAGGTCAGAGAGTCTCTGTAACTGATCAAAACTAGCGACTGAAGTTGAAGGTGGACTTTACCTGAATAAACAGTGAGAAATGTATCACCCTCTACTGGTTTGTGCTCAGAAAATTAGAAGAAGGCAGAAGTGAGCTCATTAGCATGGCTGACAGCTCCATCAGCGCGAGCAGAGAAGAGGCGTAATTTCCGAAGCTGTTTTCTATTAAGCCTCTCTGATCCGCAGCCTGGACGGGAACGCGGCTGTGTGCGACGTAAAGGTCGCGTTAGATCGCTTGCTAATGATGTCATCCCCTCCGCGAGGCCTGCGGGGTCAATCCAATACGGCGCGTCACTGAGCCAAAGTGGCTGCTAAGCTGTGGACGCTAAAGCGTTCATCATAAACGTGCTAACCTGCGCTAATTGAGTGCTTGTCAGGCCCATTAAAGGCGTCCTTTATCATGTCAGTGGGTGACTCCTAAACTAGCGGTAAAAAAGGCTTGAAAGAGATCAAAGATTTTCTCCTGGGTGTTTTTCTGAAGTTTGGTTCAGAGTTTTAGTGCCACACGGTGTGGAGCACAGGGCTCTGGTAGACCAGGAAAGCATCTTGAGATACAGTTCATTTCCAGTCACTCTTTCCCTCTATTCCAGAGACTCACTTTCAGTTCCTCAAAGAATCTGCAGACACACCTCCAAAGTTCAGTCTTAGAAGCTGGTTGATCATTTTCTGAAGTAATCAAACACATTCAGTGGTGTTGAGGTCTGGACTCTGGGGTGGTCAGTCCATTGTTCAGCTTCTTTGTTTGATGTGTCCGTCTCCTTTTCTCAGTGAGGTTCTTCTTGACAGCTACACATCCTTTCAGACCCACAGCGCTGAGTCGTCTCCTCACAGTGGAAGGATGGACAGAAACACCTGTGGATGTTTTCAGATCTGAAGCAGCTTGATTTTCTCCTCTCTCTCAGAGATGAAAGCTTTAAGTGCTGTTTATCTGATGGGGCAGTTTTGGGGTCTACCAGCTCTTCCAGGTGGTTGTTAGGAGCCACATTTTTTCTGTAGCTTTTAATCATTTTTTGAGCTCCAGTTTTGGAAACTCACAATTTTTCCCTTGGATTCTCTCCTTTTTCATGCAAGTGGATTATTGATATTCCATTTATATTCTTCTTATTGCTGAATTTTTACTCCATAATGTTGGGCCTGATTGGGAATGGTGTGCTTGTATACAGCCATAGGAATGATTTGGGTATGGCCATCTACTGTACTTAGGTTTGACCGAACGAACAGCCCCTGAGCACAATTTCTGTTTGTCATATTTTTCATCTCTCGTTCCTCCCGTAGACTTCAATTCATTTTTGATCCTATCCAAACTATTATTTCTTTGCCCAACAGCCACCAAACTGCATGTACTCACTCAGGGCAGATCTTCAAACTCTACTCCAGCCACACTGACCCGCACTCCTCTACGTGTCGTTTACATGCAAAGATTTTTGCCAATCTGATTGAATTCATTCTAATTACAGATTCAGACTGAGGTGTTTATTCTCACTCTACTCTACAATCTGATGGAAAATCTCCATTTACATTCACACTATGAGTAATCAGATCCAAAATTACACACATATGTAGAGAACCGCTTAGTGTAGACGTTACCATGACAACCAGCATCACGTGAGTCCAGTCAGAGTGAGACGAGCAGCAGTGAGCACCGCTTGTGTTTTTAATTACTTTAAAATGATGTCAGACTCAGGAAAACGTCCTTCACACGTCCTCATTAAAGACGCCCGAGAGGAAGACGTCGTGTTCTGAGACACATAAGCTGGACGTCCGTCCCACCGCTGTCTTTTAAAGATCAGAACATAAACTTCGTCTCCTCTGCAGACCAGTTTCTGCTCCGCCATGTTGAACGGTATAAACTTTCACTATGACGTGACGAACATGATCAGAACGGACTTAAACTTTCCGATAGGGAATGTAATCAGATACAGGCGTTTACACGGATATTATTCTTCTATTTAACGGATTATTTACAGGATTACCCACCTCGATCAGTCAGATAGAAACTGTATTCCGAATGACCCCAATCTGATAAGCCTAATCCAATTGAGGTGCGTACATGAATGTATTCTATTCCAGTTGATCTATTAGTCTAATTATTAATGGATTATTAGGCTGCATGTAAACGTGGCTACTGTGTCATTTTTTCATCCCTCGTTTCTCCCACAGATCCCCATTCATTTTAAACAACACCTTGCAACCCCCTTAAAACACTCAGTAAACACCCTGTACATCATGGCAACCTCCTAGCAACACCTTAGCAACCAACCTAACATAACAACTGCTTAGCAACGCCTTAGCAGATGCCTAAGCTGTGTAATCACGCTGCATTTTCAGGAAATGCACTATTCCAGTCTTCTCTCTGTTCTTTTCAGGAATCTCCTATGTAACGCAAATTAAACTGACTTCAAAGTAACAGCTACAATCTCATGACTCATTCCACAAGATCAGTGCCAAGTAGTCCTGCTTTTTAAATTTTAATATATATGTAAATTAATATATTTATTCTTGCAAGACACTTATTGGCAGGTTTTTGTTCCTAATGGCCCTCTTTGTAGAGACGACTCTAGTTGGGCTGACTGAAATAACGTTCACGTCGTTCTCTTCCGTGGTGGCTGGATTACGTAACACTGGAGCCGTTCTAGGAGTCGTTCTAGCACAGAAGTTAAAGTGAGATGTACGAGGAATTTCCGAGGAAAACCCTGAGGAGATAACGGATGTGTGTTGCGGTGAGGATCTAACAGAGCCGGGAGAGACGGACAGGCTTTAGCCTCCAAATGATGCTTCCGGTGACGGAGGAGGGACATCAATTCAGTGTCCAGTGACAGCAGAGGCTGATGAATGTGTTCAAACTGCCCAGCAAATCAGTCCAACTGACAGATGCTTCAGCACGGAGCACAGATTACACCAGACTTCCTCCATCTAGAGCCTTCATCATCATCATCATCACCACCATTATCGTCCTCTACATACACACATCCTGCACTAAAATCAGCCTAGAGACTCTCTCAGACTAGACAAAGACCAGAGTTTTATTTAGGTTGAATGAATAACCGACTCTAAATGTAGGTATTGTGATATAAACCGAGTCTGTTCTACAGTTTCTCATTAGGCTGAATGAATAACCGACTCTAAATGTAGGTATTGTGATATAAACTGTCTGTTCTACAGTGCAAAAAATGATATCTTGGCAAGTGCACTTATCTTAAACATAGTTGATATATCTAATAGAGTGTTTTAAGTCTATTATAGAAACATGTGAAAATATCTGAGATAATTTGACTTACTACAGTCACCTAAAACAACAACAATGTCCAGAATTAGGTCATTTTTACTAAGTTTAATCAGTATTAAAATGAGAAATCTCAGGTATATTGTCTAGATTTAAGATTGATTTATTTGCCGAGCCTGTCTGACCTCACAACAGCAGCTATAGTTATACAAAAATTAATTAAATACAATTAACCTATGATGAGAGAAAGTGGACGAAGCCTGGATAGGTTAATTACGTTTGATTAACTTTGTAACATAAATCAAATGTATATGTAAACAACAATAGATCGCTAGACTTCTGAGAGTCAAAACATTTCATTGATGTGTTTGCCTGATACACATTTCCTCAGATTCAGGTACTGAATGTTTTGTTTATTTTCATGTATTAAGCTTTTTTAGGACACTAAAACTTAGGATAAATCTTAGATGGGAATTCTATAGATTTTTCAAAATGTCTGCATAATTCAGTGGTTCAGAAGGATTCGGAGTGGTCTGGTGTGAAATGGTTCAGGTGTCTTTACAGTGGTGGTGATAGGAACCAGGGGTTGCCATGACTACAACACAAATATAGACATTTTATTTACTATCCAGAACCACCAGTGAACCTACACGAGTCTTCTGAGTTTATATGGAATGTTGATGATGGAAAATAGTGGAAAATCTGAAATAATAAGTTTTCTTTGGGGACTATTTTGCCTCACAACACCCTGCATGTATCCCTCCACCATGAATGGAGTTTAAGTTCTCAAAACTATCATAAAACAGTGTCTCAGTCATCAGGCAGTGAATTCATAACCATTTCATGTAGGAACTTTCTGTGAGGGAGCTTTTAGAGGTGGACGTCTGGTTCCTATCACCACCACTGTGAACAGTTCTGACTCGGCAAGTTTCTCTAGAACAGAGCGTTTCACACCAAACCACTCTGAATGACTCTGTTTACATCTTAACCATTTAATTATGCAGGAATTTTGAAAACTGTTATGCTGTAATGCTCTTAAGAAGCCCTTACGTTCTTGATTCATCATTTGATTGGCACCCCCTCCTTTCTGTCTGTGATGTAGAAGCGTTCCCCTCTCTCCTCCCTCTAATCCTACACAGGAAAACTCTTCCAGCTGATTGTGCTTTGGGCTTCAATCTGGCTCCTTTGTGCGTTTATAGAGACCTCTTTCAATTACCACAAGAGCTTCCACCTGAGCTTCATTCTTCAGCTTAAATCACACAAGCAGCGCTGTTGAGGCTCATATCGGTGAGGATTAGAGGCTTTTACCGTCATTACAACCGCACAATACAGACCAGCACAGCCCCGCACACACATGTGAAGCCTGGTGTAAAACGCAGAATCAAAACCTGAAAGCAGAGCTTCCTGTTTTTCAACGTACACTGCACATCGTTTAGGACCATTTTGCCTTCTTCATGTTCAATTTTCACTTTGATCTAAGAAAAATACCTGCAAAGTTTTTATTACCATGAATTAAAGCACAAACTAAGTGGTTAAGGGGTGTTTGGTACAATGTGAAGTGAAATCGCTGTGACATATTTGGATTTTCTCATTAAATTCAACAAACTTTCTTAGTAATATATGACGACACAGTTGTTCCAAGTGTGGGCGGATCTAAGTCTTCATAAAAGAGAGTATGAATTGATACAGCATACTAAACTAAACATATTTCAGTTTAGTTTTCATGTTTTTTTATCATAAAATACATTACACATGTGCAATTTATCTGAAAGTCTATAAAGTGATCTGTAGCCTACTGCTTTCATAACACAGACACAAAATTTAACATAATAAAATACACCCATGTTCAATAAAAAATGTACATTACTATTGTCGATAACCCCAAGAAGTAATTCTACAACCATACAATACAGTTAGTACAGGAGGCTGTATTTGCTTAGTCTCAAGAATCACCTACTTTGACAGGAAGGGGTCGTGTAATTAAAATGTAAAGTGACCAATCAGAAGTCATTATTTCTATATGACATAGTGGTGCCGTTTCAAAATGGTGCTACAACAAAAACACCCCCGCAAGAAACAAAGCTGTATTTCTGCTGGCAATAAGCAGCTATATCTCATATTAATGCATATTCAGCATGTTATCATCATCACGCTGAAGAAGATACAACTGCTTGGTGTTGGTTCTAGCCAGTATTTAACTTTACATGTCACTGCAGTCAGGATGAAACCTCATATCTCCATTTTTGTTGTTTTTCAGTTTTTGACACATTTTGAAAACGCCTGTTGCCCTTTATATTGTATGTAAATTTCATGATGAATGGACCCACAGAAGTGGGCAAAAATGAAAAAAGTCAGGTTCCTTATATTAAAATTAAAGTAGGTTTTTTCCTTCTCCTGTAAAGTTACTATTTTGGACATATGAGTTGTTCCAACAACAGTGTTTCCTATCAAAAACCCAGTGCACAGAAATTCTAATCAGAATGAAACTAAAAATCCTGATAGTTGAGGCCAGAATGACGTATAATGGATATGTATGTGTTTAAAACATGTTAGTATGTGCACAAGATTAACAGCTACTGAGCAGCATAATGATCAACGATAATTCCATAAACAGCAGGTATATATATATATATATATATATATATAATATATATATATATATATATATATATATATATATATGAGACATACACTCATTGACTATATGATATGATATATACAGACATCCATGTCCATGACATATTTAATATACACCAATCAGGCATAACATTATGACCTGCTGTGTCTGATCCACTCACACCAGCACAATCCACACTAACACACCACCACCACGTCAGTGTTACTGCAGTGCTGAGAACGGTCCACCACCCAAATAGTACCTGCTCTGTGAGGGTCCATGGGGGTCCTGACCACTGAAGAACAGGGTAAAAGGGGGCTAACAAAGTATCAGAGAAACAGATGGACTACAGTCTGTAACTGTAGAACTACAAAGTGCACCTATATAGTAAGTGGAGCTGATAAAATGGACAATGAGTGTAGAAACAAGGAGGTGGTCATAATGTTGCACTGATCGGTGTACACATTCACTGACTGTCTGCATGATATGTATATGATTTATATACTTATTGATTGTATATGATATATATGCTATATACACTCATTGACTGTATATATATATAACATGATATAGATGATTGAAGGATGACTGAAGGTAATAAATACATTCTGATTAATCTTATTTTCTCCACTTACGTAGCTGTAACAAAATGTGCTGCTTTATAAACGGAAAAAAATATATGTTTCTTTAATGTCTAATTTTAGCACAACAGAATGTTCATCAAAGCATCTTCTTGGTATGGAGAGCAGGTAGTGTCTAAATAATGATTTGACTGTTTTCCAAACTGTTATTAAAGCTCATATTCTGTCATTTTAAAAAACAACATGTCCCAAAACTTTTGACGGTCAGCGCTCATGAATCCCGCCTGCATCTGTGGTGTCTCAGAGCCGTTCGCTGTCTGTAAAGGGGCCGATAATGTAGTGGGCCGAGGGGAGGGGCACTGAGGCATTGTTGGAGTCGGCTATCTGACAGAAACTCAATAGCTCTGTAATGGTCCAGGGGCTCGGAGGGTCCGAGGGGTTTACCCCAGCGACCTGCAGAGAAATGAGGCGGCACAATGACACGATCTGAAACCATCCCCCGGCTGGAGAGACAGAGCGAGAGAGCGAGAGAGTGAGGGATGGACAGAGCAGAGAGGATCTGCAGGAATCACTCCAGTCAAATAAACACCATTATGAAGAGCATCAGGAGGTGATTCTGCACTAAACAAGCGCTTCAGTAGAACATTTAACACCATTAACGTCATAAAGGCACAGCAGGAGGTCTCAGCATTGCTCACTTGGGCAGTTCGGCTGGACAATGCAATCCAATTATTGATAATCAATTGCTTTGGATCCACCTGATTGACTGTTCATTTTTCAAAAATAAACATAAACAGTAATGTTGATGACCAAGCATGAATCTGTAGCTGAATAGGGCAGTTATTTAACCCTTTTCACCATGAAATGGTCCTATATAGAACTCATAGTTCTAAACAGACCCTTTTTGAAAAGGGTTCTGTCAAGCTTGTAACAACAGAACAACACATTCATATAGAAAACATTCTCCAGAACTCTTTAAGCATGCAAATAGTTCTCTGAGTGTTCATGGTTCGAAATAGAACCATTGTCTTTACTAAAGAACCCTTGAAGGAGCATCGTTTTTTAAGACCGCAGTCTTTTGATCATGTTAGAGTTCAAATGTTCAATTTTAAAGATATTTAAGATTCTTGTTTACTCAAGAAACCACAATTCACTGATATTATAAAACTTTTTTTCATATCTTTCTGTAGAGAAGAATCTAGCTAATAATCCAGCTGTTATCAATATATTAGGAAATTCTTCCATAATATCCTTCAGAGCAGAGTCAGGAACGAATATGTGGAATTTCAGGAATGCAGAAATTCTACAAGCTGAGATTTTTGATTCTGAATGTGATTTTGAGAAAAATTATTTTAAGAATGGACGTCAGAACTGCATTTTTTGGGAATCCCGTCATTATTACAACAGGAACAGACAAATTTGGATATTCTAGTTAGATTAAAACAAGCGTTTCAGTCATATATGATGTGGCGTGCTTGTGGGCGAGAGTGGGCGGAGATAAGATTTCATAGAAGTTGCTAAATTGTTGAAAACGCAGTAACATGGTGGGCAAGAATGAACAGAAATAGACATATTCTGACATTTAAGAAGAGAGATGTTATAGATCCAAAATATAAGAAAAACAGTGATTTCTGTGTGTCTTTCATTTTTTGTATTGCTGAACTGCTAATTCAGAGAACACAGATCTGACGACTGTATAATACAGTGCTGCGCAAATGTCAGAAACCCCCCTCATTTATTTAATTTCCAGTTTAAACAGACTTTAATTTCAAGAACATTCATTTTTCAGGAGATATTAGTCAGAAGATTAGATATAAGCCAATCTTTTGTGTAAGGAAGGAGAAAGTCAAACTGAAAATAAGAGAAAAAACAGGGGTTTACAAAACTAGAAGTCAAAAAATGGTTCTTCAAGGTTTCTTTAGTAAAGGAAATAGTTCTATTTAGAACCATGAGTTCTATATGGAACCTTATCTTGTTTATGTTTCAACTGGTTCTTCATGTAGATGGAGAATGCACTACATATGGTGCAATGTAGAACCTTCTTAAAAAAATGGTTCGATATAGCACCGAAAAGCGTTCTTCTATTGTTACAAGCTTAAAATCATAAAAGCAGGAGAACCCTTTTAGTGCTATACGCTGTAAAAACTTGTGGCATTTTAAACTTAAAAAATTAATTAACCAGGTCGGCTTGAAATCTTAAATTCTGTGAACTTGTAATATTAAGCTAACAGAACGTTTTTATGTTTGTTAACTGATTATTTGAAGTTCCATGAATTCAACATTACAAGTTAACCTGGTTACTTACTTTTAAGTAACTTTTAGTTTAAAAACTGCATCATTTTTTTTTACAGTGTATGAACCATAAACACATTCGCCATTAATCTGAAGAACCATTTCACCATGTGAAGAACCATTTAAGGATGAAATAACCGTTCTCTTTACCGTAGAACCTTTGAAGAACCATCTTTTTAAGAATTTACAGAGAAAATGGGCCTCCTAACAACCACCTGGAAGACCTGGTTGACCCCAAAACTGCCCCCCATCAGATAAACAGCACTTAAAGCTTTCATCTCTGAGAGAGAGGAGAAAATCAAGCTGCTTCAGATCTGAAAACATCCACAGGTGTTTCTGTCCATCCTTCCACTGTGAGAAGACGACTCAGCGCTGTGGGTCTGAAAGGATGTGTAGCTGTCAAGAAGAACCTCACTGAGAAAAGGAGACGGACACATCAAACAAAGAAGCTGAACGATGGACTGACCACCCCAGAGTCCAGACCTCAACACCACTGAATGTGTTTGATTACTTCAGAAAATGATCAACCAGCTTCTAAGACTGAACTTTGGAGGTGTGTCTGCAGATTCTTTGAGGAACTGAAAGTGAAAAGAATGGAAGCTGGAATAAAGGGAGAGAGTGACTCACTGAGCACATTTAAACAGCTGAGATTAGATTTAGCTGTTAGATTTTGTCCTTAATGGCTGTTTTGATTGGACATTAAACAAAAGAAAAGATCTGACTTTTGCACAGAACTGTAGAACTGAGAACTGCCTGGTTGAAAACAAACAGATGCTCACTTATGGCCGTAGGTATTAATTGGTGAACCCCTTAACGGTCCAAAAGCAGTCATAATTTAAGAGTAACTCATTGTTTTCTATGTATTAGTCTTGGAATAAAGGGGTTAGAACATTTTAACATGTTTTAATTTTAACACATCAAATCTGACAAACCTGTCAAAGAAGCTGAGAACAGTGAAGATGCTGTTTGAATTAATGAGAGCAGGTTTGAATTAATGAGTGATTAAAAGCTGCCTGTTGGGTTATTAATAGCCGTAATTATTGAAGGGGAACCTTCATACCAGCGTAACCATCTGCAAGCGCCAAAGATCAGCCAACTCAGTCTATTTTAAACAGCCTAATATTACACAACATGTTTGGATGCAGATTTCAAAAGGCGCCTTTAAAGAGCATGTGGTGGTATATCTGTCAAAACATTATTGAACACTAATTAGCATGACACATTAATTACATTCAGTTGCAGTGACTTTTGACTGAGAGTTATTATCCGTGACTAATCAGTCTATTGATCTGGATATTGATTTCACATCAATCTGGAAGAAACATGCAGTTTCTCAGAAACAGACACAAGCACTCAGCACGTATGATGTCACTTATGAATAAATATGAGTACACACTGGTATAATGAATTTGAAAATGCTGGTCCTCCAGAGACGACTTGAACTAGTCTGAGCTTTGAAGTGCGCAGCAAGGCAAATCAAGTGCAACATGTTATATCGCTGCCAGATTAATTGGGATTCAGAGAGCAGACGAAGTCTCGTAGATCTACACATTAATTAACAACTGGCCTCATTATCTTTCCCATGTGGCTCTGTCCGACTGGGGTAAATTTAACACCACTTCATTATCCCGCGGGTTGGAAAAAAGGCCAAAAACACAGAGGATTCATTACACAGCTACACAAACACCGCAGAACATCTATATTTATGCTAAACAGCCACACTGACACTGTAGAACCTCGATTCTCACTATAAACAACCAAACTCACACTGTAGAACATTTACACTCACTTTAAACAGCCACACCGACACTGTAGAACATCTACGCTCACTCTAAACAGCCACACCGACACTGTAGAACATATACGCTCACTCAAAACAGCCACACCGATGCTGTAGATCATCTACGCTCACTCTAAACAACCACACCGACGCTGTAGAACATCTACGCTCACTCTAAACAGCCACACCGACGCTGTAGAACATCTACGCTCACTCTAAACAGCCACACCGACACTGTAGAACATCTACACTCACTCTAAACAGCCACACCGACGCTGTAGAACATCTACGCTCACTCTAAACAGCCACACCGACACTGTAGAACATCTACGCTCACTCAAAACAGCCACACTGACCCTGTAGAACATCTACACTCACTCAAACAGCCACACCGACACTGTAGAACATCTACGCTCACTCTAAACAGCCACACCGACGCTGTAGAACATCTACGCTCACTCTAAACAGCCACACCGACGCTGTAGAACATCTACGCTCACTCTAAACAGCCACACCAACACTGTAGAACATCTACACTTACTCTAAACAGCCACACAGACGCTGTAGAACATCTACGCTCACTCTAAACAGCCACACAGACGCTGTAGAACATCTACACTCACTCTAAACAGCCACACAGACGCTGTAGAACATCTACGCTCACTCTAAACAGCCACACCGACGCTGTAGAACATCTACGCTCACTCTAAACAGCCACACCGACACTGTAGAACATCTACGCTCACTCAAAACAGCCACACTGACCCTGTAGAACATCTACACTCACTCAAAACAGCCACACCGACACTGTAGAACATCTACGCTCACTCTAAACAGCCACACCGACGCTGTAGAACATCTACGCTCACTCTAAACAGCCACACCGACGCTGTAAAACATCTACGCTCACTCTAAACAGCCACACCAACACTGTAGAACATCTACGCTCACTCTAAACAGCCACACAGACGCTGTAGAACATCTACACTCACTCTAAACAGCCACACCGACACTGTAGAACATCTACGCTCACTCAAAACAGCCACACTGACCCTGTAGAACATCTACACTCACTCAAAACAGCCACACCGACACTGTAGAACATCTACACTCACTCAAAACAGCCACACCGACACTGTAGAACATCTACGCTCACTCTAAACAGCCACACCGACGCTGTAGAACATCTACACTCACTCTAAACAGCCACACCGACGCTGTAAAACATCTACGCTCACTCTAAACAGCCACACCAACACTGTAGAACATCTACACTCACTCTAAACAGCCACACAGACGCTGTAGAACATCTACGCTCACTCTAAACAGCCACACAGACGCTGTAGAACATCTACACTCACTCTAAACAGCCACACAGACGCTGTAGAACATCTACGCTCACTCTAAACAGCCACACAGACGCTGTAGAACATCTACACTCACTCTAAACAGCCACACAGACGCTGTAGAACATCTACACTCACTCTCACTCTCACCCACTCACAGGGGTGGGCCCCTAAGGGGAATCAGTTATCATAATTTAGGTTCATATTAATATGATTCAAGCTGCACATGGCTGATCATGAGTCAGTCAGTGATATCAGGTTTGGAGCAGATCAAAATAAAAAGTAAAAATTGCGAAGTATAAGTGCAAAAACAAATAGAACAAATTGTTTTCCTCAATAAAAACTTCTAAACTTCCCACAAACTCTCTTCAAAATACAATTCGATGCACAACTTACATACACAAATGTTCATTTCATGCAGAATATTTGACCAGCAGGTGGGGTGTGGAGTTTTGGGTTCTTCAAAACAGTGAATCCTCTTTTGAAACTATTGGTTCGAGGCTAAAGAAAGCCTTGTTTTTACTTTCACTGCTTGGACTAGCAAAAACTCAAAGTAGCAAAAAGAGAAGCAGAATCATTACCAGTGTGGTGAGACTACATCTACATGCGGCTCAGAGCTGAAGATACATCCGTATTTGAAACTTCATGAAAGAAAGAACATACAGAGCTTTAGCCACAGGTGAATCAAATCAGAATCCAGGTGAGCGAGCTAGAGCAGGGGGTGCGTTCAATCTCAAGACGTTGTGCATCATTTTGCTACATTTTCTGGGTGCAAAACAGTGTCTTTGGGGTAAGTTTGGTCTCATTTGATGGCCGTGTTACCCAATCAGCAATCACAATGGATTCTAATAAAGTCCTCTACAAATGCAGCCGCTGCAGCTCGGTGTATGCGACTACTGAAGACGTTAGAAGACGTGTTTCGTAATATTAAACATGTATTTAAACCCATTTCAATAGGCTCCGAAAATTCCTTGAAAAGCTGAGAATGCCAAGAATGACCTTCACAGCTGCCACAGTTGCACCATTTGTGCAACAACCATTTCGGTTTAAATGTGGTTATGTTATAACTGAAGTTTAGGGGGAGGAACATGGCTGAAACCCCTCCTTCTTCCAGTCTAACACCCTATAAATTCACATCCTCACCTTCCGTTCCCGTGACGAAGTGTTCAATCCCCACCGCCACCCCATCTCCCCCCTGTTCCTCAGCCCTGCATCCGTCCTACTCCAGCTATGAGGGGGTCTGGCCTTCTAGCTACAGGCAGAAGCTGCCCAGAACTCCAGCCCAAGTTCTCAGAGTTCTGCCCCTCCCTCAATCAGTCTCCCCTCATACTACCTCCACCATGTTGAAGGCATGGTCTGAACTCACAAAATAAACGCTTGCTATGTTTTTTTGGAGCTGAACGCAGCCCAGGTTACCTGGGAAAGGGAAATAGCAGGAGTAGCTTCTGGTGAGAGTTTTTGGAAATGTAGTCTGTAGAGGACGGACCTGCTGTGACAGTTTACTGTGTTAACATTAGGACTGTAAAATGATTAAAATAATTGAAACGAAACACATTTGTTTCCATTTATAAAGCAGCATATTTTGTTTTGGTTACATGAATAGACAAAAGAATCATCGCTGTCCAGTGTGAGCAACAGTGGCTCTTCCCCAATTGTAGCCCTTTGCTCTCATATTGCTTTATGTCTTATTTTAAGGGAAACTAGAGCTGCCCACGTTACTAAACCTCACCTTTTACAGGACCTAAGAGGCCCAAACCTTGACATCTCCTGGCATCCACCAAACCCAGATTCATCCATCAGACTGCCACTGATTCATCACTCTACAGAACACGGTTCCACTGATCCAGAGTCCAGTGGCGGCGCTTCACACCACTGCAGCCGACGCTCGGCATTGCGCATAGTGATCTTAGGCTTGTATGCAGCCATGGAAACCCATTTCATGAAGCTCTCAATGCACAGTTCTTTTGCTGATGTTGCTTCCAGAGGCAGTGAAGTGGGTTATGCAACAGAGGACAGGTGTGAGTGTTTTACGTGAGTTAACGTGGCCTACAGCTTCGTGGCTGAGCTGTAGTTGCCTCATTTCCCAATAATAGCACTTACAGTTGGCCAGGGCAGAATTTTCACACTTTCACACACGTTTAAAGTCACTGAACTCTTCTACTACCAGTGTTCTACTACTACCTACGGAGTCTGATCTCAATAATTAGGAGGGGTGTCCACATACTTTTGAATAAATAGTGTTGTCGTGCTTCCTTCCCTACTTCATATGCACAATCTGAATGCATCAGTATCTTCTTCAGCCTTTTTCACCGTCTAAATGATGAATAAATATTAGACCTGTTTAAAAGATGAAGGACAACAAACACAAATCCAAGTTAATTAATGCAGGAACGCTGAAAGTGTCAAGTTCAAAGTTGTTAGGGAAGTATTAGGAGTAAACTAGTGACCCTCTCTGATAATGCAGCGCTGATGAGGCGTCAGAGAAAGCACTGAATAAAATCCTCTCGTTACAGATCTGCCTATTCATGTATTCATGATTGCCACTCTAGAGGAGAGCTAGTCAGAGGAATTTGCTAACGCGATTAATCTCCAATCAAATGGCTATTCTGCATGCGCAAATATGAAAGGTTAATTTAAGCGTTAGTTTGAGTGGCTTCGTTACTGCGATGGCGCCGAATGATCTGCTCTTTTCATTAGCGCCTCTTGACATCAAATCACATTCAGTTTTGTTGAAGGAGTTTCGCCATAAAAGGAGAATCTGCCAATAATTCCTCAAGAACTGACAACTTCTTGCTAAATATGGGACGTTTTCTCAAGCATACGTTGGCCGTGCATTTCTGGCGGAGATGTTTTGATCCTCTCTGATTACGACATTGACTTTAATGTGACATAAATCAATTAGCAGGCGTCTCGGAGGGAAAATATTTGCCAATTAGTCCGTTACGAATGACAGGAAGGGGAAAAAAAACGAAAGGAAGTTTTGATCCTGAGGGTATTTGATCGGAATCATAAGTGAAGGAGAAATCATAAGCACTTCAGAGTAATATGTGCAGGAGAAACATCACAGAGTTAATGAAAGCGACGCTGCAGCCTTGTTTATGCGTCCGTTTCTGCTTTGCTGGTTGGAGCCTTGATCATCCGAATGCGCAGCTTTCTGTGTTATTTTCATATGTTTGCTCTTCTGAACACAGCTGAGATCTTTCATATCTCTCTACAATCGATCAGCGCTGTCAGTTCTGATGGCTGAGATTGCAGAGCTGCTCGCTTTAACTCTGCTGCCAAACCTGCGCTGCCGGCTTCCCTCCAAAAAGGCGTAAGAATGTAAATGCTGCTGTGCTAACCTTGAAGCCATAGATCCAACAGAAAACCCAACCCCCCCCATCCTTACCCCGAATGTCTGCCAAGACATGTTTAGGGTCTGAAGTTTGCTTCTCCACTTTTAGCTCTGAAGCTACAAGGCTAATGTAGCTAACTGGTAATGGAAGCTTATGAACACCAAGGCCCTTTTCACATTTCCTCATTTTTTCTGCTGGAAGTAGCAACAACAATAGCAACAATGACAAATTGAGGGTGTACAGCTCACTCAAGTATTAGAGCTTGAAGCAGCCTCGTCTCAGTTTCAGTGGTTTGTCAGCTGATGGTGAGGAGAGGAGAAATGAGTTTGTGCAGTTAATAAAGGAATAAACTTTGTCAGTCGGAGTTAAAGACCCTCTCTGTCAGTGTTTCAGGGCTGCTGCCCAACGTTAATGTGCAGTTCATGCTTTAAAGTTGCTGCTTCAGCCGCTTTCAGAGGAACAGTTTTCATTTCCTCCCTCTAAAGCTGTCAGTATCTAAGAGAGCGAGAGCTCAGTGGGGATCAGGTGTTCGTTCAATGGTGCCAGTGGTTCCACCTTAAATGGTGGCTGAGCCACCAGCATGCAAGTGCTGCACCATTTAAGGTGGAACGGAAAAATCTGAATGAGAAGCGACGTCAGCCTCATGACCTTTTAGTGTTTTTTGCAGATTAAACGTATCAGGAAACCAGCTGAGTGCTTATAAATGCGAATAAGAAAAGGTCTACAGTGGCGCTACGGACCCTGACGACCCGGCGCGCCCCCTGCTGGGATGTGTGTGCGTTTAGCTGTTAGCTAGCTAACAGCTAATGTAGCGTTTTGGCTACAGTTATTAGACGTCCGCTGACGTTCCTGTGCTCTAAGAGCTGTGAAGGTTTATTCCACAAAGCATTTACATCCTTTATTTAGTCTAGACTCCCACATTGCTGTGTGACACACCGTTCTGTGGTGGCTAAAGTGATACGAACGCCTGTATTTCTGAGGTTGGTAACTGTCCGAAAGGCAATAACTAGTCCGAATGGTGGAACCCAGAACCCAGCGTTTACGCACTTCCATTTCTTGTAAAAAGTGCCTATTAGTGCGGTTCTAGCTGCGTGCCTAATTGCCACATACTCTCCTAAATCAATGTAGAGGTGTTCAGTATCTCTAATACACCTGATGATGTGGTTTCTGACACTGTATGACTCACTGTTTCTATAAACATGGACTAAAGAACGTTAAAGCATGTAAATGAACTAAAGAACGTTAAAGCATGTAAATGAACTAAAGAACGTTAAAGCATGTAAATGAACTAAAGAACGTTAGCGTAGAACGTAAGAACCTTTGATTGTTTTTTTTCTCTGTTTTGTCTCCAGACACCCTGCTCAGACTCATACACTCTTAAAAATGGTTCTTCAAGGGTTCTTTGGTAAAGAAAATGGTTCTGTATAGAACCATGAACACTCAAAGAACCCTTTGCGTGATTAACAGGCCCTTTGCATCCTGAAATCATTCTTCAGATTGTTTGAGAACGTGCTGTAGATGGTTCTGTAAAGAACATTTTTGAAAAGGGTTCTATATGGCACCAAAAAGGGTTCTTCTAGTGTAACAAGCTTGATATCGTAACAACCATTTTTGGTGCCAGATAGAACCCTTTTTTAACAATGTCTACGTAGAACCATATACAGCACGTTCCCCATCAGTCTGAGAAATGCTTTCATGATTCAGATTTTGCAAAGGGTTCTTTGAGTGTTCATGGTTCTATATAGAACCATTTTCTGTACTAAAGAACACTTGATGAACCATTTGTGCACCACAATTCTACTCTCATACATGTTGGTTCTCCGGTAAAGAAATGTTCTCTCTCTCTCTCTGTCTTTCTTTCTCTTTTTTCTTTCCTGTCTTTTTTCTCTCTCACTCACTGTTATCTTCTCCCTGTCTTTCTTTTCCCTCTCTCTTTTTTCCTTTCTCTAGTTTTACTCTCTCTCTCTCTCTCTCTCTCCTCTCTCTCTCTCTCTCTCTCTCTCCAGTGTTCACTGTTCACCTCAGAGACTGTCTGGCTGCCCAGAGCAGAGGATGATGGGAAATAATTCACGTAGCTGGCCGGAGTAATCTTAGAGAGGAATCCCTGACCGTCTGGAGTGGGCATCCAGGCCGGACAGCGCTGCCAAAACCCTCAGACTCATTAATTTATTCACTCGCTTTTGGCGTCTGGTTGAAGTTCTTTGGGTATGAAAAAGGAAAAGCGCTTAATTCTTAACACAATATAATTAACTTTGTTGAGGTTTCCCGGCTGCTTTTGGCTCCACTGTTAAATGTCTGTTGTGTAAATATGGTGTAAAATATGGAATTTAATGGGCGAAACTTAATTCTGTGTAAGGAGACTGAAATGGCTGAATGCAGTCAGTGAACACTGCAGAAACGATTCCCTGAATTTCTGACATGGAACATGCTGGTGATTCAGTGCTGAACTGTGACTGTTAGAGCTTCTGTGATGACGTTCATTTCTGCTAGCGCCCCTATGGGACTCTAGTAGTATCTCAGCGTTAAACTAGTGGCTGTTCACATGAACATATTGTGGCCGTTCTAGATTAAATGAGTACATTAGAAGCTTGTAAAACATATTCATCATGTTTTATCTGAAGCTTGTAACACATATTAACATATTGTCGCTCAGTGTGCGAAACCCCCCCCCGGTATTCGGGGGTCCCGTGTTGTCTGTCTGCTAACTCTCTCTCCATAGCGGCGCTGATGCTTCAGTGTCAGTAAATGTTTGTTTTATCAGCTGTTCTTCTGTAGAGTCTCTGTTCTAGTGTGGTTCTGCGCTCTTCCTCACAGTAACTGAGATCTTCCTCGTCTCCTCTTCTGTAGAGTCTCTGTTCTAGTGCAGTTCTGTGCTCTTCCTCACAGTAACTGAGATCTTCCTCGTCTCCTCTTCTGTCTTCAGTGTGAGAAATGAGGAACAGTCACTCTTCACTCCAAACTCTTGGGAAACTGGGCGAGTTTTCAGATTTACAGATCTGCTGCAGCTCATTGTAAAGTTTTTCGGAGGAATCCGGGCGGAGTTACAGTTTCTAGACTATGAAGGACCAACTGGGTGAACCAGTCTGCTACAGCGCCACCCTGAGGCAGAGCAGAACTGCAGCTCTAGTTAAGACAGAAGCTGATTGTGGGTGAAGCAGATAAACAATCAGCTTCACTGAATCTGGATTTGAGTGACTGTTTTTCTAACGGACAGCATAACATCATGATAAGTTTATTTTCCGGGACCCTGATTTTGAGACATCCAGGGGGTACAAGAAGTTAATTAGGGGGCCCCGACCCCCAGGACTTCCTGTATTTTGAACCTTGTTGTTGCTGTTGCGATGAATCCTTGTATCTCTGAAACTGTACAGAAAAACATAAACGTTCTTAACTTTGAATTGCAGTCGATGGAAAAAGAATTTTACTGAAGTCATTTGGAGCATTTCTATTGTTCCTATGATGCTGTAATTTTAACAAGTTATAAATGTTAGCTGGTATTGTCACATTCTGTAAAAAAGTACAAAAACAAAAATTGAGATACAAGTTTTTTTCTCGACAGCAGCGATATAATTGAGTTCGTATGTATCAGTATTACAGTGTCATTTTCAGTAAGGAGTCCTGCGTAGAGCTGCCACCACTGTTTTACATTCCTAACAACTAACCAGAACCTACTTAGACTGCGACTCATATTCACAGCAACATATCCAGAACTTCCAGAAGGCGTAGACTGATGTTTCTGGTTCCACCCATTATAATTCAAAGTGTGACCGGTTGATTCCTCTGTCACATCCTAATAATGTTGGTAGTTAATCTAACGTTTAGGCCTTCAGTCCAGCTCCTGAAGTCCTAACTAGTGGAAGAGCTTGCTCGGCTGTATCTACCTAGATACCACAGAGAGAATAATCCTGAGTGGATCATTTTCTGTTGGATGCTTCAAGAATTTAACCCTTTTGTTTCCAACCAAAAGTTACAAATGATATAAGAGTATTACTACAATACTAAGAGTTTATTTACAGTAAACAAAGTGATTATCTTAAATAAAAATGAAGGTGGCGTCTAAAATTACACCAAGATTTCTGATTTCATCTTTTGATTGAGGAGCCAAACTATCTAACTGATTTAAAACTTTTGTTCTCTCTGCTTCATTACCAGTTATGAGAATTTCTGTTTTTCACTCATTTATTTTTTATTTTTAATTAGGGGAACGCGGGGAACAACCTAACATGGGGCACGATTTAACATGGACTTTTTACATTGTTAAAGAAGGTCAAGCAGCGTGAGCTTCGAGCCACATCACCACATTTCGTAGCCGCGGCCTCCCACCATAATTCAGAGTGATTGGTCAGTGTTTTAAAGAGATCTGGGCCAAAAAGGGTTTTCAGGGCATATAAGTCATTTTTTTTCGGTTACTGAGCTGTTTGTGTGAATCACAAAATCCAACCTTATATTACTTTATTCATCATCTTGTTTCCTACAGCGCAACACCGTTTAGAAGTTGCTGACAAGCTCAGAGCTGGGCTTCGGTCCAGCCTCCGCACTGCGGGGTTAGTTCTTACACAGCGTTACAGCTCAGACACCTTCAGTACACAAAGACTGATAAAGTACATTTAGCCTTTTTGTGATTACACAGATTTTAAAATGAAAAACATCTGAAATCAGAGAATTTCTTCTGCTTTATTAGTGTCTGTCAGATGTCAGTGTTCTGGTTTTAAATAAGTATATTACTGAAATTGACATTATCAGCTGGTAAAGCTGCAGTTATTCAGAAATAACGTTCATATTTTACTGATGTGTGATGTTCTTATTTGCTGTCCTAAAATAAATCTGTCATTGTTTGACAGACATCAGTGTTCATATATAATCTGACGTGTGTGTGTATCTATCAGTCGATCTGTGTGTCTGGCTTATAGATGATAATATATACTGCAGTTAGGTTGGAAAATATATTTGTTTCTTAAACAGGTGTTAAACTGATCCTCTGTCTGTTACAGTGAACCCTAAACTGTGACACTGCACTTCCCTCATTTTGGGTGGAATTGTACTGAACGGAAGGAACTAGAAACAAAAGTTCCAGTGTTTGTTTGTAGCAGAGATGTATGCATTATATAGACAAAAGTATTGGGACACCCCTCCTAATTACTGAGTTCAGGTGTTTCAGCCACACCCATTACTAACAGGCGGATAAAATCAAGCACACAGCTTTGCAGCCTCCATAGACACACACTGGCAGTAGAGGGTCGCACTGAAGAGCTCAGTGACTTTAAACATGGCTCTGTCACAGGATGCCGCCTCTGCCACAAGTCAGTTTGTGAGATTTCTGTCCTGCTAGATCTGCCCCAGACAACTGTAAGTGCTACTGTTGTGA
Source organism: Colossoma macropomum (assembly GCF_904425465.1). Classification (NCBI taxonomy): domain Eukaryota; kingdom Metazoa; phylum Chordata; class Actinopteri; order Characiformes; family Serrasalmidae; genus Colossoma; species Colossoma macropomum. The sequence goes on from NW_023494807.1 coordinate 32,995,047, forward strand.
AATAGAAGCATCTAGGAATGAAAACAGCTCAGCTATGAAGAAGTAGATCACTCAAACTCACAGAGTGGGTCGCTGAGTGCTGAAGAGCACAGTGTCTGTCCTCTGTTGAATCACGAAAGATTTCCAAACTGCTTCTGGAAGCAACATCAGCAAAAGAACTGTACATTAAGAGCTTCATGAAATGGGTTTCCATCGCTGAGCAGCTGCACACAAGCCTAAGATCAAAATGCACAATGCCAAGCGTCGGCTGGAGTGGAGTAAAGCGCCACCACTGGACTCTGGATCAGTGGAAACATATTCTCTGGAGTGATGAATCAGCTTCACTATCTGTCAGTCTGATGGACGAGTCTGGGTTTGGCGAATGCCAGGAGAACGTTACCTGCCTGACTGCACTGTGCCAGCTGTAAAGTTTGGTGGAGGAGGGATGATGATATGGAGCTGTTTTTCAGGGGTTGGTCTAGAACCCTTAGTTCCAGTGAAGGGGAACCTTAATGCTTCAGCACCAAGACATTCTGGACAATCTTACACTTCCAACTTTGTGGGAACAGTTTGGGGAAGAACCTGCATGACTGAGCCCCAGTGCACAAAGCAGCTCCATAAAGGCCTGACTGGGTGAGTTTGGTGTGGAAGAACTTTGACTGGCCCTCACAGAGCCCTGACCTCAACCCCATCAAACACCTTGGGATGGACTAGAGCAGAGATTGTGAGCCAGACCCTCTCGTCCAACATCAGTGTCTGACCTCACTAATGCTCTTCTGGATGAATGGACACAAATTCCCACAGACTCTCTCCAAAATCCTGTAGAGGCTTCCCAGAAGAGTGGAACCTGTTAGAGCTGCAAAGGGGGACCAGATCCATATTAATGCCTATGGATTTAGAATGGGATTCATAAAAGCTCCTGTAGGTGTCCCAATGCTTTTGTCCATATAGTGTATGTTGCTTGTGTAAACATGATTATTCTAACTTTCCAGTTTTTAAAATTATTTTGCAAAACCAAACATGTGCTAGGTTGTGCCGCGCTGTCCTCTACTATTCATACAGTTAATGATATTGGACAAACAGAAAAAGGTGTAAAAATAATGAACACCTTCAGACACCAAACACTTCTTGGCTGACTGCATTCGGAGAAGAGAGAGAAGGGAGAGTTTTTGCGGAACAATTTCTTTACTAATAACTTTTCCTAGAAAACTTCCTACCAATTCCGTCTGATATATTGGAGCGAAATGTGGTTTTGCATTATTTATGTGTCTGTTTTAGGATAGATACTACTTTATATTAAAAAAAGGATACAGCCAAATGAATACGCCACTAAAGTCATGGTTACGTGAACATAATGCAGGCACATAAAGCCATTTCACTACGACTCTGTTCCCACCTGTTGATTCAACAGTTTTAGCTTCAATCCCAATTACAGCACAATGCCACAGTAATGACCGCGCATCAATTCCGGCAAATCCTTTTCACACGTAAGGGCCCGTTTCCTTCACCTCAGAGACGCCTCGCTCTCAGATTTGCATAGACACAAAGACGGGCGGCCCGCAGTGTAATTCCAAACACATCTTCAGCCGCTGCTCTCTTATGCGTGTCTGCATTATTCATTTCTCTGTGTGTTTTCATCCACTGAGAAATTAACCTTCACCCGCCGTTATTCTTCAGCCTCGGCCCAAATGGAGAAGACTCAAAACATGTCAAGATGCCTCCAGGATATTTTGCTAATGTGCTCTGCCAAAAAAAACCTCTAGGAATGGAAATCAGTACAAAAAAACATTAAAACAAGGTCAAAAAGTCCTCGAAACCAAGACAAGCAGGATGAGCTACACCAATATACATAATGCCGATATAATAATCCCAGAGGAAAATAGGCTTGTAGGCTTGTTTCTTATTTTTAGATGCCACTCAAACAATGCAAACATGTCGGAGTCCTTAAATCGGGTGACTAATTAATTAACTGACAAATTTGGGTTTGAGGAATAACAGTGAAGAGGAGAAATTTGGCTGGAAGTAACCAGTGAAAACTTTATGCATATTTTTGTCTTCCATTCTCAAAAACTGAAGCCTGTCAAGCCTTTATAAGGTACACTCCTACAATCTTTGAAATAAAAGGTACCAAAAAGGGTTCTTTGGAGTCTTTCCTTAGAACCCATATGTCAAACACAAGGTCCATGAGCCAGATCAGACCAACGATGCAATCCTATCCAGCTGACAAAATTACTTTAATTTTCTACAAGCCCGTTTCAGAAAGGGCTGAACTACAATCCCCCAGCATGCACTGCAGCATAATGTGCACTCCCACCCTCCTCCCCCAGCAACGATCTATGGGACACTGATTATAACAGTGGTGTAATAAATGATATACTGAGTTTGGTTTGTATGCTTAAAGGGTTCTTTGCATGGTGAAAAGGGCTCTGTATAGCACCAAAAAGGGTTCTGCTATTGTCACAATGTCAAACTTGTAAGACTAGAAAAGCCCTATTCTATTTAGAACCATATACAACACGTTCTCCATCAATCTGAAGAACAATTTCACCATGCAGAGAGTCATTTAAGCATGCAAATTATTTTTGAGTGTTCAAGGTTCTATACAGAACCACCGTCTTTACTAAAGAACCCTTGAAGAACCATCGGCTCCACTGTTTCAGGCTCTAAATGGCTGGAGTTGGGGATTTTTACTATGTTGTAGAAGCACATACCACATGAACATATTTTCAAAAAAAGAGAAAATCGATAAAAGATATGATTTAACGCAGAGAAACATTCACATCGAGTCCAACATCTTTTACTGTCACTCTAAGAGAAAAGGAAATGAAGAGGGAGAAGAAACTGAGAAGTAACGATGACGACGTTTTCATAAATGTCATAGTTAATGGTGACAAAGCTTCAGGAGTAACCATGACAACGCAGCTCTGATTGGACAGTGATGCATCTGAGACACAATAGACCTTTTTCACAAGAAACAGATGTAAACACTGGTAAAACAAGTTCCGCTATTGCCTTACAGACAGTTACTAACCTCAGAAATACAGGTGTTCGTATCACTTCAGCCACCACAGAAAGGTGAGTCACTGTCCTGTGTGTAGTGATCAAGGAGGCTGGATGTGTGTGTGAGCACACTTTAATGAACAAAACAGACTGGTAGAACCATTTAACACACAATAACAAACTACTAAGCTTAACAAGCTTTGAGCAAACCAAACCTGAGGTCGTCACACAACAACTACACCTAACGAAGTGACGAGTAGACCAGACAACCATGGACTGAAACAAAGGGCTTGATATACCTACAAACAACAGGAACACCTGAGAGAGGGAGGAGGCAGGGGACTGCAAACAGGTGAGGATCCTAATAAGGGAAGGCGGGGAAAAGGGCGGAGCACAAGGACCAAAACACAAACCCCAAGCACATGGCTAAAAAGCACATGGCTACAACACAGGGGAAGAAACAGATGAAGACAGAGGGACAGAACAAACCATGACAGGCACCTTATCTTTGTTATAGTTGCCAAGATTAAAATTCGAGGATAAGTCCAGAACTGTTGGAGAACCAAACACCAGTGGTGGACGAAGTACACAAACCATGTACTTGAGTTAAGGTAGAGATACCCAAGGTAAAATATTACTGCAGTAAAAGTAGAAGTTCCGCCCTTTAGACCTCCACTTGAGTAAAAGTACTAAAGTATTTGCCTTCAAATGTACTTAAGTATCTAAAAGATTAATTATGGCTCTGATGTCCAATTATCATTTCTGTAACAAGACTCGCTTCATTAACTCAGTTTAGGTGAAAATACTCCAGTGTTTCTCTTGGTAAACCAGTCTTTTAATAGAGTCATTAATTAGTGACGCTGATGTCTATTAAAATTATCATAAGCACAAAACACTGAAGGCAAACAGTTTCCATCAGGTAGAACTGAGTGGCTCTGAAATCACTTTTTACAAACAAGCAAAGTTTCAGTTTAAGATTAATTTGAACTTAGTTACAAGTTTAAGTTTAATAAAAACTTTAAACTCAGATTCACAAATGAGTTTCCTTTACTAAACTGCATCTGTAGGTCTCTGATCATAAACATAAACTAGCCAAAACTAATTTACTATAAAATGAAATATTGTTTGTATAAATTCAGAAAAAAGACACGTCAGTCACAACTGCATATGTGTACATATTTCTATATTGTGGTCTGTTTACCCACAAAGTCCAGAGCTACATGTTATATCTGTTCACTAATTCTTTGATGTGTGAGTGTCGGTCAGTGCTGCATTAACCCCGCCCTGCTTTACCTGCTAAATTCCTTCACAGCTATCAGAGCACAGTACCCTCAGCTAGTTAACATCATCAGAGTGATAAATTCATGGACAGGTGAAAATAACTACAACCAAACATTAGATTAACGATGTTAGCTGGAGATGTTTGCACAAACACCAGCACCAGTGAACGAACATCTGCTCCCCGCTGAGCTCTCGCTCTCTCAGATACCGACAGCTTTAGAAGGAGGAAATGAAAACTGTTCCTCTGAAAGCGGCTGAAGCAGCAACTTTAAAGCACAAACTGCACGTTAACGTCAGTCAACAGCGCTGAAACACTGACACAGAGGGTCTTTAACTCTGTATGGCAAAGTTTATTCCTTTATTAACTGCACAAACTCATTTCTCCTCTCCTCATCGTCAGCTGACAAACCACTGAAACTGAGATGAGGCTGTTTTTTCTTCAAACTCGAACTCTTTGTTATTGTAGTTGCTTTAGTGTGAGCAGCGTTACCCTGCAACTAGCACTTCCAGCAGAAAAAATGTGGAAATGTGAACAGGGCCTGTCCAGCTGGATCAGGCCTCCAGCCTTTTCCTTCAAAGGCCTGCCACCAGAAACGAGCTGGTCAGGCATTAGAGGTCCATCGGAGAGCAGCTCTCCTTCACTTCCATTCATTTCAGGCTGATTTCAGCCCATTTTAGATCACCTCACTGCCCTGTCCTCTTCTACAGAGACTGGACTGTCTGTCGCCTGATCCACAGGCCTGTCAATCACTTTATAACTTAAACCAAACACTGTAATGTCTGAAATAGAAGCTCCTCAATGACACAAACCATGGAATAGCGCTGTCGCCTCACAGCAAGAATGGCCTGGGTTCGATTCCCGGCCGGGTGACCAGGGTCATTTCTGTGTGGAGTTTGCCTGTTCTCCCCGTGTCTGCGTGGGTTTCCTCCGGGTACTCCGGTTTCCTCCCACAGTCCAAAAACATGCAGTCAGGCTGATTGGACATGCTGAATTGCCCCTAGGTGTGAGTGTGACTGTGTATGTCTGTCTGTCTGCCCTGCGATGGACTGGCGACCTGTCCAGGGTGTATCCTGTCTTCCGCCCAATGACAGCTGGGATAGCCTCCAGAACCCCACCGCGACCCAGAAGGATAAGCGGTTTAGATGATGTATGTATGTATAATAATAATAATAATGTTTTTACATCATTTTCATTTAATGGAACCAGACGTTTTCCATCTTACTTTGGGTCGTTTCTTTTGGTTAATTTATCATGAAATGTACACAAATTGTAAAGGACAATATGTATTTTCAAATAATGTCAAAACCGGAAAATTACAAAAATTCAACATCTTGAAACATTTACTATTATTATTATTATTATTTATTTGTTTATTTTTTTACAATTATCATTATTAGGAAATAATAACTAAAATTCATTATTTGGTGAAAGTGTACCGTGCTGAATGGTTGCACTGATTTATGTTCCTTCAACATGTTTACACAGTTGCTGGACTGTGTAAACACTGGTTTGACAATCAATAGTTCAATTAACCAGCAGTGATTACAAAACAAAGGACCAAAATCTAGATCCAAGCTCTGGACCTGAAGCCCTGTGAACTAAAGGGCGATTAAGAGCCATTTAGGAACGTTTCTTTTAACTTGACTACAGATTCTGTGATGTATCATCACAAAGACACAGAAACACATATAGAGACATCGAGTTTGATGCGCGGGCGAGTTTGTGGAGTCAGAGAGTAAAGAGTTCAGGCCTGTGTCTGTATCAGACATAAGCCAGTGTTTATCTTATATTTTATAAAAAAGGATAAACGTATGAACAAAATTCAGCGTTCCAGATTGCTGCTACTGTTTTTAGCTATGCTAATGTGCTTTAGTCTGTGTTTATAGATAATACTGATGTCTCAGAACCCGCATAAACAAGTCTATAGCCTCAAACATGTCTTGGAATAAGGGGGAAAACTGATTTTCTGACAAACTATCACAAAAAACAGTCCTGATAGGATCCTGCCTCAGTCATTTAGTCTTGCACTTATAAAAATTGAGCTCTATCAAGTCTAATCAGCTAAAGTCTCACCTATCAGATCATAAACAAGCGTCTCGAAAGGCTTCTGCTGTCCTCTGTCATCTCTCTGAAGTGTAATTCCTGGCTGAAATGAAATGACAAACAAGTGGCTCTATTAATAGAGCTCCTTCATCACGGCCAACGGAGTTAATTCTGCCGCAGAGGCTGTCAATATTCGCCTGATCTCCGGGCGGATTAGACGGCTCGCTCAGCCTCGCCTGCTCTCCTAAGCTGCTCGGGGAACATGCAGCTTTCTGGCGTCCGTCTTCACTTTCATCCAGCCTGCGAGAGAGCAGGACAAAGGACAAAGTTCAGGAGAATTACAGTAATCTACTGCCTCGACACACACACACCGCCACATCACTGCCCATTGTGCTCCAGTGCCGCTTCCTTCAGGCTGGAGGAGGCTTGACTTCTTGCTTCCACTCGGGGGACTCGGCCCAAACCAGAATAATCTCCGGCCTCGGCGCTGGGGAAGGCTCGTATTGTTTTCACGTCGCTTACTTTTGTGAAGGAAAAGACCCCTGGTGAGAAGGAAATTTCCCTGCAGGGATTATCCGAAAGCTCTGTTCCTGCTGAAGTCCCCGAATGACCTCGGCGAACGACGTTAGCATATTTCCTCAAAGTTTTTGCATCTCGTGAATGGGCGACCCTGAGGGCGGGATGATGAGTTTCAGCGCAGATGAATTCGTGGGCTTGAATTTATGCGCTTGCAGGAGCTTCCAAATGACTTTCTGTTCACGCTACACTACACAATTCATAATGTTTATGGGCACTCAGCACTCTGGAGGCTCAGGTCAGAACGTAAAGGTGTCCAAAAGCATCCAGACTGCCAGTCTAATGACATTGCTGACACTGACCAATAGAATGGGACGCTCTGGAGGTCACATGAGCCTGAGGTCTCTATGCCTAATGCCCAGCGTGGGCTAGAGGGGTATGAAGCCCCCCAGCATTGGGCTGTGGAGCAGTGGAGCTGTGCTCTCTGGAGTGATGGAGCTCCATCCAGTACCTTTGGGATGAGTTGGAGTGAGAACTGACCATCCAACATCAGTACCTGACCTCATTAATGCTCAATCAAATCCTCACAGCAATGTTCCAACATGTAGTGAAGAGTAGAGGCTGTTACTGCAGCACAAACTCACTATTAACACCTTCATTTCAGAAGAAACACTGGCGTCTACAGACTTTTGGACATGAATACCACCAGTGGACATGATTCTGTTTAGCATTGTTTTCTAATTATTACGTTTTTTTTTTTTACAAATTATATTATCAGTATTACAGTTTGAGCGAAAAGTAGAATCTTTGAAATATTTAAATCAATTTCAGAATTTCAGAATTTCTATACTCTTAAAAAAGATGGTTCTTCCAGGGTTCTTTACTAAAGGGAATGGCTCTATTATCTATTATAGCCACTTTCAGCCGAAGGTTTTTTGTGACCGTAATTTCTGTGCATCCCTTATATTTACTGATAACAACAAATGATACTGAGATCAAAAGGTAAACTGGCTGTAAAAAGCAGCAGCATCATAAAAACTGAATATGGCCTCAAACAATGCTGCGGTTTTGGCTTTAGGAACCTCTTCATTCCTCACTAGAGTGCTCAGATGTTACAGATGTTTGTTGAAGTCACTGAGTGGTTTATAGCACTGAAACACATTGAAAACCAAAAGATCAAGTTCAAATAGGAACTGCATCCTAGGCTCCCGAGTGGTGCAGCCATCTGAACGTTGGCCCTACACTGCAAAAATGGTGTCTTGTTAAGTAAAATTATCTTAAATATAGTCAATAAATCTAATATTTCTCCTGTTGTAAGCTTATAAGCTTATTTGTAAGATTATTTTCCTTATCTCTAGACATTATTTACTTTGTTTTAGATCATTTTATTAAGTAAAATTATTTCACTATATTAGCAGATAATTGTGCTTGTTGTAAGAAATGAGCTTAAAACCAGCAAAGTTATCTGCCAGTATAGTGAGATAATTTTACTTAATAAAATGATTTAAAACAAGTAAATAATGTCTAGAAATAAGATAGATAGTCTCATAATAAGTGCACAACCATCTCAAAATGGGAAATATTTGATATATCGACTAGATTTAACATTATTTTACTTGACAAGGTACCATTTTTTGCAGTGTATCATCAAGAATCTAAGAAGATATCGCGGTTTTGATCCCTGCACTGCAACAAATGGTGTCTTGTCGAGCGAAATGATCTTAAACTAGTCGATAATCTAATATTTCCCATTTTGAGATGGTTGTGCACTTATTATAAGATGATCCATCTTATTTCCAGAATTTTTTCTACTTATTTTATTTTATTAAGTAAAATGATCTCACTTTAGTGGCAGATAATTTTGCTGGTTTCAAACTCATTTCTTAAAACAAGCACAATTATCTGCTAATATAGTGAGATAATTTTACTTAATTAAATTACTTAAAACGTAAAAAAATGTCTAAAAAAATTAGATAAATAATCTTAAATTAAGCATACAACAATCTCAACAGGAGAAATATTAGATTTCTTGACTATATTTAAGATCTCCGTCTGTGTCCGGGAGTCCAAGAGTGCACAGTTGTTGTCTCTCTCTCTCTCTGGGTGGGCAGGATGCCCCCCCCGTCTCCCCCCATCACTCAGCGTGAAGCTAGCCAGCACAGGCGTTACATCACTGTTGGCTGATGTAACAGATCTGGTGGTTAGCGTCTCCTCCGAGCGCGTTCAGCTGTACAGTGACGCTGCATTAGCGGCGGTTTGAAAAGATGCAGTGGAGCTTCACAGAACTCAGAAGGCTGTGTTGGCCTTCACCCTCTTAGCACTGGTGGTGTTGTGTGGTTGGGGAAGACATAACTAGTGGGTGGAATTGGAGACGACTTAACTGGACAGGAAAAAATGGAACCGCATCATCAGAGGAGGTTGTCTGGTTGCAGGACAAGAAGCAAACTTCATACAGAACCATCGTGATCAACAGAAGGCCTGTTCTGCAGTATTATGGAGACTCAATGGACCGTCCAGATCAGAGAAGAACCAGATAACGCTTTTCAGCAACACTAACCTCGTCTTACAGCGAATCTGTAGGAGATTTACAAACATTGCAAAGTTGAAAGGAGTGATATGACAGCCCGAGATATAAACAGAGAGATTCAGAGTGGTTTGGTGTGAAATGGTTCAGATGTCTTTACGGTGGTGGTGATAGGAACCAGGGGTCGCCATGACTACAACACAGATATAGACATTTTATTTACTGTCCAGAACCACCAGTGAACCTACACAAGTCTTCTGAGTTTATATGGAATGTTGATGATGGAAAATAGTGGAAAATCTGAAATAAAGTTTTCTTTGGGGACTATTTTGCCTCACAACACCCTGCATATTATGTATCCCTCCACCATGAAGGGAGTTTAAGGCCAAAACTATCATAAACAGTGTCTCAGTCATCAGGCAGTGAATTCATAACCATTACATGTAGTATCTTTGTGTCTTCTGAGTTTTATATGGAACGCTGATAATGGTAAAATAGTGAAAAAATCAGAAATAATTAGGTTCCTTTTCAATTTTTATTTATATATTTTACATCATTTGAAAATGCCAGCTGCTCTTTACACGCTGTGGACATTTCATAATAAATCAACCAATAAGATGCAATTAATTAATTAAAATCATCTCACATTAGCATAAGTTAGTGTTCTATTCTTCTTGTTTTTTCTGCAACATTAATAATATTATATATATCTTGTAAACAGACTGTTTTTCCAGATTGAAAATATGATCCTCTTTTATGATTCCATTCTTGGTTCTTCATCCAGACTCTGTTTACTTCCGTCTCTTGATATTACATTAAACTCAGTCTTCCACTCCGGCTTTATTAGAAACCAGCCAGGGCTCTGTTCTAAAAACAGACTGTTCTTTCTGCTGAACAACCTCTGGACTCACCTTTTGGTTCCAGACGTTGTTTGTTGGGTTTCTTATGAATAATTAATGTCGCTGCATATTACAGTCGCTGATTATTATTTTGATTTATTATTGTGTAAAATCACTTTTGGTTCAGTTATGGATTTATGCTCCCCATGGGAACCGCACAGCATTCATGTCGGATACAACACAAAAACTCATTATTTCATATTCATATTGTCGATTGCATTTTAAATCAGGGTTGGTCCTGGGATGGAGAGCCGCGGTGTTTGTGATTCAGGACGAATCCTCGGCGATTCAGAGCCACATTCAGAGTGATTAAATAAACACTCATCTAAATGAGCTAAGGTCAGCATCATTAAAGCCCTGCTGGAGCGTTTCTGCATAAAAATTACATCAGAAAAAACGGAGCTGATCGTTTTGTCTTTTTCCTACATTTTTATTGATTTTAAAAATATTTGTAGATAATTATACCAAATAAATAAACCAAAAATCATTTTAATTGTTTTTAAAAACGAGTGGGGCTAAACTGCTGTAGGCTGAACGGACGGGGCTAAACTGCTATAGGCTGAACGGACGGGGCTAAACTGCTATAGGCTGAACGGACGGGGCTAAACTGCTATAGGCTGAATGGACGGGGCTAAACTGCTATAGGCTAAATGGGCAGGGCTAAACTGCTATAGGCTAAATGGGCAGGGCTAAACTGCTGTAGGGTGCATGGGTGGGGCTAGACTGCTGTAGGCTGAATGGGCAGGGCTTAAATGCTATAGGCTGAATGGGCGGGGCTAAACTGATGTAGGCTGAATGGGTGGGGCTAAACTGCTGTAGGCTGCATGGGCGGGGCTAGACTGCTGTAGGCTGAATGGGCAGGGCTAAACTGTTGTAGGCTGAATGGGCAGGGCTAAACTGCTGTAGGCTGAATGGGCAGGGCTAAACTGTAAGCTGAAAGGGCGTGGCTAAACTGCTGAAGGCTGAATGGGCAGGGCTTAAATGCTGTAGGCTGAATGGGCGGGGCTAAACTGATGTAGGCTGCATGGGCGGGGCTAGACTGCTGTAGGCTGAATGGGCAGGGCTAAACTGCTGTAGGCTGAATGGGCAGGGCTAAACTGCTGTAGGCTGAATGGGCAGGGCTAAACTGTAAGCTGAAAGGGCGTGGCTAAACTGCTGAAGGCTGAATGGGCAGGGCTTAAATGCTGTAGGCTGAATGGGCGGGGCTAAACTGCTGTAGGCTGCATGGGCGGGGCTAGACTGCTGTAGGCTGAATGGGCAGGGCTAAACTGCTGTAGGCTGAATGGGCAGGGCTAAACTGCTGTAGGCTGAATGGGCAGGGCTAAACTGTAAGCTGAAAGGGCGTGGCTAAACTGCTGAAGGCTGAATGGGTGGGGGGGCTTAAATGCTGTAGGCTGAATGGGCGGGGCTAAACTACTGTAAGCGAAATGGGCGAGGCTAAACTGCTGTAGGTGAAATGGGCGGGGCTAAACTGCTGTAGGCTGAATGGTTTTGTGACATCACAAAAAGTAAGAAATTGCAAACAGGCTGTTCCTGTAGATTAGTTTCCATATATCAGTGGTATGTTTTAAAACTTTAGGAATGTTTACATACTAAACTCTTATCTAAGAAACATGAGGTACTGGCCCTTTAATTGATAAGATTAATGTGATATTTTGACCCCACTGTAAACTGCAGTATGTAATTTTGGACTCACAGTAATGTATACAGACTAAATATGTAAACATTAATCCTAATGGGCTAAAAGTGATGTGTAAGGCGATGGAGGCCGTGCGCCGCGCCATGTTGTACATTACTATGATTTGTCGATCCTGCAGTCGGGCCGGAGCCGTGAGGTTACTGAGAACGAGGAGAAAAGAACCATCTACATGTTTTTGGACAGCCTCCCTCGCTGCTGCGGCTAAAAATAAAATCAGGGTTAACTCCCTGCTGCACAAACGCTCTCCCACACTCTCCATCTTCTCAGTGTGAGTGTGTGTGTGTTTGCGTGTGTGTGTGTGTGTGTGTGTGTGTGTGTGTGTTTGCGTGTGTGTGTGTGTTTGTGTGTATGTGTGTATGTTGGGGGGGGGGGGCTGGCTCCCACCTCTGGAAGTGATAAATGAGTGAGGGAGGTGAGATACTCTGAAAGAAAACACGATCACGTGAGTGTGCAGGAACCTTTACATTCAGGCTGCTACAAGAAACATGACGTCACTTTCATTTGGACTCTGTTAGCATTAGCACTTAGCATTTTCACAGCAACAGCATGAGCACATGTTATGTACCGTTCCAAATGAAGGTTCACTGATGGTTCTGGATAGTAAATAAAATGGCCTGTGAACCGTTTCACTCCTAACCTCTTTGAACGAGTCAACCATTGAAATTTTGAAAGATGGGTGGAGGTCCCCTTTGACATATAAGACACGATTGCTCATTTTGTTTCTAAATGAAAAAAGCAAAAATCTTTCCCACACCATCAGGCTGAATATTCATTTGCCTTAATAATCTTTATCAGGCAGATCAAAGAAAAACAGTGTAGCCACAGTTACGTGCAAAAGTTTGTGCACCCCTGCTCAAAGTCCACGTATTTGAACATGAACACTTGAAGAACCAATCACATGATTAAATGGTTCTTTGCATGGTGAAATAGTTCTTCAGATTAACAGAGAATTGTTGTATATGGTTATACATAGAACCTTTTTGGAAATGGTTTTATGTAGCACCAAAAAGGGTTTTTCTACTGAGACAAGCTTGACAACAATTTCAATAGCAGAACCCTTTTTGGTGCTATATAGAACCATTTCCAAAAAGATCTGAAGAGCCATATCATGCAAACAACGCTTTAATAATGTGAATGGTTCTTTTGAGTTTTAATAGGTCTAAAAAGAACCACTCCTTTCATTAAAGAACAAAGGTTCCTTAGTAAAAAAACAAAGGTTCTATATAGAACGATGAATACTTAAAGAGCCAACTACATGATTAAAGGGTTCTTTGCATGATGAAATTGTTCTTCAGACTGATGGAGAATGTGCTGTATATGGTTCGACATAGAACCTTTTTGGAAATGGTTCTATATGGCACCAAGTTTGTTGCAGCAGAAGAACCCTTTTTGGTTCTATATAGAACCAGATACAGGACACTCTCCATTAACCTGAAGAACCCTTTCATGCAAAGAAACATTTAAGAATGCGAATGGTTCTTTTGAGTGATTCTAAAAAAGAACCCTTGAAGAACCATCTTTTTAAGAGTGTATGATTTTAGGCTTCATCTGGATTCACAGACTTACTTTGATTAGTTTCAAAGCCGACTTGTTAAAAGCTCTTAATGAGCTACATTAACGTCCATTTTAAGTGAATGAAGATTTGGATGGTCCAGCAAAGACCTGCCAGCAAAAGCGGCACTTCTGAGACCTTTAACAGGAACCTTTTTATATGTTCTGGAGTCCGAAGCCGTCTGAGACGCAGGCTGCTTTAAACGCAGTGAAAGTTCTCAGCTCCGCGCTCTGAATGTGAGCGTGAACGTTTGGGGAGTTTCTAAAATAAATTCTCCTCAGGAACATCTTTTAAAGTCCAGCGCCGCTAACTGCTTAAAATTCCTGCCATGCATCTACCTGAAGGCGCATTCGAGAGAAATCTGAGACTTTCCTGAGGAAAAGCGCAGCCTCAATAACACACGCGGCCCAGATACGCCGAATCATTCGCCGCCGGGTTTAATGGCATATTAAAAACACCCACTTCTTAACTTACGAGCAAACAGCGTGTTATTTTAATATGCAAATTAACTGCAAACTGTATCAGCACTTTAGTGTTTCGTTTACTGAAACGCAGTCATGCTTGTGTTTAAGTTTAATGACCAAATAAGAGATCTGATATGAAATATTATGAAAAGATTCAATAGATACAGCAGAAAATAGAGATATAGCAAAACAGTGGCATATTAAAAGCACCCTCGTCTTAACCTATTAGCAAATGATGGCCATTTTATATGCAAATGAACAAAAAACTGTATTTACACTATTCACTTTCAGCTAATAATGTGCAGATGCATTTTTCCTTGTGAATTAGTACTGTTGTGTATGAGTTTCATGACCAAAATGGGAGATTTAATCTAAAATATAACACAGAAATATGAAAGATGCAAAAAATGGTTTCCTCTTCTTAACTTGTAAGCAGTGTATTATTTTAGTATGCAAATGAACTGCAAACTGTTTTTGCATTTTAGTGCTACACTTACTGAAGCGGTAGTACAGTGTACATGGGTTTATGACCAAATATGTAATTTGACAATAAATATAATGAAAGGATGTGAAAGACATTTTAAAAACATCCTCTTTCTAACATCTTATTTTAATATGCAAATTAACTGCAAACTGTATTTGTGCTTTAATATTGTTTCTCAAGTGCAGTTCTTGTGAGTTTAGTGAACAAAATAAGAAATTTGTTATGAAATGTAATGAAAAGATAAATATTACAGAAAATAGATGTTTAACAAAATAATGGTACATAAAAAGCAACTTCTTGTTAATTTATTCACATATGATGGCAGTTTTCATATGTAAATTAATAACAAACTCCATTAACACCATTAAATTGCAGTTAGTAACGTACAAATGCAGCTTTTCTTGCGTATAGTTATTGTTGCATGCAAGCTTAATTACCAAAATATGAGATGTGATATAAAATGCAACACAGAAATCTGATAGATGCAAAAATGGCACATTAAAAGCACCTTCTTGTTAATGTATTAGCAAATTACGTCTAATATAATATGCATATTTGCAGCTTAGTGATGTAAAAATACAGATTTCTTGCAAATAGTTCTTGCAGCATGTGAGTTTAATGACCAAAATAAGAGATCTGATATAAAATATGGAAGATGCAAAAGATGGCACATCTAAAGCACCCTGTTTTTAACAGCGTCTCATTTTAGTATGCAAATTTACTGTATTCACATTTCAGTGTTTCATTTACTAAAGTGCAGTTACTCTTGAATGTGGTGTAATAAGAGATTTGAGATGAAATATAATAAAAAGATATGAAAACTACAAAAAATGTCATATTAAAAGCACCCATTCGTTAACAAATGACCTTATAATAGCTAACTGCATATGCAAATTAATAACAAACTGTATTTGCAGTTTAGAATTGCTCTTATTAATGTGCACTTGCAGTGTTTCTGGCAAATAGTTATTGTTGCATGTGAGTTTAATAACCAAAATAAGAGATTTGATATAAAAAGTAACATAGAAATATAAAAGGTACAAAAAAATGTCCTGTTCAAAGTACCTTCTGATTAACTTACGAGCAAACAACATCTAATTTCAGAATAAAAGTATCAACAAACTGTATTTGCACTGTAGTACTGCAGGCACTCGAGGACAGTCACTCCTGTATGTGGGTTTATTGACTAAATCAGAGATTTTATATGAAATATCACTCACGCCACTAAAATGCAGCTTGTTTTCCTGTTTTAGAACTGTACACTGGTAGTAAAGATCTGTGCCGTTTCCTCGGTGTCGTCTCAGCCACAGCAGGCCGTTCCGCAGCATCTGCGGTTCTAAACCAGCGCACGCACACGCAGCTCCAGCAGCGGCGTTATTTACTGCGTTATTCCAGCACACGTCGGGGATGTTACTCATAAAGCTTTGATGGCGTCTTAAATTAAGCATCTGTTGTTTCTTCTGCCTTAATCAGATTTGATCATCAGAGCCGACGCAAACTTCCAGCCTAATACAGCTAATTAAACGTCCTAATAGATTAACATAATGGGGAGGAGATGATAGTTATACTGCCTGAGTCACCACACATTAGAGTTTACATTACACGGTAGTGTATACGGTTAATCTATACATAAATACACATAGTCTGAGAAGTGCATATACGCTATATACGATGAAACATAGCATATATAGCCGATATACACTGTAAATAATGCATCATATGTAGTCTAAATATACTGTACATAGTTTATATTGCTATACATATTGTAAATACCATGCATAGTATACATATATACCATACACATACAATATTTAGCTATAAATATTGTATGTGTATGGTGTATGAAACCTATATATACACAATGCATGATGTAAATTGTATATAGTTATGCATATACTATACATTGTATTTATACACATTTATATATGCTATGCACAATATATAGAATATGTAGATATACATAGTGTATGTATACAGTGTACATACACACTGTAAATATATGACATGTAGACTGTACATTTATACATATAGTATATAGTTATACATATAGTTATAAACAGTGTGTGTAGCTGATATATACTATAGATAGAGTATATAAATTTATTGTGTGTATATGCATACAATACGGAGTGTATATAATTATGCAGTGTATGCAGCCTATATAAACAATGCATGGTGTATATTGTTATATATAGTATAAACACTGTACATAAAGTTATACATAGCACTTGAAGCATTTATAAACTCTATGTAAGTGTATGTAGCCTATACACCAATCAGGCATAACATTCTGACCACCTCCTTGTTTCTACACTCATTGTCCATTTCATCAGCTCCACTTACTATATAGGTGCACTTTGTAGTTCTACAGTTACAGACTGTAGTCCATCTGTTTCTCTGATACTTTGTTAGCCCCCTTTTACCCTGTTCTTCAGTGGTCAGGACCCCCATGGACCCTCACAGAGCAGGTACTATTTGGGTGGTGGATCATTCTCAGCACTGCAGTAACACTGATGTGGTGGTGGTGTGTTAGTGTGTGTTGTGCTGGTCTGAGTGGATCAGACACAGCAGTGCTGCTGGACCTTTTAAACACCTCAGTGTCACTGCTGGACTGAGAATAGTCCACCAACCAAAAATATCCAGGTTTGGTCTGCTATAATGATGTACATAGATATACATCAAGTATTTACTTTTGTAACATGCAACATTGTATGCAATATAGGCCAAATAGATACTGTCTTGTTCTGAACATACAGCACTGCATTTTGTCTGTTTACATTCATGTAATTTATCAGTAAATAATTTCTTGTTCTGCATTAATGTGCACTGATTGTATTTTGTAATATGTGCAGTAATTATTTGTTGTCTGATGCACTACAGCAACAGAGAATTAGCCTTTTTACAGACGATGCATGCAAGTGGAAGTGAGGCTGACTTCTATGTACTTTCCATGCACACATATTGTTTTGTCATCAAATAAACAGTGTATATATTATCATGCAAACACTGCATGCAGAAAATGACCTGTAAGGCAACACTGTGCCCTGTGACTCCTCTGAACCTTCCTAACCCACACTAATGCAACCCGACCTCCACTTTCTCCACTCCTCAACCTCCATATGCTGCGTTAGTTAAATTATGGAGGTGTTTACAGGCTGTTTGGATGATATATTATAAATATAGAAGCCTCTCCGAGTGTCTCTCTGGGACGTGCTAAGTCCTTTAGCTGTATGACGTCACCAACCTGAGCCTGACTCTGTTTGCTATCAATAGCACCAACGTTTCCACATGAACTGAGAGCTGCGTGTGTTTCTGTTGTTTTTAGTTCTGATCCTACACTCACACTACAGTAGCAGTGAAACAATGACAGCAGCAGAAGCAAAAGATGGTTCTCCAAGGGTTCTTTAGTGAGGACAACGGTTCTATATAGAGCCATGAACACTTAGATAACCCTTTGCATGATTAAAGAGTTTTTTGCATTTTTCATAAAAGGGTTCTTCAGATTGAGATGTAGATGTAGATGGTTCTGTATAGAACCTTTTTTGAAAAGAGTTCTATATAGCACCAAAAAGGGTACTTCTATTGTTACAAGCTTGACATCATAACAATTAAAGATCCCTTTTAGGTGCTACATGGAACCATTTACAACACATTCTCCATCAATCTGAATCTTTCATGATGCAAAGGGTTCTTTGAGTGTTAATGGTTCTATATAATACCATTTTCTTTACTGAAGAGCCCTTGAAGAACCCTTTGCGAAGAGTGTGTGATTTTTGGCAGTCCAGGCTTCAGCTAGACTCACTAACATACGCTCTTTAAAATAGTTCTTCAAGGGTTCCTTAGTAAAGAAAGTTCTATACAGTAAAAAATTCTATATAGAACCATGAACCAATTACGTGATTAAATGGTTGTTTGCATGGTGAAGTGGTTCTTTGGATTGATGGAGAACGTGGTGTATATGGTATTATACAATGGTTTTATGTAGCTCCAAAAAGGGTTCTGCTATCGTCATGATGTCAAGCTTGCTGCAGGAACCCTTCTTGATTCTATATAGAACCATATGCAGCACATTCTCCATCAATCTGAAGAACTATTTCATGCAAATACAGCAGGACAGTAACAGAGCCACATGTTGCCGAGCCCTGGACTAGCTGCACCATTTGAGGTGGAATGGAAAATTCAAATAAGACACTGGCAATTAAGAAGGAGGTGAAGTTTCTATGGCTCTTCTCCTGTTTTTGGATCTTTTTGGTCTAAAAATAAAGCGCTAAATCTCCAAAGCGGGAGGTGTGAGAGAGAGTAAAGCAGAGCAGGAGCTGAACCAACACAACAGAATGAAACCAGACCCGAAACAGAGAATTAGGAACTCAACGTTAATGACTAAAACAGGACTGAGGAGAAAGTACCTCACTTACCTCCACTAATACACGAGTAGAATTAAAGTATTTGCATTTAGCATGAAAACATAAACAGTACAGATCCACTAAACTGTTACTTGAACATTTACTTTCACATGGCCAATTTTACACTGTAAAAAAAAACTTGTCAGATCTACCTAAAAAAATTACTTCATGTGGTAACAAGTAAATTTATTAGTTTATTCAACCTAAATAAATACTTTGAATGAACGATCCTGTCAATCACATAGTTTTTTCAGTTGGACAAAACTAGGTCAATTGCTTGTTACCACATGAAGTGATTTTTTTAGGTAGATCTGAGGAGACACAGTGTAGCCTCTCTTTATTAGAGGCTGTACTGTGCCTTAAGACTGATATACGTCTAAGCTCTGTTCTGGCTGCCTGCTTAATTAAAAAAGCAGCCCGGGCTGAAACACTCCATATAACTTCAGCGTGAACGGGCAGGGCTAAACTGCTGTAGGCCGAATAGGTGTGTTTATTTATATATAAATATATACATACATATATATATATATATATATATATATATATATATATATATATATAAATAAATGTGTCCTAAATGGGCTTCAGTCTCCATAAATGATACATTATTTACAAACCATATCTATTATCTATGATAAAGTCCATTAAAGTAGAATTCTACCAATTTTTTAAAATTTCTGCATGAATAAAAAATGTAAACAGAGCGGTTCAGAGTCATTCAGAGTGGTTTGGTGTGAAACGCTCTGTTCTAGAGAAACTTACCGAGTCAGAACTGTTCACAGTGGTGGTGATAGGAACCAGACGTCCACCTCTAAAAGCTCCCTCACAGAAAGTTCCTACATGAAATGGTTATGAATTCACTGCCTGATGACTGAGACACTGTTTTATGATAGTTTAGAGAACCTAAACTCCATTCATGGTGGAGGGATACATGCAGGGCGCTGTGAGGCAAAATAGTCCCCAAAGGAAACTTATTATTTCAGATTTTCCACTATTTTCCATCATCAACATTCCATATAAACTCAGAAGACTCGTGTAGGTTCACTGGTGGTTCTGGAGAGTAAATAAAATGTCTACATTTGTGTTGTAGACTCCTGGTTCCTATCACCACCACTGTAAAGAAGTCCCAGGCATTGAATTTTGCAGATATTTTGAAAAATTGGGTGGAATTCCCCTTTCACTGAGCTGAAATGTACTGCGCACCGAGTTCATTCTAGGGTGGATATTTTAAAAGGATTATTCCTGCTTGGTAAACTGATACGCCGTAGAGAAACCCATCGCATTCGCTTACCGAATATGACAGTTTATCATCAAAGGTCCATTTCTGAGCGCGGAGCTCGGCTGAATAATGCTGCTCATGAAAGAAACACATTACCTACAAACATATTCAATAATTCGCCTTTTCCAAATATCAGGAGATCTGTCACTCTCCATTTTAACTGCAGGCCAGAGAGCTGCTGTAATTTGACTGCGGAGATAAGCGCGGGTCTGAATGCTGCAGTTCACTTTATCTAAAGCGCTGTGGAAATCTGAGAGCATGAAGTTTCTACAGTGAATCCCTAATGGAGAGGGGAGGCTTATGTGTGCTTTCCTTCAGAGAGAGAGCTCCGTGCTCTCGGATCGTGTAATCTGAGTTGACATTCATAATTCAAACCGTGCCGTCTGAGACGCGCCGTTATTTGATCACGTCCAACAACGAGTGAACGAAAATGACAATGGATCAAAAAGTGAGTTGAAAAAGCGAGAGGAAGCGAAATTCTACGAAACACAACACAAAACCTTACAGGCGCTGTAGGGCTTTCCGAAGAAGACGCCAGGCTGAAGGTGTGGGTGAAGTTCATGAACAATTTGCTGGAGTGAAAATGATTCAGGGTGATTCTGTTCAGTTTTTCTGCAAATAAATTCAATTGCAGCCCCTCAGTCTTAAGGGAAAAGGAAAATATTACATTTAATTGACAAAACATTGTGCAAGGCTTGGTTTCACTGTAAAAAAAAACAAATCCAACTTATATAATATATATGTAGATGCTGTCAGTGATGAATGCATAAACTATTAGCATGATTTTGTCATGTATGTAATGTGGTTGTAGGTTAAAAACCATATATACCCAATATCTACCCCCCTTACTTCAGATGTCATCAATCAGCCAAGACATGTTTGCTTCTCTAGTTTTAGCTCTGGAGCTATGAGGCTAATTAGCTACCATGTACACCAATTAGCATGGTGCTAACTGCATGCATAGATTACTGTGTACGACATACATTTATCTTTAAAAAAAACAAAAAACAAATCATTGACAAAAGAATGGGCAAAATTCTGACTAAATGATTTTTATTACGCAAAATTAATGCAGTCTAATGCAAAAGTCTAGGCACTCCTCATCAGAGGACATCATTAATTCATTTTCTAATTGCAAATAGCTCTTTTACAAAACTACTTGTTGAACGTAATAAATTAGGGGAAAAAAAATCCATTAATTCGCCATATTTATGGTGTTATTTTATTAAAATGTTACATTCAGCCAATAAATAGAAATTGTGCAAGTAAAATGTGCAGAGATGTGTTCCCCCTAGACCAGGGGTCAGCAACATGTGGCTCCGGAGTTGCATGCGGCTCTTTTACTGCCCTGTTGTGGCTCCACAGCTGAATTAGATTAGTAGGTAAAAATAAAATAATCCTCCTTTACAGTAAAATAAAGCTCTGCTGATCGTTCAACACAGTTTAACAATAAATGATCTTAAACTCTGGAGTTAATGTAGAACTGCTAATTCACCCTTTAACCCTGAAGATCAGCACAGACGTATTTGTGTTTATAATCACTCCAGCTGGTTTCCTGATACGTTTTCCCGTTCCACCTTAAATCCTGCACCAGCTACACTCTACATTAATTTAAGGTGGAACGGGAAAATTCGAACAAGAAGCTGGAAAATGAGAAGCGACTCCATCCTCACAGAAAGTTGAACACTGAGAGACATTTTACAAGAAACTGTTCTACTTTTGAGGAAAAGTTTCCTGCTGGAGATGCGAGAAAAGCAGCTGAGCTAAGTCTGTGTTTTCGTTTATATTGTATTTTTTATCCTATACTAGTACTTTAGCACACACTGAGACACATTTACAGCCAAGATGGTAAAATGGACATTACATGTTGTGGCTCCCAAGTTGGTTACATTTTTGTTGAAAGGACAAAATTGCTCTTCTTAACATTTGGGTTGAAGCCCCTGGACTAGAGGAGGTTTTAGCTTATTTGCAATAAGAAAATCAGCAACAACAAACTTTTCCATAAGGCTGAACTTCGGTCCAAACAGTATCAGAACTAATTGATAAAACATGAAGCAGAAACCACAAAGTCTATTTGAGAGAACATGCAGTTTGAACTGACAATGCTAATTGACAATGCTAATAAGCTTCCATTACATGTTAGCTACATTAGCCTTGTAGCTCCAGTGCTAAAACTAAATAAGCAAACTTTAAATGCTAAATATGACTTGGCTAATCAACTGCATGCAGAGTAAAGGAGGTGAAAAACTGTGTTAATCTGATTTTCCACCAAACTCTCTCTAACATTGTTGTTTAACACAAATCTGAGCTTGGCAAGTCCTTCGCTGAGGTGCTAAACAGCATTTTGCTAATTGATTCGTTCCTATTGTATTAAAATAAACAACTGTGCATGAAGAGAGAAGTCTTACCAGAGCGCAGTACATCTCCGGAGGGTCTCCACAGGTGATGTTGGGGGGGTCCAGGCTCACTCTCAGGTATTTAGTCATGTCGGTGGCCTCAGGCTGGCAGGCCATGTAATGCCAGGCCAATCTGTCCTCCGTGTAAACCTGCGACTTACACACGTCGTAGTGCCCCCATGAGGCCGGGTAGTGCTGCATGGCGCAGACCCAGCTCAGCCAGAGACAGCGCACGGCTAACAGCAGCAACAGCTGCATGGCTGAGAACACAAAACTGGACGATATGGACGATAAGGAGGGAAGATTGAGTGGAGAGCCAAGCTGGATTTAAAAACACAGAGAGGTGGGCGTCTGCGTTAGCATGCTAGAGCTAAAGCTGTGTTAGCTAATGCAGCTTGCTAACTAATATAGCCAACAAGCTGTCTCAGGCTTGGTGAACTTCGCTCATTTACTCATCATACGCTCCGACTGGGCTGCCTTGCACATCTGTAAGCCGCCGTTTGAGGAAAATATGTTGCTTCCTGCGAGATTCTGTAAGTGTAGTCCATGTCAGGTCATCGTTTCCTTCGGGCACTTCATAGTCTGTAGGAAATAAGAGAGGAGAAGAGAGGAGATAAGGCTCGGTTAGCAAAGGAGAGAAGAAGAGTAGAAGTGGGAGAGTTGAGTTTGGTGGAAAAATCTAATTTTCTCAATTCTCCCCCTCATGCCAGGCATAACTGATCAGCCAAGACGCGCTTGGTGTTTGCTCCTTTTTCTGGTTTTGCACTGGAAACCAATCAGCATCACGCAGACTGCAAAACTGAACACATTTCAGACCTCTGGCTTCCTGTTTTTAGCATTTTATAGACAACAACATCTCATACGGAGTCAGAAAGTCATTATTTCAAGCCATCCTTTGCTAGAAAAACCAGCATAAAGCTGTATGGCTGGTTACCAGCAAACCCAGTGTTTTGGATGCTGGTTTACTGGTCAGCAGCAATGGGAGTTAATAAGCTGACCGAAAAATAGCATTGGTTGTGTTTTGGGTGCTGGTCAAAAAATTATCTTAACAATAGAAATGATCTTAAGCCTGGCCTAAATATCCAATACCTGTCATCCTGAAGTGGTTGTACAGGTATTATATGATTACTGGATGTTTTTTAAAGTAATTTTATTGAGTAAAATTATCTAAATACAGTGACAGATCATTTTATTTCAAGCACATTTCTTAAAATAAGCAAAATTATCTGCCAAAATAATGAGAACTCCACGTCATAACATGATTTAAAACACTGGCTGTATTTGGGGTGAGAGGAGGAAACTAAACCTGTCTCGTTATCACTAAAAGTGCACTGTTGGATGGTTTGCAGTTCTAAATGTGTCCCATCATTAGAACCCAAACTTCTACAGGCAGACGGCACATTAGAACCTCAGAGCTGCTGCTTTCTGAGGACGCAGCGCTGAGGGAGTTTTCTCCTGAAATCCCGATAAGCTGCCGGAGTCTATTTATAGACGACAATATGGTCCAGTCACGCGCTGCATATTTCATAGCCCTTAATGGAATTCCCTCCTGATATTCCCACATCAACATTTTCAGGAATAAAGCTCCCTATTGCTGCTCTGCCTTATCGGCAGAGCATCTTTATTTAATAAACTCCTCACTGACTACAGATCAGAACAGGCCGAGAGTCTGAAACCAGCCCCGGCACGCCCAGTTATCAATTATCAATTATCAAATATCAATTATCAATGATCACCACAGCCATCAGAGTGAAGGACGTCTGATAGCGGCTCTGAACGAGAGCGCTGATTAGATCAATGACCTTTTAGAGAGGGAGGAGGAAACCTGACGGAGGAGGTGGGGAGAGAGAGAGAGAGAGAGAGAGAGAGAGAGAGAGAGAGAGAGGAGAGGGAGGAGAGGGAGAGGGAGAGGGCAAGAGGGGAGTGAGAGAAAGAGAGGTGAAAGGTGGAGAGATAGAAAAACACACACAGAAAGAGAGAGTAAAATAGAGAGAAAGAGAGACAAGAGAGAGAGTAAAAAAAGAAAAGGGGTAGAATAGAGAGAAAGAAAAGTGAGTATGAGAGAGAAGGGGTAAACACACAGAGGGGTAAATTAGGGAGAGAGGGGGTAAAGAGAGAGAGAAAAAGAGAATAAGAGAGAGATAGAGAGAGAGGGGTAAAATAGAAAGAGAGAGTGAGAGAGAGAAATAGAAAAAAGTGAAAGAGAGAGAGGAGTAAAATAAAGAGAGAGGGTAAAAAAGTGAGAGAGAGTAAAATAGAGAGGGGGGGGTAAAATAGAGAAAGACAGAGAGAGAGAGAAATAGAAAAAAGTGGAAAGAGAGAAAGTAAAATAGAGAAAGGGAGAGAGAGAGAGAGAGAAATAGAAAAAAGTGGGAAAGAGAGAAAGTAAAATAGAGAGAGAGCGAGAAAGAGGGTAAAAAAGCAAGCGAGAGAGAGACCAAAAGACATAGCGAGAGAGAGAGGATAAGAGAGAGATAGAGAGGTAAAATAAAAGGTAGAGAGAGAATGACAGGGAGAGAAATAGAGAGAGTAAAAAAGTAAGTGAGAGAGAGAGAGAGTAAAATAGAGAGATAGAGAGATAGAGATAAAAGAGAGAGAGGGAGAGAATAACAGGGTAAAATAGAGATAAGAGAGAGGGAGAGATAGAGAGAGGGTAAAATAGTGAGAGAAAGACAGTGAGAGAGTGAGAGAGAGAGAATAAGAGAGGGTAAAATAGAGAGAGAGTAAAGTTGAGATACAGAGAGAGAGAGAGAGAAAGAGGGAGAGAGAAAATGAGAGAGACAGAAATAAAGAGAGTTAAACAGTCAGAAGCCTCCAAATGTGCTAATGTCAATCATGAGGACGTCTAACAAGCAGCCCATTACCCGTGAGCTGCGGGACGTGATTAATGAGTCGTTACTGTACCGACGACCGTCGGTGGGTTTATTAGAACCGCCAGTGTGAGAACTGAAGAGCAGCGACAGCAGCAGATCAGCTGATACAGTACAGACAGTCAGAGAGCAGATAAGGAGCAGCTCAGTATCACAGCAGCTCTGAGCTCCATCACACACACCATCCAGATAAGGTGTCAGTCTGCTGACGCTCCGCCAGCGCCGCAGCGCTGCTGCCCTCACTCACTCACTCTCTCTCTCACTCTCTCTCTCTCACTCACTCTCTCTCACTCACTCTCACTCTCTACTCACTCCCTAACTTACTCACACTCTCACTTACTCACTCACTCACTCTCCTCACTCACTCTCTCTCACTCACTCTCTCACTTACTCTCTCTCTCTCACTCACTCACTCTCTCATTTACTCACTCTTTCACTCACTCTCTCTCACTCACTTACTCTCTCTCACTCACTCACTCACTCACTCACTCTCTCTCACTCTCTCACTTACTCTCTCTCTCACTCACTCACTCTCTCACTCACTCTCTCTCACTCACTTACTCTCTCTCACTCTCTCACTCTCTCTCACTCTCTCAGTCACTCATTTATTTATTTACTTACTTATTTCTGAGCACTTAACTCTGACAGTCTGAGCAGTCTGAGCTTATCGCTCGCGCTGGAGAGAACGCGCAGTATTTCAGCAGATAGTAAAACTGCTGCTTCATGAGAACGACAGACCTCTGAAATCCACACAACCATCACAAGTCAGAGTTACTGTTCAATCAGCTGATAATTTTTCGGTGTTTATCTTCTCATCTTCGTCTTCATCAGAAGATCTTCTCGATATGAAGAGCAGCTTCTGTCTAAACACTGATTTGACTGTTGCTAAAAGCTCATATTGAAGCTCTTTCGGTCCAAAGTTGGCTTAAACACCTGAAAGGTTTGAGTGCTGATTAGTGACGCCACAACAAGGGGATAAAGTGGGCGTGGCCTTTATATTTATTCACAAACTAGCACTGTCACCAGTATTGGCACAGATATCTCACACTCTAAATAAACCTGATTAGGCTTTATTATGGTCAGGTTCTGAGAAACCTTCAAAGAGATTTGTTTTAAAAAACATTTTGAAAAGCTGTGTGAGCCAGTGTCTGTTTTTCTCAAAACATTGACTTAGCTTAGCAAAATAAAACAATAATTTTAAAAAAATCTCAAAACATTGACTTATTTTCTTGGATTGTTGACTGATTCTCCAAAAGTAGACTAATTTTTTTCAAATTTTTCTACTGTTGTAAAATAGTGACTTTCTCAAAAAAAATTGACTTATTTTCTGAAAGTAATGGTTTTTTATTTTCCTTTTACTAAATTTGGCTTTTTTTCACTTCTTATTCTTCTTATCTTTCTTATTATCTTGACTTTTTTTTAACAAAATAATGACTTATTTTCTCAATATTAAAAAATAATTACTATTTTCTACAAATTTTTAATTACTTTTTCAAAATAATGACTTATTTTCTCAAAAACTTGACTTCCTGAAGTAATGACTCTAAATTCTGACTTATGGTCAGAAAATAAAATAAAGACATTTTTTTTTATTTATTTATTATTTCATTTATTTATTATATCTCAGAATATTGACTTTGAGTTTTTAAATTATTTTTTTAAAAGTTATTTTAAATTATCATGGCTTCTTTTCTTAAAGACTTATTTTCTCAAAATAATTATTTGTTTTCTCAAAATCTTGACTTTTATTCTGTTCTCTTTTTTTCAAGTTTTGACTTGGTACCTCAGAATATTGACATATTATCTGGAAATAATGACATTTTGTCAAAATTTGATTTATTTTCTCTAAATATACTGACATATTTTCTCAAAATAATGACTTACTATCTCGAAATATTGTGTGAAGATAGTGGAATAGTGCCTCAAAATCTTGACTAATTTTGAAGTCTTGACTTATTTTCTCAAAATTCTGACTTATGTCCTCAAAACAATGAATATGAAACAAAAATAAATTTGCTGAGTAGCTTTTTCACATTGATTGCAATTCTGCTATTATATGAGTTTTTCTATGTCATAATAAAAGTCCCTAATGTAGCACACCACACCACACTCTCTGGCCTGTACTACGCAGGAGGAGGTCAGACTCTTTTTTAGGTCAGGGAATCCAGCAGCAGTAAAATGAGCGTCTTTGCTATATTAAAGCCCATCAATGTTTTACAGCTGTCCCATATGTGGCTCCAGCCGGGCCTTTTCTCCAGAGCGCCGTGTTTTTTTTTAAAGCCTCTGAAACACCCCCTTGCGTCCACTTGCATTTCGGTCCCCAGGCCACTCAAGCATAACGGAGTGTTTTAAAGTCAGCAGACGGCCGTGCCCTGAGCTTTATACTGGTGAGAGCCTCTCAGGCTCTGGTACAAACCCTCCATTTACTCACTGACCCTCACTGGGCCACCGCAGAGGACACGCCGGAGTCTATTCCGGCTTTTCTCCTCTGTTCTGGGAAGCACTGTACATTTGGGACATTATGGATGTTATTAAAGCTTGTCCTGATGGTTCATAGTGAAGAAATACGCAACTCAACTGCTGTCCAATCTGTATTCGTCTTCCTTTTCTTCTTCTTCTTCTGTCTGACTTTTGACCGCTAGCTCATCCTGCAGTTTTCAAGATATCAACACCGTTCCAACTCTGGAATGCTCAGCCTGATCAGGAATAGTGTGCTTGTATACAGCTTGTCCATCAGATGTGCAGTTTTCATACAATCATCATTAAAAACAATTTTCTTTTTTTTCAATATGAGTTTTTCTACGATATTAGAAATTAACGACAACTAATAAACCATGTGGGATATCACAGCATCAACCAGCAACCACCTGGGATACCATTGCAACTGCCTAGCATCTGTTTAGCAACAGCCTAGCAACTCATTGGGATATTATAGCAAACACCTATCAGCACCCTAGCAACCACTTAGGATACCTTAGCAAATATCTATCAACACCCTAGCAACCACTTAGGATACCTTAGCAAATATCTATCAACACCCTAGCAACCACTTAGGATACCTTAGCAAATATCTATCAACACCCTAGCAACCAATTGGGATACCACAGAAAATACCCAGCAACACCCTTACAACCAATATGGATACCATAGCAAACACTACCATCCACTTAAGATGCCTCAGCAAACATCTAGCAACACTCTAGCAACCACTTAGGATGTTCTAGCAAACACCTATCAACATCCTAGCAACCACCTGGGATACCATAGCAACCAACTATCAACATCCTAGCAAGTGCTTAGCAAAACCATAGCAACCATGTAGGATACCACAGTAAGCTCTTGGCAACACCCTAGCGACCAACTGGGATAACATAGCAAACACCTATCAACACCCTAGCAACCACCTGGGATACCACAGCGTCCACCTAGCAACACCCTAGCAACTGCCTAGCAACACCATAGCAACTACATGGCATATCACAGTAAGCACCTCCATTGGCCAGAATGTAATAGCTGCATCATTTAAGGTGGAATAGAACATTCCAATAAGCAGGCAGTTTCAGCTTCGTAGATCCTGTGCTGAGAGATGCTTGATGTTCTAAGAGCTTCCACTGCGGTTCTATAAGGTGCTCAGCACTGCAGTAGCTTTCTGAGCTGATACCTTTTCCACTCAGGCTGGTTTTTGGAAAGGTACTTTGACTTTTACTGAAGTAACGATTCTTTCACTGGAGGACAGGTTTGGGATTCTCTGCGTATCTCTTATAGATCGATAGACTGGTTGGATGATTGAGTGATTTATTGATTAGTGTAACAATTTTGACACAATCATTACACGCAGAAAGTGCTCACCTGCACTGATCCCACAGTTCACCCTGAATTAGTGCACTTTATTTTAACTACACTGGTCAGAAGATCTCTGTGCCTGAAGAACAACATACAGCACCCTGTACATCAGCCTGGATCTTTTAGACGGCCATTACAGCCAGTTAAGCTCTGGTATAAAAAATACATTTATACACTGTTTATACATTTTTTATTTACTCTTCATTAATGACTTATGTACTCTATTCACTCTTTATTAACTAGTTACATACTCTATTCTCACATTATTCATTGTTTATATACTCAATTCACTCTTGTTCACTGTTTATATACTCTATTCACCCTTTATTTACTGTTTATTTACTTTATTCACTCTTTGTTTACTGTTTATATACTCTTCACTCTTTATTCACTGTTTAAATACTCTTCACTCTTTATTCATTGTTTATATAGTACATTTTCTCTTTAATCACTGTTTATATACACTATTCACTCTTTATTCACTGTTTATATAGTACATTTTCTCTTTACTCACTGTTTATATACACTATTCACTCTTTATTCACTGTTTATATAGTACATTTTCTCTTTAATCACTGTTCTAAGTTTAAGTTCTACAAGGCAGCTACGCAAGATTTTCACTCACTTTATTAACTATTTATTCACTTTTTATTCTGTTTATTTATTCTTTATTCACTCTTTATTCAACATTTATTTACTCTTTATTCATTCTCTGTTTACTTACTCTTATTCACTATATTGTCTGTTTATTCACTCTTTATTCACTCTGTTCATTTACCCTTAATTCACTGTTTATTATGTTTATTAACTTTTTGTTTACTTTTTATTCTGTTTATTCCCTCTTTATTGACTTTTTTCTGTTTGTTCACTCTTCATTCTGTTTATTTACTCTTTGTTCACTCTTTATTCTCTGTTTATTCACTATTTACTTTCTGTTCTTTTTCAGGAACCCTCACTGAGCTGCTGCTGTGCACACCTGGGACTGTTCTTGCATGTCCCACCCCCCCCATCTATCCCTCTCTCTCTCCTGTGTTAACTCTGGCCGAGGAGTCAGAGCTGTCCAGTTTCTGAAAACACAGCAGCGAATCTACAGCACGTCTGTATTACTATAATATATGCAATGCATAACACCATATATACAATATTTAACACTAAAAAGAACATCAGTGTAAATGAATTAGTGTCTGAAGGCTTTAACAGCAGGGGATGCTGTACATTTGGGACATTATGGAAATTATTAAGGCTTATTTTTCACCCTAATCACAGTAAATCCCCAGTGTTTAAATCCTTCAGGCTTTCTTTGTATCCTAAGGCTTATTATTCGGTAACTATGTGCAAAATGATTGAGTTATTATTGCGTTTTCAGACTGAGGAGGGGTCTGTGAACGTTAACAGGGGTTCAGTTTTAGTGTTAACACATGACCTGCATGACTCTGTTCACATTAAGTCAATGCTGCACATTCTGATTTATGGATAAAACATCATTTTTAGACATTTTATCAGAAATAAAATGATTTTGAACACTGACTGCACATCCAGGCTTAACGCACAGGACTAAACCCATCACAAAATTAGCAAACAATATTCGATTTATTCAACCATCTGTCGGGTTTAATAAAAATCATCGCCTTAAAACCCTTGATACCACTGCGCTGAGCATTTTCACTGCAGATTCTCTTAGAAAAACCTTGCAATCTGAGATGCTGAGAGTCTGTACATCATTTAAACATGAAATAAACATATTACAAAAAAACAACCAAAGCCAAACATGAGTAAAAAACAATACTATGGTGGTGTAATATATTTTATTAATGCAGGAATGATGTACACGTCTGAATAAAGTGGTACTAAGTGGGTCAAAATGCTGCTTTTAGATGAACTTTTAACCTTTAATTGTTTGGAGATGAATGTGCTTCACTTTCCTATAGAATAATGAAGCCCATGTTGATCATTGGCTCACTGTGTGTGACCCACACGCACTCCACACACACCAGAGACACTCCACACACACCGGAGCGTCATGCATAATTAATGGGCTCTTTCCTGAAAAGCTGGCACGTACTAAAGCACACACGAAGCCACATGCGGTCTGGGATTAACCAACATTAAAGCGCAGCATCACAGGAGCCACTCAATTCTCATTTACTCTCTCGCTTCACCCCCACACACCTAAACCTCGCGCTCAAATGGTTAACTAACAAGGATGAATGCTGTGTGCTGATAAAGCAGCAAGTCACAAAACCGAGTTTCTTTCACTAACATTAACAGAACTGGGTGATCTACGTCTGTCGCACCGCAGGACAAACCTCTGCGTTTGGACCTTCCACATTACAGGTGAGCGTGAGGAGCAACAGGCTCTACACCCTCCACTCCGATCACTCTGCAGAGCTCATCTGATTATCGTCCACACGCTCAGGTACGACAGGAGGAGAACAGAGCGAGAGCCGGACAGATTTACTGTGCTGTCTCTGCAAACGAGCAATAATAACACACGCTGTGCCCCAGCGGGATCCGGCTCCACCAACCAACACAGAACAAGCCGAGAGAAAAACACAGACGGACTGAGGAAAATAAAAGTTTAATCTGATTAACAGAAAGACTCTGTAATTTACCTTCATTACCTTCAGGAACAGATAGATAGATATATAGATAGATAGAAGGATGGATGAGTAGATAGATAGATGAGTAGACAGATAGGTAGATAGCTAGATAGATAGAAGGATGGATGAATGGATAGATAGATAGAAAGATAGATAGATAGATAGATAGATAGATAGATAGATAGATGAGTAGACAGATAGGTAGATAGCTAGATAGATAGAAGGATGGATGGATGGATGAGTAGGTAGGTAGGTAGGTAGATAGATAGATAGATAGATAGATAGATAGATAGATAGATAGATAGATAGATAGATAGATAGATGGATGAGTAGATAGATATATAGAAGGATGGATGGAAGCAATGGATAGATAGATAGATAGATAGATAGATAGATAGATAGATAGATAGATAGATAGATAGATAGATAGATAGATGAGTAGATAGATAGATAGATAGATAGATAGATAGATAGATAGATAGATAGATAGATAGATGAGTAGATAGATAGATAGATAGATAGATAAGGCTGATTGCTCCACTGAATGATTAATTGATTTAGAGATTAGAAATGAAATAGTTCATAGTTCAGAATGACCCCAACCCTAACCTGTGGGCTAGACAGTTAGACAGACAGACAGACAGACAGACAGACAGACAGATAGAGACGTAGACAGACAGAAAGATTGGCTGATTGGTTAATTGATTGATTGACTGAGCCACACAGTTAAAGTAATATTATGAACATTAATCAAATGTTGAACCCAGAAGCTCTTACCTGCTCTGATCCCTCAGTCCCTCCTCAGTTAATCCACTTTCAGTGCGTCTGTGTTGGTCAGAAGCTGTTTGAACTTCAACACAACAGAAAGGAAGAGTTTCCTCCGGAGAAGCCGGTGATATCAGAGCTGAGTTCTGGCCAGATGTGGTGCTGAGGACGAGCTCCCAACTTTCCTAAACGCCGATCCCTGCAGCGCAGTGCTCCTCTGCTGCGTGTGTGGAGTTTTATCCAGCCTGGTGTGTGAGCTCCAGCTCGAGTGGCTGCTCTGAGAGAGAGGAGGCAGCGAAAGAGCGCTCCTCTCCGAATGGGAAGAGGCAGCAGAGGCTCTGAGCTCCGCTGGGTCCTAAAGGGGCCCCTCCAGCACTAAAGCTCTTCATTAGAACCTTCTAATCCCAAAGCTCTGAGCTTTACACTGTAGAAGGTGCTACTATGAGAAAATAAAAACCCTTGTAGCCAAATAGAGGAACTGTTAAAAAAACTGTCTATATGTTTATAGATACCAGTGTGTCGTACACTTTTACTTAAAAACCAAGCAAACTGTTGCCTTAAAAGGAAACTCCATCAGTTTTCTTAATTTCTGAATGATTTAATGGTTAAGATGTAATCAGAGCGGTTCAGAGTGGTTTGGTGTGAAACGCTCTGTTCTAGAGAAACTTACTGAGTCAGAACTGTTCACAGTGGTGGTGATAGGAACCAGACGTCCCCCTCTAAAAGCTCCCTCACAGAAAGTTCCTACATGAAATGGTTATGAATTCACTGCCTGATGACTGAGACACTGTTTTATGATAGTTTGGAGAAACTCCATTCATGGTGGAGGGATACATGCAGAGGCAAAGTAGTCCCCAAAGAAAAGATTTTCCATCATCAACATTCCATATAAACTCAGAAGACTCGTGTAGGTTCACTGGTGGTTGTGGAGAGTAAATAAAATGTCTATATTTGTGTTGTAGTCATGGCGACCCCTGGTTCCTATCACCACCACTGTAAATAAAGTCCCAGGCATTGAATTTTGCAGAAATTTTGAAAAATGGGTGGAATTACCCTTTCACCAAGCTGAAATGGACGTTGCACTGAGTTCATTTTAGGGTGGATATTTTTAAAGGATTATTCTTACTTGGTAAACTGATTACACTGCCTGATGTCTGAGACATTGATTTATGACAGTTTTGAGAAGATTTTGACCTTAAACTCCATTCTTGGTGGAGGGATACATGCAGGGCGCTGTGAAGCAAAATAGTCCTCAAATAAAACTTATTATTTCAGATTATTTCAGATAGATAGATAGATAGATAGATAGATAGATAGATAGGAGATAAATAGCTAGATACATAGATACAAACATAGATGGATGGATGTTCTAGATAAACTTATTGAGTCAGAACTGTTCACAGTGGTGGTGATAGGAACCAGACGTCCACCTCTAAAAGCTCCCTCACAGAAAGTTCCTACATGAAATGGTTATGAATTCACTGCCTGATGACTGAGACACTGTTTTATGATAGTTTAGAGAACTTAAACTCCATTCATGGTGGAGGGATACATGCAGGGCGCTGTGAGGCAAAATAGTCCCCAAAGAAAACTTATTATTTCAGATTTTCCACTATTTTCCATCATCAACATTCCATATAAACTCAGAAGACTCGTGTAGGTTCACTGGTGGTTCTGGATAGTAAATAAAATGTCTATATCTGTGTTGTAGTCATGGCGACCCCTGGTTCCTATCACCACCACTGCAAAGACATCTGAACCATTTCACACCAAACCTCTCTGAATCTCTCTGTTTACATCTCACACACTAAGAAAATTTGGAAAACTTGGTGGAAGTCTCCTTTAATACTTCATAGCCAATAGGTTTGAGCAGGATGTCCTTAACAAAGCTGTTTTAAATGCATTTAGGCTGCTCATCACAGAGCTCTGCTGCCTTAATTCTCACATCAGTAACTGTGAAGTTGATGCAGACCAGTTCCAAAATAGACATTCGCAGTGTTGAAACTAAGAACTCATCCTCTGTTCCTTCCTTCTGTTTCCTTTACTTGTACAAACTTAAACACAGCAGTTTAAGTCGAGGCTTTAATTTCAGTGTTTGTTCTCTCTGAGGTGGAAAAGCCGCCCTGGTCCCTTTACAATTAGTTAGAGAAACGCGCTCAGATGATCAATAACTGCTCTTCTCCACAGGGATGAAGTGTCAATAGGCTACTGACCTTCGCATTCCTTTGTGACACCATCATGATGGAGAATATTGCACCCTCAGGGGCAGCATTAGCCCTAATCCTTAGGGACAGCATTCTTCATTGAGATGGTGGCAAGAAGAAATGAAGGTTTAATGAAGATCTTCAGTAGATGGACTTTAGCAGAAATGTTCAATACGGTACGATCAGCACAATTAAACAGGCTCCAGTACATTCAAACACTGTAAAAAGGATGATGTGCTTTATTTTGTGAGCATTTCAGCACCTGCAGTTTAGGAGCCTTTATGAATCCCATTCTAAATCCATAGGCATTAATATGGATCTGGTTCCCCTTTGCAGCTCTAACAGCTTCCACTCTTCTGGGAAGCCTCTACAGGATTTTGGAGAGAGTCTGTGGGAATTTGTGTCCATTCATCCAGAAGAGCATTAGTGAGGTCAGACACTGATGTTGGACGAGAGGGTCTGGATCACAATCTCTGCTCTAGTTCATCCCAAAGGTGCTGGATGGGGTTGAGGTCAGGGCTCTGTGAGGGCCAGTCAAGCTCTTCCACACCAAACTCACCCAGTCAGGCCTTTATGGAGCTGCTTTGTGCACTGGGGCTCAGTCATGCTGGAACAGAAAAGGTTCTTCCTCAAACTGTTCCCACAAAGTTGGAAGTGTACAATTGTCCAAAATGTCTTGGTGCTGAAGCATTAAGGTTTCCCCTTCACTGGAACTGAGGGTTCTAGACCAACCCCTGAAAAACAACCCCATATCATCATCCCTCCTCCACCAAACTTTACAGCTGGTTCAGTGCAGTCAGGCAGATAACGTTCTCCTGGCATTCGCCACACCCAGACTCGTCCATCAGACTGACAGATAGTGAAGCTGATTCATCACTCTAGAGAACACGGTTCCACTGCTCCAGAGTCCAATGGCGGCGCTTTAAACCATTCCAGCCAACGCTTGGCATTGTGCATAGTGATCTTAGGCTTGTGTGCAGCTGCTCAGCGATGGAAACCCTAACATGCAGTTATTTTGCTGATGTTGCTTCCAGAGGCAGTTTGGAACTCTTTAGTGATTCAACAGAGGACAGACACTGTGCTCCTCAGCACTCAGCGACCCACTCTGTGAGTTTCAGTGGTCTATCGCTTCATGGCTGAGCTGTTGTCACTCCTGGATGTTTCCATTTCACAATAATAGCACTTACAGTCGTCTGGGGCAGAAAATTCCCAAACTGACTGTGGCAGAGGCGGCATCCTATGACAGAGCCATCTTAAAATCACTGAGCTCTTCAGTGCAACCCTCTACTGCCAGTGTTTGTCTATGGAGACTGGAAGGCTGTGCTTAATTTTATACACCTGTCAGTAATGAATGTGGCTGAAACACCTGAACTCAATAATTAGGAGGGGTGTCCCAATACTTTTGTCCATATAGTGTAGACAGACACACAAATGATAGATAGATAGATAGACAGACAGACAGACAGAGGGACAGACAGACAGACAGACTGACAGATAGATAGATAGAAAGTCAGTCAGTCAGACAGACAGACAGATGGATAGATAGATAGATGGATAGAAAGATTAAAGGACACAGTGAGAGAAGAAAAGAGAGACAGAGAGAGAGAGACAGTAAGAGAGAGGGAGAGAGAGAGATACATAGAAATACAGAGAGAGAGAGATAGAGAGAGATTTCAGTATTGCATCATTTGCTGGTTAATAAAGGATTTATAACACCCTGAGGGAGAAGTTGCCGTAACTAAAGAGCGACAGGAAACGACGGTGAATTGCAGAACGTGATTCAGCTCCATTCAGACATACAGCATCAGGGTGAATCACCTTATGGTGCCGTCCACCCCGCTCACTCAGAGTAACGTCTGATATTAACACACCTGATTCCATTTTCAGCTGCATATCAATCCTGACAGAAACCTCGACGAGCGCGCAGGTATTGATTACTCACGCCTTTAATATGCAAGAAAGAGCCACAAAGCCATTAAAAAGTTGCAGAGCAATTTCCATTCTGATGAAGGGGATTTCGCCCGGGCTGGGTCATGAATAGCTATTAACTAAAGCTCAGACACAGTGCCGGGGGGGTTGGGAGGTGGTGGTGGGGGGGCTGGGCAGATGGGGGGTGTTTGTTGCTAACATTGCAGTTGACATGGCAATAAAATGCTCAATGTTTTTAATCTGTCTCACAGCCAAACAAGCTAACATTTCACCTTTTACTAGCCGTCACAAACTGGGTTCATGAACATGACAGTGAGCTCAGCGTTCTTCAGTGGAACCTTCACAGCCACCGGGTCTGAGTCCAGTAGAACTCCTTTGGGGTGTGGTAGAACAGGAGGTTCACAACATGAACATGCAGCAGAAAGATCTGCAGGAATTTAATGATGTAATCATGTCAACGTGGATGTTGTGTGTTTACAACATCTTGTGGAATCCAAAGCATGAAGAATTGAAGCTGTTTTCAGAGCAAAGGGAGGCCCTACCCAGGATTAGTGTAGTGTTCCAAACAAAGTGCCTGCTAACTATATAAGACAGATATATATCACTGCCGTCTGAACAAAACCGTATCTCCACAATGAGAACTTTACAGAAGAGGGAAAAAACATACTTTACTTTTAATGTAAGTCAGTGGAATCAGATGTTTTTCCAGGAAATATTTGGTCATTTATTGTGGTCCATTCATAATGAAATTTACAGACAATGTAAAGGGTAATAGGTACCTTCAACATGTGTCAAAAACTGAAAAATGGAGATGACAGCAGCGATTACACACACACACACACACACACACACATATATATATATATATATATATATATTTTCAGTTTTTGAGCACTTTCAAATGTCATTTTCCTTTACATTGTGTGTAAATTTCATGATGAATGGACCAAAAGAAACGGCCCAAAATTAATTGGAAAAAAGTCTGGTTCCATTGACTTACATTAAAGGTAAAGTATGTTTTTTCCTTCTCCTGTGAAGTTACCACTTTGGAGATATGAGGTTTTTTGACAACAGTCATACATAAACATATATAACGTTTGTTGGCTGTGTGCTGGGTTTTGTATATCATACAGTCACTGTTAAGAGATATTACTTATTCACTGATTATAGATCTTGTCTGAGTGGTTTGGGATTTGCTAACTTTCTGTAAGATTAGATATAATTCCTAAATCAAGATTTACATCTGTAAAATGTATTAGTGAACAGCTTTATCTTGACCTTGTCAGATCTTAATCTTGGACTCGTAGAACCCAATATTGTTATAATTTCCCAATAATGTAATAATATCTAGAAATGTAGTAAGATTTTGCACTTGGTCAAAAATGTAGTAAAACTCAGCAATGTAATAAGTAATCCAGTAATGTAATTCAAAGGCATGCATGATGGGATACCATTTTATGATAGAGGAGAACAGAATGTAAAACTGTTG
The DNA here is from genome assembly GCF_904425465.1 of Colossoma macropomum. Classification (NCBI taxonomy): domain Eukaryota; kingdom Metazoa; phylum Chordata; class Actinopteri; order Characiformes; family Serrasalmidae; genus Colossoma; species Colossoma macropomum. The sequence continues at coordinate 33,033,267 of NW_023494807.1, forward strand.
GTTGTGTTTTGGTCAAATTTGACTGATACACTGTTTTCTCTCTCTTATAAGACGTCGTAAAGTGGAGGCTCAGAAAGAAGAATGAACTCCTCTAAAACTTTGTCCCCTTGTTCAAGGCTGTGTACGCCACATATGCATCATAACAGACTGTCCTTTTAAAAAAAATTATTGAGGAAAAATGTCAAATTTTAAATATAACACGTCAAATAATATAATAATGTATTAAATTATTAGAAGTATGTTACACTATAGTTAAGATACTGAGTGTGTTTACATGGACTAATATACATGGAATAATTCAATCTTAATCAGATTTCTGCAGTGATCTGATTATTAAGTGGTCATGTAAACACACTCTGATTTCTTAGATCAGATTAAGGTGTATAAATCTGATTAGTAAATCTGATAAAGAGTCTGATCTGAGTCAGTAATGGGGTTTTTCAGTGTAAACTCTCACTCTGATTTCTTTCGTTTCTCCCAGTCTGAGCATGTTGAAAACAGATTGTCGTCCTGGAAACAGCGAGCCGCGTTTAACACAGCACTTTTGGAGCGATGCTGAAACCAAACACACGCTCGACCAAATGAAGGGTTTAAATATTCTTCATCTTCTAGATGATGTATGTTCATATTTCCCACTAGAGTGACTCAATGTTTTAAAATAAGCTGCTCATGACTTTGAGTTTAACGCTACGTTTACGTCACGTCTTATTCTGTGAGTTTATTGGCTGGTTGTAAAGCAGAATTCCGATTACTGCCTGATTCATGTAGACCCAGAGTTTCCCCATTATCTGATTACTCAAGAGCATGAAAACACACTAAACCAGTTACTGACACAGTCTGATTTTCTGCAGATTATTAAGAGTGTTTAAACTCACCTATATTTCACATTATTGGGTAGTTTCTGACATTTTTGGGGTTATTACATTATTGGGAAATTGTTACAATACTGGGTTCTACAGGACAAAGTCTCTAAAAAAACCCAATTTTAATCAAATGAAAGAATAAACAGACTAGAATAAAATTCACATCTTAATGCATTTGTTTTCAGATACGCGCCTGATGGGTCATAACTCTTCCTTTGGTCAGATACATTTTAAAAAATTCTGGATGATGTTTTTTGATTTTCTGCCACTGGGTTTCTGGAAACTTCAAAGAGTCATCCACCTGCAGTGGCTTTCATCAGCCCCGGCTTCGAGCATCTGCCCTGTTGTTATCTTGACATGGTGGACAGTAAAGATCTCACCTGTGTACCAAACAGAGGCTCCTCTGTTCGCCCGCAGGCTGAGGCTGATCGATCACTGAGCTTGAATGACTTTTGCTGAGTGCATTTGAAGACGATCTAGATTAAATGCATGGATAATTGATTCATTCATATCCACTTTACTGATGTTTTATTTTGGTTCTAGCACAAACGCTCAGTGTCAAAAGTTTGAGGACACGTCGTCCTCTGAGCTGATGTTTTGTGTATGTTTATCTTCTCATCTTCATCAGAGGATCTTCTTGATATGAAGAGCAGCTCCTGTCTAAATACTGATTTCACTGCTGTTTAAAGCTCATATTTGAGGCTGTTTTGGCTCAAAGCTGGTTTAAACACCTGAAAGGTTTGAGTGCTGATGACATCATATGGGGATAAAGTTTCTCTCCCCTTCTCTCTCTCTCTTTCTCGCTCATTCTATCTCTATCTCTCTATCACGCTCTCTTTCTTTTCTCTCCCCCTCTCTCTCTGTTTCCCGTTCCTTCTTTTTGCCCTCTCTCTGTTTTCCCCTCTTTGCTTTCCTCTCTCTTTCTCTCTCATTCTATCTCTGTCTATCTCTCTTTCTCTATCCTTCTTTCACTTATTCTGTCTCTCCCTATCATTCTCTCTCTCTTTCTCCTCCCTCTTTCTTTTCTTATCTCTCTCCCTCTCCCTCACCCCTTTCGCTTATTCTCTCTCTCCTCTCTCTTTCTATCATTCTCTCTTTTATTCTCTCTCTGTTCTCTCTCTATCATTTCCGTGCTTATTCTCTCTTTTTCTCCCTTTCCCCCTCTCTCTCTCTCTCTCTCTCTCTCTCTATATATATATATATATGTCTCATGCTTATTCCCTCTACCTCTCTCCGTTCTCTCTCCCTCCCTCTCTCTCTCTCCCTCCCTCTCTCTCTTCATTCTCTCTCCCTCCCTCCCTCTTTCTCTGTTCTCTCTCTCTCCTCCCTCTCTCTCTCTGTTCTCTTTCTTTCTCCCTCTCTCTCTCTGTTTTCTCTCTCTGTGTTCTCTCTGTCTCTCTCTCTCCCTCCCTCTGTTCTCCCTCTCTCCCTTTCTCTGTTCTCTCTCTTTCTTTCTGTCTTCTCTCTCTGTGTTCTCTCTGTTCTCTCTCTCTGACAGGTGTGAGGTGTGAGTTAGCTCTGCTCTGTTCTGTTCTGCAGTATCTGGACGGAGCAGAGTGAGCAGGCTGAGTGGAGTTGGCTGCCGGTCAGCGGAGTGTCCATCTCTCAGGGCCTCCTGCCTCACTCTCCTCTATGTGATAGATGACATCATTCATTTTAACCCAGCAACAAAACCGAGAGCGCTCAGCACATCTGAGCCCTTTCACACAGGAACCATACACAGCACACCGTCCATCAGTCTGAAGAACCTTTTCATGCAGAGAACCATTAAGCCTGAGATGATTCTATGTAGAACTCACAGTTCTAAATGGAACCATTGCCTTTAATAAAAACCCTTGGAGAACCATCTTTTTTTAGTATGTATAGTTAATTTATACAGCTTGCCAGCTAGCAGTGAAGGTTAAGGATGTTTATCATTTCAAACGATGTTCCTATAAGGTTACATCTTACCTCAGACAGAACTGCTGCATTCAGAGGACGTGCTGAAGATGTTTTTAGGGCCACAGATTATGTTACACAATGTTTTTAGAGAACCTTTAATAACATTCTGGGTACAAAAAAAAGATTTTTTTGTGAAAACATTACAGTTTTAATGATTCCTTTCACACTGAAATTAGAAATAACACACAGTTAGTGGAACCTGACAGTGAAGGAGCAGAACCTCATCCCAGTTCTCAGCCTCACACTTTCAGAAAAACACTACACAGTGCACTGAACACACTTCTCTACACTACACACACAAATGTAACATGATGTCGCTTTGTGATTTCAAAGCACCACCTTTGATCAGTCTGTTTGAACAGACTGATCAAACACGGTCGTCAGGTGTTCAGACACTCAGGTGCTTAGTTGTGAACTCACCTATCAGGCGTCAGCACTATAAAAAGGTAACAGGTGAGTTTTTTTTAAATCATGCTTTCATTTTTTGTCTCCACAAACATTTTTACACTTAGAAATAAAGGTGCTAAACTGTCTCTGGGTCAGTGCCCCTCTCGTCACTGGGGTGGGACCCTCAAGGGTCCATCTCAGTATCTTCAGTCAGGGAACATAACTGAACCATAATCCACTGAAATGATATGTTCTAAGCTGTACTGACTCCACACACCCCGTCTCGTCTCCAGGACTTTATTTCACTGTTCTGTTTAAAACATTCGGTTATGAAAAGGTACAAATACGAACTTTTCACCTGGAAACACTTATTTAAGGTTCACAATCAGACCTTAAAACCACTGTTGGAGCTTTGAGGGAACATTTACACTGTTTGTACCTTGAACAAAAAATGTGCCAGCAAAGAACCTGTATTCATAACTGTGTGCTGTGTTTATGTACTATATTCAATTTAGAAAGTGTTCTGTTCTGAAATTTCAGTGCGACATGAAGTGTTTGTAAATGTGCACCCAGCATGCTCCTCTGACAATCAACGGTGCTGCTGTGGAGAGGGTGAACAGCACTAAGTTCTTGGGTGTGCACATCACAGAGGACCTCTCCTGGGCCAACAACACAGCATCACTGGCCAGAAGGGCTCATCAGCGACTCTACTTCCTCCGCAAACTGAGAAGAGCCAGAGCCCCAGCCCCCATCTTGTGCACCTTCTACAGAGGTACCATCGAGAGTATCCTGACCAGCTGCATCACCTTGTGGTATGGCGCCTGCACCATGTCCTGCCGCAAGACACTCCAGCGCATCGTGACAGCAGCTGAGAAGATCATTGGCACCTCCCTCCCCTCCCTCCAAGAGATATACAGCTCACGTCTCACCCGAAAAGCCCTCAGCATGGCAGGTGATCCCACTCACCCACTACACACCTTCTTCAGCCTGCTGCCATCAAGGAGGAGACTGCGGAGTCTCCGGGCCAGGACCAGCAGACTGGGGGACAGCTTCATCCACCAGGCTGTCAGGACGCTGAACTCTCTCCCTACTTTGCCCCCCCTCTCCCCTTCTGCCCCCCCCACACACAGAGTTTTGGACCCATACACGGGTTCCTGATCCCCACTCCCCCAATACTGAACTCTGACCTTCTCAGGGACTGTTACGCACTCATCACTTTAACTGCTCCATAAGCTCATTCCAATAGCACTACTGTTTATATTTGCACTATTTATACCCACAGATCTTAATCTGTTGTGCCTCATGTCACTTCGTGTTAATTTTCAAGATCTATATTTATATATATACATATATATTTATTATTCAAATTTTATTTTATATATAATTTTAAATTTGTGCTTATTTTTATGATTAGTGTTTAGTGTTTATTTAGTGTCTATTTAAATTCACACTTTTCCTGTTTACTTTCTATTTAATGTTATTGCTACACCATGGGGTCTGAGAGTAACGCAATTTCAATACTCTGTATGTCCTGTACATATTGTAGTATTGACAATAAAGCTGACTTGACTTGACTTGACTTGACTAAATGCATGGATGTGCTGACGGATGTTAAAGTGTCGAGAGGCTTGTCTTGTGGTGTGTTTGGTTAATTACGTACTTTAAAAACTTTTTTTTTATCTCTGAATAAAATCAAACCTATTAGAAAAGCTGGAATGTTAGAGGTGTTTCTGATTGAGCCGGCAGCGTGTAACTCAATCAAACAGAGTCAGATCATTAGAACTCAGTGTGCAGCAGGCGGTGACCAAATCTTTATACAGTTTAGAATGAAGTGTTTCATTTTGCTGCAGATCTGAGTTGCTGGCTTTGAGAACTCTGTGCATTGTTTGGACAAAATGAGACCAGTTTTCAAAATCATGCATAAAAAACTGTAATTGAATATGTGCATAATTTTCTCAGAACATTTTTAGAACAAAACAATTCTAGCTGGGTAAATATGGGTCATTCTCCATTTGGAGTTGGAATTCAGGTGGATAAATAAAAAAAAATCACCCCAAAACTAAATAATCTTTATATGTCCGTTCATTTCTCCTATTATCAAATATGCAGAAAGGAGAGGATAATTCCGAACATATTTTACAGTCACTGGTGTATGACTATAGTAACACCAGTGACGGTGACTCCAGTGACATTCTGGTTAAAACTGAGGATTCTGTAAATTCGGCTGACTCATTGTGGGTCAGGTGACCTTGTGTAACTATTTAAAATCAGTAATAAATGATATATACAGAATTATTTTGACAAAATTTAATTACCCAGCCATTAAAGCACAAAACATGGGTGACACATAGAAGTTCTGAGCTGCCTGATAAACAAAATTATTAATAAATGAATGAAATATAGTGACCGAGTGTGACTCGCCTTCTCATGCCTTGAGACGCTTCCTCTCTGATGAGCCTCGACCCAAAGAAGCAGTTTAATAGAGCTGAAAATACTGTGTTAAAATGTAAAATAAGAGTCCTGATAACACCAGTGACCAAAATCTCTGTGACAAATGAATTTTTAAAAATAAAGTCCACATTTTTTAAATGTAGTATGATGTGAATGATACAAAAAGTAAACATGAATCTGTTTTATACAAATTCCTAAATTATATTTCTTAAAAATATTGTTTTATATTAAATATGATTTGAAAACTGATTTTGCGATGAGCTGTTTTAAAGACTCAGAGCGACTATGAAACAGGATAAAGAAAGAAAAATCATAAGGGGAAAGTATTATTTAATCTTAGCTCAACTGTGTAAATGTACATACTGACTTTTGGAGCTGTGCCTGATATTTTAAGCATCTTTTTAAGCCCTGCAGCCTGTGTGACATGGATGGTTTCCCCTCCAAATGGAGAATCACCCATAGAACACACCTTGCCATGCATGGTGTATCATATAATTGCCTTGTATAGCTGGAAATGCCCTCAAGTTGACTTCAAGTCTAAAACTGTGCAGCGATGAACATCTCACCAAGTTGGCGATGGTTCAGAAACCTAAGATGAGTCGACCTTGACTAGACTTTACCCTGAGCAAATCAGAGTGAGGACCTGAGACGATAGGAGCATTATAATTGGGGAATTAAGAGGGTGCCACCAGTGTAAATAATGAAGGAGAAGGCCACAGGGGACGACTGACCGCAGAGTGTTTTCCAGAAAAAACAAAGCTCTTCACTTTTCACCCATCTGCACTATAAACATCACAAATACACCAGTAAACCATAAACCTTCTTAGAAAGATTTTCTCCAGCTGCTCTCGTCTCGTTTATCCCTGTTTCTTTTCTTCAGTGTAATCCCTTTAGGTGCATGCCATGCAGTATCCACAGCCTACAATAGAGCTCAATGCAGCAACATTAATCAGTAAGTCAAAGAACTGAGAACTTCTGCTAATTTTCTTAGTTTTAATTCTTAAACAGCCCTTAAGTTGCCTTGTTTACGCTCCTGCCCTGGAGCAGACTTGTTAGAAGGTTTCAGAACTTGCGTGAGTTCCTCAGCAGTACACACTGCTAATTAGCTTTTTGGGGCGATTTGCATAATTCACAGCTCACACATACCCACAATGCATCTCCAAACGAACATTCAAGGACCATAAAGAGGGGAAAAAAGCATCTCTAAGCTTAGACAGTGTTGACCGCCTGATGTTTAGTATTTATCTCACTGGTTAGCTTTGGTGCACGAGTGGAATTCTTTTTGTGGCTGTTTCCCAGAAGGCCCAGCTGGCCCGCTGGCCTGGATCAGGAACAAGAACATTACTCTGGAATTGGATTACATCATGAAGAGTGACCCATTATAGCAGAGAGGATCTAATAATACAATAAAATGTCTGAAAACGTCACACAAATGTTTCCGTTCTCAGAGGAAATCTGAGCAGCTGGTACACTGACCAGAAGATGAAAATCTACTGTTGATGATAAATATGGTTTTTTTTAATTTCCTTAAAATCGCAGCATTATTACATACTAAGGCTTATTATTCAGTAAATACAGGGGCTTTAATGCAAACTGGCTGAGCTCTTCTTAGATTATAGAAGTGTGTAATGAAACTTTGGGTCTTGGTCATTTAAGAGGTTAAAACTATGACCAACATCAGCTTCAAAACATCAGTTTATCACTTAGAATTCATGAGTATATTTGTTATTGCAGTTGCTGAATCCATGTTAAAGCAACATTAAAGCTGCAGTCAGTAACCTGTATAAAAATAACTTTGTCATATTTGCTAAAACTGTCCCGACCGCAGTAATGAGACAGATAATCTGTGAAAAATCAGGCTTCTCTGGCTCCACCTAGTGCTCCTAATGCCATTTGCAAGAATCCACCGTGCCTGAATCAGACCAATCAGAGCCAGGAGGTGTGTCGAATGGAGTGTCAATCACTGCTCATGCAGCCCCTCCCCCGCACATCATCTCAAGAAATGCAAGCACAATGGCGTATAAACAAATACCAGCAAGAAACTGTCCAACAACAGCGAACATGACAAAGACAAGCAAACAGAAAGAGACAAATGAAGAAAAGCTAAAAATGAAGAATTTGAGCCTAAAGATAAAATAAGGGCAAACATCAGAGAGGCTTTTGAGTGTTCGAGGGAGCTACAGGACCTGAAAGGCTTCAATCTGATGCAGAGTTAAATCGGGGTTATACTACATGACTTTTACCCCGATTTTAGCCCCGATTCTCAGTCTGAGTCTGGGCTGGTCGGCTCTAGTCTGCAGATTTTTGGGTCAGTCGGAGTCGACAGTTGGAGAGTCGAGTCGTGTTTGAGGGGCGCAGACATTTGATTTTTTCGACCCGACTTGTCATGTAAACTTGTCAACAACTCCATCTGAACAGACTCTTTCAACTGCCAATTAAAACTGAAAGCAAAAAAAAATAAAAAATACAATAAGTAAACAAAGAAAAATGGTGAAAAGTCTCTCACGTGTGGAGTGAAGCTTTTTAATGAGCTGAAATTAAGACATGATTGAGTTTATGTACATATCAAACTTTAAAAAATACCAAACTGATCACATTTTTAAATCCATGATCCCCATTAAACATGTTTACCTGCTGCTTCTTTATTGTGTCGGCGCAAACGGCAGAGAAAACAGCAGCAGCGGTTATTTGTTTATTTGCGTCGCCTATTAATGGGAGAACACGTGAGTTTGCGTGAGTTTGTGTGAGTTCAGTGAGTTCGTTTCGGTTCAGCAACTACTTGAAAGTTGAGCAGTGTGTGATCGAAAGTCATTAAGTGTGGATCCCCAATATTTCATGGTTACAGTAGCACTCCATAGAGCATCTCTCATATTACTGTGTTGTTGCAATTGAGAAAACGACGGCTTGTTTCTGATGCTAAGGCCATTGTTTAACATTGTTTTATTTAAAAGTCGCTCTGAATATCTTTGTGAAGAACACATGCAGTTTGTGTTTGTCCTAATATTTATGTGTGTCTGTGCTCTGTTCACATAAGCATTTACTGCTTATTTAGCGCTAATCACCAGTTTCTGTTATCAAACAAACATCTAAGTAGTGAAATAAGTGTGTGCTAGCTGTCATGGTTGCTAGCCTGTGCATACACGACTGTCTCCTCTGCAAAGAAGGGCTTTGGGGGCGGGGCTGGAGCACAGCAGAGTGGAGGGGAGGGACCTGGAAGTTGTAATCATTCACATTTTCAAGCTGGCCTCTCTCTTCTCAATCTTACCTACTGCAACTTTAAATTGTCAACATTAACTTCATTGAACATTCTAATGAAATCGTGATTCCTAATCACTTTTGCACCCTGAATTAGTTTTAAAACAACATAAAAAGTTTAACAAACATTCAACAGACCTTCAGCACTAACTTAATCATTTTTTGACACTTTGAAACTCTTATTACTGCATTAAAATGCTACCAAAGCCACCCTGCTTTACCACCAGTGAGGACCATTTCTTTATAAACCAGCTGGCCTAAATAAACAACTAAACATATCATAGGTTTTTTGTTCAGTTTCATTAACAAGACATCAAGAAAATGCTTTAAAAATAACTTTAACAGTGCAGAATGAGTCACATACTCAAATAATCAGTAATTCATAAACACCACATGACTGGCTCACTTCATGAGATCTCCTGTTGCTCTGGGTGCTCTGAAAAATTAAAGCCCAAAATCAGGCTGTGTTTTTAACCAGTTGTACAAAAAGCACAGAAGTGAGTACGAATAGTTCTGCTTGTGTTAGAAACTCCAATATTTTCTTACCTCATACAGAGACAGCAGTGTGCTGTGAGGAGGACGTGAGGAGCGAGATGTGCGAGAAAGTTCACTTGGGGGGGGGGGATTTGCATCACATGACCTTGCAGTGTACTGTAAATCAATGTGTGTTCAAATCAGATACACCAGTTTAGAAATTTTCCACAGGTGAACAGGTAACAGGTAACGCTGTCATGACTGGGTGTTAAAAGAACATTCACAGAAGGCTCAGCCGCTTTAAAATAGTCCAAAAGTTTAACCCTCTCAGGTCGACGATGCTGTATGAGACATCAAAGAACACTCCACATAAAAGAACAAACATTTCTGGGATGTTGCACAAAAGAGACTTACTTTTATTTTTCCTGAAAGGGTGGCACTGGTCCGTTGACAAGTCAGTAACCCAGCTTCTGATTTGTCAATAAGTCTGGAACCCAGCCTTTGATTAGTTGACAAGTCAGGAACACAGCTTCTGTTTAGTCAATAAGTCAGGAACACAGACTCTGATTGATCAACAAGTCAGGAACACAGCCCCTGTTGGTGAACGACTCAGGAACACAGCTTCTGATTGATCAACAAGTCAGGAACACAGCTTCTGATTGGTCAACAAGTCAGGAACACAGACTCTGATTGGTCAACAAGTCAGGAACACAGCCCCTGTTGGTGAACAACTCAGGAACACAGCTTCTGATTGGTCAACAAGTCAGGAACACAGACTCTGATTGATGAACAAGTCAGGAACACAGACTCTGATTGGTCAACAAGTCAGGAACACAGCCTCTGATTGGTCAACAAGTCAGGAACACAGCCTCTGATTGGTCAACAAGTCAGGAACACAGCCTCTGCTTGGTCGACAAATCAGGGACACAGCCTCTGCTTGGTCAACAAATCAGGAACACAGCCTCTGATTGGTCAACAGGTCAGGAACACAGCCTCTGATTGGTCAACAAGTCAGGAACACAGCCTCTGATTGGTCAACAGGTCAGGAACACAGCCTCTGATTGGTCAACAAATCAGGAACACAGACTCAGATTGGTCAACAGGTCAGGAACACAGCCTCTGATTGGTCAACAAGTCAGGAACACAGTCTCTGATTGGTCAACAAGTCAGGAACACAGCCTCTGATTGGTCAACAAGTCAGGAACACAGCTTCTGTTTAGTCAATAAGTCATTAACCCAGCTTCTGATTGGTCAACAGGTCAGGAACACAGGCTCTCACTGGTTAACAAGGTCGTACACATCTTGTATTTAGTGTCCCTTTGTTGGAACGGGGCAGCTCTGTGTACCTCACCTCTAGAGCCCCTTCTGCGAGCCGGAGTGAGCAGCAGCTGCCACAGTACTAAGTTTTATTTCTTATAGCAACTTCATTTCTACTTTATCTTTTTTTAGATATTACTCCATAACACAGCATACCTGTAGCACTGCGGACAGACATAGACTGGTTTTCTGTACGATAAAGCAATAATTAATCCTTTTCTTCTTGATAATAAGTGGAGTGGGGGAAATTTTGGAGATCTAATGCAACACTGAAGCTGTGTGTCCTCAGCCTTTGGTCTTCTTACATACAGACGAGATCTGAGCAGTTTTAATCCAGGTGAAGAGATGAGGTCCTCAGCCCTGTCCTCAAAAGAAGCGCTCTGACGTCCCTCTGTGCTCCAATTTAGGATAAATCAGGGATTAAACTCTGTTCTTTGATGAAGTCACTTACCTCAAATTACAAGCCTGTCTACTCAGATCTCACTTCAGAGCAGAAGATAAACCGAGCGAGACGCTTCTCTCAGAGTCCACTTCTACCTTTCTGATCAAGTGTTTGTTGAAATTAAAGAGGCCGTATATGACAGATAAACGTGATCAGAACGTAAGGAAATAAAGGAAATTAGCATAAATAATTAAATAAATAAATAAATTTCAGTAAGAAGTGAGTGGCAATTTGGTGTAGATTCGTAATATTGAGCAGAAAGACATGTTTAGTCTCTTTTGGTGCATTTTCTGTTTTCATCTCATACGTTTACTGTTTAATTCATAATCAAATGTTATATTTATAACTGCTGTTATTTTATTCAATAATAACTTACACAACATTGATTCAAATACATTAAGTAAAAGATATCTTTGTTATATTATTATATTAAAGCAATAAGCCACTTGAGGCTGTGCATTACTGCGATTTGTTCATGGGAACGGTGTTCTCAGGCACGACGCAAAGAGGAGTAAAGCTCTCTTCCCTGTGAGAAAATCACAGTAACACACTGTCTCGAGTCGCTTATTGCTTTTATAAATCGGCGGCCAGCATAAAATATGATAAAATACACAATTTTTACAGAAAGTAATTCAAGTTATTATTTATAATAATCAACAAAAACAAGTATTCCGCCAAGAAATGTAGTTCCTTTAGAGTGCAGTATTGTTGCCAAGCAACCATGGACCACTGAATGAGGAGAAGAACGTTCGGTCGCCCGTCGCTGTCCACTGTGGTCATTTTATGTATTTTAAACGTTTTGTTGTTTAACAGTGAACATATGATATCACAGCACTGTTTAATGCAACAACCTTCACTTTATAAGGACTTTTTGGTCACCAAATCACCACCAAGAGTTATTTAGCACCAATCCAGTGGTGCCCTCTTCTCACGCTGGGGCTGAATCTCAAACGGCTCCCTGCTCCCTACATAGTGCACTACATAGGAGTTTAAATACTGGATCCTGCAGCCCAACAGAGCAAAATACAGCTGAGAAACAGTCATTTGGGATTCAGACTCATCCACACTCGATACATGATGCACTGTTTGGCTATAGAGGCTAGAATTTCTAAACTTTCATAGCTAGAACACTATTTAGGGATTTCGAAGCCGTTTGGGATTCAGCCTGGGTTTGACAAGACTTTTGACTGAAACACGGACATTTGAAGCCTGTAAGAAATTCAAGTGACTTTAGTGTCTTTAGACCTTTATATTGCAGTTTTACAGTGAATCATACCATAAGCGCTTTAATTCAAGCCTGTGATATTAATGATGGAGTTGTTTAACTGGCCTAGTTCTAGTTAAGAACATAAGTTGTCAGCCCCTCAGTTTAAATAAAAACTGGGTTCTTATTTCATCAATATACACGGTTGTCCATGTGGGCAGCATGAGAGTCAAAGATTATTCCTTAACAACACAATGTTATTTCATGCTGTGGCGCAGTGATACAGAGTGCAGTTGCTGTTTGGTGGTCATAGGTGTGCGTATATCGGATTTTACATTTTATACGTTTTATAATAAATATTGTACTTTATATTTTATATTATAAAGATTCCTTATGTTATATATGACATTTTTTATGTTATTCATAACATAAAGAACATCATATACTATTAAAAACCATTTCACCGTGCAGAGAACCATTTAAGCATGCAATGGTTCTACACAGAAGTCATAGTCCTAAATAGAATCACTCCCTTTAGTAAAGAACCTTGGAGAATCATTTTTAAAAGTGTATTTATTTTTGCTAAATAATAATATTGAATATTGATCCATTATGATAGATTCTAACATTCTTAGACTGGTTCAGCTGAATCTCCACCCTCAGGTCGATGCCTTGTTAGAGCCCTGTTGTTTACCGATACCTTTACTCTGTGTTCCACTGCAGGTGTGAAGCATATCTAATTTTTAATCTATGCCATTTAAACGCAAACCCTGGCGAGGCGAGTTATTGCGACTGTCATGCGGCCCCCAGACCAGACCGGAGCAGCGATATTAAACCAGCCCATGTAATAACATCCTACACGTCCAACGGGGAAATGACTTCACACCCATCAGCTCTCTCCACTGGACTGACAGCCTTTCCACAGAGGATTACGCTGCCCGGCCCGGCTTTATTTCTCATTTCTTCTAAGGCTGGTATCTGTAAACTGTCCACACAGCTGTTGATGCGGCTGACAGACGGCTCCATTCCCTTTACTCACGCACATCTGAAAACCTGCAGCCTCCGCATTCACATCAAACACAGAGGAAACGGCCGGGGGAACCTCAGGTCTGCACCTTCCATAATCAGGTCCCCCTATAGCCTACGCTGTCTGAAATAAAGGTTCTGTGCAGGTATATTTTTTGTTCATTAAGATACAGACAATGTAAATGTTCCCTCAGAGGTACAACAGCTATTGGGTTCTCACCTTTATGGATATTATTAATAAGGAACTTTCAACTGCACGGTGCTAGCTGGAGAACCTTTATCACTATGCAAAGTGCAGCTAAGAGGATTGGTAACTTATTGTGAAACCTGTCTTATTTCTAGCACCATCACTGTATTATTGCAGCAGGTACTATATCAGGGGTCTTTACTTAAAATTCAGTAAGGTCCAGGTAGAGAACATATACTCAAGCAAAGGTCCAGAACATCATAATGTCTAACTTGCATCATGATTCAGTGCCGTATACTGTTTACTGAAGTAGCCTAGTAGTTATATCAACATCTTATACAGTCAACAACTGAATGTCAAATCAAATCATAAAGGCTAGAAAAGTTACGGCGATTAAAATAGGACCATTCTGCCAAAATTAAATAATTCTCCATAGTTTATCGGTTATAGGTCCAGGTCCGCATAGGACAGCATCTGGGTCCAGACCCCGACCGCGATCCGCCTATTAGTGACCGCTGTACTATGTTATATTTGTTATACTGTACTGGTTTGTTTTTTATTACTTCATAAATCAATGGGATTTTTTCCCTTAATTAATTGGAAATGAATGGGTGCCATGTGGGTGGAGAATTACTGTAGTTGATTACATTGGAGCTTTATCTTAAAAATAAAAACATTGGATCCCAAAAAAGATACAACAGAGGTTTTAAGGTCTGATTGTGAACCTTAAATAAGTTTCTCCAGGTGAAAAGTTTGTATTTGTGCCTTTTCATAACTGAATGTTTTAAACAGAACAGTAAAATAAAAGCCTGGAGACGAGACGGGGTGTGTGGAGTCAGTACAGCTTAGAACATATCATTTCAGTGGATTATGGTTCAGTTATGTTCCCTGACTAAAGGTACTGAGATGGACCCTTGAGGGTCCCACCCCAGTGACAAGAGGGGAACTGACCCAGTGACAGGTCAGTACCTTTATTTCTGAGTATGTATAGATACACTCCACCGATTCAGGCTAGGTCAGTATTAGGATTAATATACAATGGTAAGTAGTTCTAGATAAGATGATACAGGACCACCTTTTACTCTTTCACTATAAAGACAGGAAGGACCCAATGTTTACATTTGCAGCAAAACTTAATCCTCTATAGAAGCATAGTTCACTAATCTTAGATCGCTATGGCAACACTAGTCCACCCTTCACCCATATGAAACACTGTCTGATAGGTGAATGAATCTATGACCAGTGATTTGATTACAATTCTCTAGGAAATATTTCAGTGCATAACGAATGATCAGATTTCAGAATAATTTCAGCACAATGTAATGGGACAATCTGTCAGACGCTCATGGATAAAAAGAGTAAAAGAAGATTTACTAATCAGTTCGTTATCCAAAGTCATTGTCAAAAAACAGGCCAAGGTCAAATCCAACAAAGACAAGATGCAAAAATGGACAAACATAATAAACAAGATCAGGCAAACAAGTCCAATAAGGACAAGGCCAAAAAAAAAGGCAAATTAAGAACCAGAGTGAAACACAAACCCACAGAAAGAACCACTCAGTAGTTCTATAAAGAAGCAATGCCTCAGAAAGACTGAAGCTAAAGCCTGGGCTTATAAACTATACTAACTGGGTCATATGATACACAGAACAGGTGAACAGAATCAGTAATCCGGCGAGGCAGATCACTGATAGGTAGTGTGGGGTGACATCATGGTCATGTGTTCACTCAGAGGATTCTGGGAGATGGAGTCCTCCAGAGATTCAGAAACAGAGGGGTGCGCGGCTCACAAATAATAATAATAATAATAATAATAATAATAATAAGTTACATTTATATAGCGCCTTTCACAAACCCAAGGTCGCTTCACATAGCATGGGCAAAAAAAAAAAAAAATAAATGAATGAATAAAATTCCTAAACACTGAAGGAGGAAGAAAAATGCTGATTAAAGAGAAAAGTCTTTAAGTCAGATTTGAAGGAGGAGAAAGAAGAGCAGTCCCTGAGGGATTGAGGAAGAGAATTCCAGAGTTTGGGGGCCATGGCACTGAAGGACCTCCCTCCCAAAGTGGAAAGTCTGGTGCGTGGGACAGCAAGTAAGTTATTACAAGAAGACCTGAGAGAGCGAGAGGGAGTGCAAGAGGTCAGCAGTTCTCTGAGGTAGGGGGGAGCCAGGTTATGCAGGGCTTTGAAAGTGAGTAGTAAAATTTTAAACGTTATACGGGACAGGACCGGTAGCCAGTGCAGCTGAAAGAGAATGGGGGTGATGTGAGCTGAACGCTTAGTGTGAGTTAGAACTCTAGCTGCAGAGTTCTGAATGTACTGTAGCTTTTGTATAGACTTCACGGGGAGACCAACAAAGAGGGAGTTACAGTAGTCAATACGGGACATAATGAAGGCATGAACCAAAGTTTTCAAATCAGAATCATTTTTAAAAATACACACAAATGCCACTGGAAGAACTAGTCTACTATAGTATCGAATATATTTTACATAAATTTTATGTTGGACAAAAAAGAGCCCATACTTTGTTGAATTTTTTATAGTCAATTATAATTGTATCTAACATTCCAGAAACACAGTGGGTGAATCATCTTTAGACTGATTCACTCCAATCATCATTATTTCCATTAGAATCTGGACCACTACTGATACGGTATTCACGTTCTCTTATATTCGAACACAAACATGCTACTGAAGTGTTCACTTCACTATTTTAATACATCAAATTGCAGCAATAGTGATGCAATACATTGTTAGAAAGCATAAAAACTCAGGATTCGACTCTCACAAACCATTTTATGATCCGCTATTCACAGCAGTTACGATCATCTCACTTGCAACAGAAGCACCGAATGATCAAATGCCAGCAAATCTGTGTCCCCACCTTCAGAACCTCGCCGCCTCCACAGAGACACCATCATCCACAACACGTGGTCTGATAACACAGCAAGAGTCAGAGATCAGTCAAGAGATCTATGAGTCAGGAGGAAATAAACTCCTCCGTTCTAGACTCTGTTACTCTGAGTCTGTCATTCAGACAGTTATTCTAATTAACTTGAGAGTGTTTACTTTCAAATGAGACTGAGATCATGACTGTAGCCCGGAGTGTGTGGGAATAGCGCCCCCTTTACTTTGGGTTTCGATATTTCACAGTTAGCAGGTTAAATCATCTCCTCAATGTGATTTGTCTTCTTCTACTAGAAACTCAGTCACCATCGCTGCTCTGTGTGAGTTTGTGTAGAAGGTTCTTCTTCATCAAATCCAGGCCTCTGTTAGGGAAGGTGATGAGGTCAACAGAGCGTGACTCTGAATCTCAGGACTCCATGATGCGTACATCCTGAAAACTTTAATTACAGGTTAGTTATGGAAATGTTTAAGCTCATATTGCACCTAATCAGAAATGGGATTTCATATAAACTTTAGCTACTGCCTGCTATGACCCGGTGTAGGTCGGACCGTTATATGAATCAAGATACATCCATCCTCCTGGTTCCCGACTCACACATACAACCAGTTTTGCAATAATAACAAATTGGTTTTATTTTCTTCAAGAGTTCAAAGCCTTAGAAAATGAGAATAATCAGAACGGTAGAGGAGGAAAGGGAAAAACAACAAAGAAAACAAAGCTAAACTTTTGTAAACAAGTCAGGAACACAGCCTCTGATTGGTAGACATGTCAGAAACACAGCCTCTGATTGGTAGACATGTCAGAAACACAGCCTCTGACTGGTAGATAAGTCAGGAACATGGCCTCTGACTGGTAGATAAGTCAGGAACATGGCCTCTGATTGGTAGGCATGTCAGAAACACAGCCTCTGATTCATCGATAAGTCAGAAACACAGCCTCTGCTTGGTAGACAAGTAAGAAACACAGCCTCTGATTTGCCGATAAGTCAGGAACACAGCCTCTGATTGGTCAACAGACTCAACCCAAGGCATCAGCAGAAGACTAACAGCCATGCCATCAACAACAATAACTCTTCTCAACATGGAGAAATGGATAAAAAATCACAGAAGACATTCAGTGCTGGATTTCTCCAAAAAGACAGTGCAGTTCAATGCTGGATTATAAGGTTCTGAAAGTGATACAGTCTCATGAAATCCTCATTGGTACGGCACAATGCTAACCCTCTGGGAAGACCATGCAACATTCTCAAGATTTATTCTTTTATGTACGACGTCCTTTGATGTGACATTGTTGACTTGTGAGGGTTAAATAGGTATTTTCCGATTTTTGTCTGAATGCTTAAATTAATACCTTGTACTTTATGTTTATTTTAATTGGAAATGACTGTAGTGTTGATGAGTTGCAGTTGAAGGAACACATAATTAAACATTTACCCACTGATGCATCTGCTGTAAATGTACTTCTCTGTGCTGCAGTAACCTCTACAGTAAGATTTCCTAGTTTGAATTCTGAGAACACCTTCTACTGATGATGTAACTTTGAAGGTGGACATAAATTTTGAAGGACTACAAGCACTCTGGGGTGGTTCTTGAGGGCAGGTTGTCATCGGGCTAATGCAGAAGGAAGCCTGAGAGATAACATTACTGCTAGGAAGGGTTAGTGTAGTCGTCTAACTTTGCTGCCTGCCTTCAAATCCTCTTTATAACAGAGGTTGTTGATGACTCAAGTCACAGAAATGAGTCCGTGAGGGAGACAACACGCTCAAATGTAAATGTTAGCAAGTTAGCTAGATACCTTACCTCAGCTTGGCTCCTTTTCTTCTTTGTCTCTGGTGTCCATTTTGTGTTTAATAAAGATGGAATAGCTGTGTTGTCCTTCTCTGTTGTGGTGATCTGGTTTGAAGTGCTAGATGTCCTTCCTTTAGCTGATAAACACTTTCCTCCAGGTTTTTTTTTCAGGGAAATAATGAAAAATAACAGCTTTAGCTTTTGCCTCTTCTCTCTCTTTTTTCAGTAGCCAGCTAGCACAACAGATGTATTGGTAGCCAGCTCCACAAATGTATTAATTATCTTACAGAGGCTAGTGTATGAATAGCTGAACCCATGGATCTTTTACTTAGCCTATTGATCAGTTAGAGTACTAAGCTAGTGCCATGGATGTGTTACTCAGCCTATGGATCAGTGGATAGTGTACCACTAGCTAGCACCATGGATGTATTACTTATCCTCTAGGTCAGTGGCTAGGTACTAATAGCTAGCACAATGGATGCATTGTAGATCAGCGGCCAGTCTACTAATAGCACCATATGTGTATAGCCAATAGATGATTTAGTGTAATAACACCATGGATTAATACTTACATCAGTTAGATCAGTTAGTGAACTAATAGATAGGACCATTGATTACTTAGCCTATGGATGAATGGCTTGTGTGCTAATGGCTAGTGGCATAGACAACCTATAGATCCGTGGCTAGGGTACTAATAGCTAGCACCATAGATAACCTGGCACAATGGATGCATTACTTAGCCTGTAGATCAGCGGCCAGTCTACTAATAGCACCATATGTGTATAACCAATAGATGATTTAGTGTAACAACACCATGGATTAACACTTACATCAGTTAGATCAGTTAGTGAACTTATAGATCAGTGGCTAGGGTACTAATAGCTAGCACCATAGATAACCTATACATCAATGGCTAGGGTACTAATAGCCATCACCATAGATAACATACAGATCGGTGGCTAGAGTACTAATAGCTAGCACCATAGATGACCTACAGATCAATGACTAGGGTACTAATAGCTATCACCATAGATAACCTACAGATCAATGACTAGGGTACTAATAGCTAGCACAATAGATAACCTTTAGATCAGTGGCTAGGGTACTAATAGCTAGCACCATAGATGACCTACAGATCAATGACTAGGGTACTAATAGCTATCACCGAAGATAACCTTTAGATCAGTGGCTAGGGTACTAATAGCCAGCACCATAGATAACCTTTAGATCAGTGGCTAGGGTACTAATAGCCATCACCATAGATAACCTACAGATCAGTGGCTAGGGTACTAATAGCTATCACCATATATAACCTTTAGATCAGTGGCTAGAGTACTAATAGCTAGCACCATAGATAACCTATAGATCAGTGCCTAGGGTACTAATAGCTAGCACCATAGATAACCTACAGATCAATGAATAGGGTACTAATAAATATCCCTATTGATTACTTGGCCTATGGATCCATGACTAGTGTACTAATAGCTAGGACCATGGATTTTTTACTTAGCCTCTAGATCGGGCAGGTAGCATAATAATAGTGAGCACCATATGTGTAATTAGCCTGCAAGCTAGAAGTCTAGTGTTGAGCATGGTACGGATTTATGGTTGGCATATTTATGATATGCATGCTGGGTATTGTAGTGAGAGAACATTGATGGACAAGTAGAAAAATATCAAAATGTATTAGCTTTGTGCTAGTTTAATGCTAGAAAGAACAGTTTTAATGTAATTTGACTACAAGATGTTGATGTTTTGTCCTGCGTAACTATCAGGATGTGTTTTGTAGAGTTGTATTGTTTACTCTCGATGACTGACTCATTATCAGAGCGTAGATTCTGAATGCTAAACCATATTATTGTATTTCACAGAGAAAAAAGACAAGAAAGTAGTGCAATTCTACACATCACTGCACAAGCTGCATGAGCATATATGGGGATTCTTATTTATAACAAATGATATGAAAAGAGAAAGAGAGAGACAGAGAGAGAGAGAGAGAGACAGACGGAGAGAGAGGAGGATAAAGGCAAGGTCATTTCTCTAAAAGAGTGTGTGAGTCATGCATGTCCAGTCTCTAACAGGGCCACACACTTCCTGACATTTCCCTCCTGATGACAGCGCTAAAGGAAAATGAAGTGTGGAGTTTCTGAGAGTTCAGCAGCGTCGCTTTAATTAACCCACTTAAAACAAGCTGCTTCAAGCTCCGCCCACTCCTGTAACTACCATTGTGAGGTTGAAATGATTCCCATTCAACCTAATGAGAAACTGTAGAACAGACTCAGTTTATATCACAATACCTACATTTAGAGTCAGTTGTTCATTCAGCCTAATGAGAAACTGTAGAACAGACTCAGTTTATATCACAATACCTACATTTAGAGTCGGTTATTCATTCAGCCTAATGAGAAACTGTAGAACAGACTCAGTTTATATCACAATACCTACATTTAGAGTCGGTTATTCATTCAGCCTAATGAGAAAGTGTAGAACAGACTCAGTTTATATCACAATACCTACATTTAGAGTCAGTCATTTATTCGACATAATGAGAAACTGTAGAACAGACTCGGTTTATATCACAATACCTACATTTAGAGTCGGTTATTCATTCAGCCTAATGAGAAACTGTAGAACAGACTCGGTTTATATCACAATACCTACATTTAGAGTCGGTTATTCATTCAGCCTAATGAGAAACTGTAGAACAGACTCGGTTTATATCACAATACCTACATTTAGAGTCAGTTATTCGTTCAGCCTAATGAGAAACTGTAGAACAGACTCAGTTTATATCACAATACCTACATTTAGAGTCGGTTATTCGTTCAGCCTAATGAGAAACTGTAGAACAGACTCAGTTTATATCACAATACCTACATTTAGAGTCGGTTATTCATTCAGCCTAATGAGAAACTGTAGAACAGACTCAGTTTATATCACAATACCTACATTTAGAGTCGGTTATCTTTAACGTTTGACACTTTGTTATAGACCTAATTAATTTTTCACCTGAAAAGTCACATTTAGGACCGTTTTTGGTGGCCAAAATTTTGGTGCATACCTACTAAACTCAGTAATTGAATCTCAGTAGAATACGCTTTCAGTTTTTTGACTTTTGTTTGGTCCGATTGTGCTCATGTCTGTGGTACGTCTTCCCTCAGTGCCGTTCAGTAATGGTGAGGTGAGCGCGTGGAGTCATGAAGAAATGTTATTTCATCCAAGAGTGACCTACAGCAGGTCCAGCTGTCTTTGTTCTGGGCTGTTAAAAGTTCAGCTCGACTCTCTGAGATGCATTTCCACAGCCGTCACACCGAACACGGGGAGCAGTGGGGCGAGGAGAGAGAGAAAGAGAGAGAGAGAGAGAGAGAGAGGGAGAGGGCTGAAGGGTTAGTGGAGGATGGATGGAGGCATAATGTTGTAGGCGGAGGAGGAAGTGGACGGCTGCTGAAAGGTGCGCGCCGTCTGCGATCATGAATGGGCTCCAGATGGGACGTGGCAGGCGGGAAAAGCAGAAGAGAATTGTATCGACAAGCTGTGGCGGCCAGAGCCAGGAACAAAGCCATTAGCGATGCTCGCGGGTCACCAGGGAGAAAACCCGCTCACACTGAGATTTCACTTTAGCTAAGGGCCGATCTGAACCCTCCAGCCAGGCTGAGTGCAGCCGAAAGTACTTCAGAGCCTGCAGTGTGACAATATGAGCGCAGCTGTGCAAGAGAAATGTTCCATACATACAATATGTATATATATATATATATATATATATATATTTCTCTTTCACAGCTCCACTTGTATATTTGCGTTTATGTCTCTGTGCATTTTCTATCTTAAATATATTAAGTATTATCAAATCTTTAATTGCCTGTTTCAGTTATTAAACTGTGCTGGTCTGGTTGCTCCATCTGACTGACTGGTTGCGCCGCCTGACTTTTCAGACTAATTTCAAATTAAACTGGCTTCTGTGTAGAAATCTTTGTCCTTCAACTTGAGTTTATACTATATGTTTTCAAATAAATAAACATAATTATGATAATATCCACATTTTCATGGTTCTCCTGAAGTCAGACCACCCGACAGAACTGTTCTAACCGTGACTCAAAAATCACATTTTTAATGACATTTGTGACCTTGGCATTGCACCATGAAGGTCACTTGGGCTCTTCTTTATGATGCAATACCCTGGCCCCTCTTTCATAAAAGCGTGTCAAAATAAAATTCTTGTTTTTGGTTGTGCCGTCTGACATTTGAGGAGGTAAGAACTCGTGGACTAAAGTCTTTCAGTGAGTTAAGCTTTTTTAAAGTTGCCTTATTTTGCAACATGGGTTTTATTTCAAAGTTTTCATGCCACAGTATTTTATTCAGAATTTTATATAAATAAATAACCTTTTTTGATAGCTTTTTTAATCAACGTATATGGTTGGACGGTTGCAACACCTGACGTTTTTATACTCTTAGAGGCAAAAAAACCTAAAATGAGTTTCACATGAATGCACTGAAAGGTATTTTGTATGAAAGAATCTTTTTGTTAAATAATTTGATATATGTCATGTATTTTTTTAATTATTTTTTGGGAAAATAATGGACACAAAATTGGATGTCATTTCAATAACCGATATACTATTGTGTCAAAAATATTGGCATCCATCAATAAAGTCAGCAAAAACAATCATATAAAATACATAATAAATGTAATGATTCTTATGTTTGAAGAAATTGCTCATTATTTCTCTAATGGAAATCAAATCATTAATATATTTTGAATAGATTATTGAACATCAACATGTACAGTATATCTAAGTTGGATTTTCATGGGACCCCTAAGCGACTGCCTACCTTTGCCTATTAATGTAATCTATTAATTATGTAGTTGTAATGTGATTTTGTTGTTTTGATTGCAACTGTGCAATAACAATAATAATGCATCTCAACCTTATTAATAATTTGAATGTAGCAATGACCCTTGTGGACTTGTTTTGGAGAGGAGTGTTCCATTTAATCGAACAATGTATTTTTATTAAAGTAAGTCATCAAAGCCATCAAAGTTGAGGTAGTGTTATGCTCTTTTTAACCTAGAACAGCCAAAAATTGTTCATACACCACCGGTAGATTAGCACTGATATAATATTAGAAATGCCATAGGGGCGCTAGCAGAAATGAACATTATTATGGGTGTTTTTTTCTCATTTTTTTAATCAAGTTTTTATATTTATGGTCCAGACTGAACTTCCAGCTCTAATAATCATGGTTCATCACTGCATTTCACAAAATGAGGCTTCATTATCATCATATCATATCTTTCATCATCAGTAGACGATAAAGATAATGAAAAAAAGAGTGAATCAAAGCAAGACAGTGCACAGCGAAGACGCTAGCAATGCTAACATCAAATCTTTCACTTCACATGCATTTGATCCAAACAAGCAGTGAGAGATTTCTTCTGAAAGATCAGACACAGAGAACACGGGTAGATTATTGAGTTCACATTGTCTGTACAAATGCTTTGAGAGCTGCTCTGAACATTTGATTTTTTTTCAGCTAATGGCACAAAAGGCAGACAGACAATACAGCGACGTCACCAAAGGCTCTCCACAGCATCATCTAATATTTACAAGAGCTTCGCCACTGTTCAGTCGCAAACAATGAAAGATGACTCACGTAATTAATGTGCAAAAACAAAGACAAACACGCCACAAACGAAGCCCACACACAGACACACACTCATCCGCACTCGGCGCTGAGGTTACTGGAGCTAAAACACAAGCACTTCATATATTACTCACGTATACGTATGTGCAGTAGCAGCTGAATGGACTAAGTGCACAATGTACGTGACGTATATCACCTTTATGAACAATACGTCTGTGATTATGAAAGTTGAGCAATAACAGAATAATCAGCAGGGTTGCAGGAAGGTGTTTTAAGGTGGGGGGATGATGAATGATGATGTCAGAATGATCTGCTTTTTGTCTGTTTGATTTTTTGATAGTTTATATTGAACAGCATGTGTCATACTGCACTATAATGAGGCCAGAGACGCCCATATACACACATAACAGGCATATCAGACCACTGACGCACATCCTCTGCTCTCATTCAGTGTTTTACACTGCTTACTGATTTGAAAGCTTGGGTGGACCCTACAGCTTTTTCTCACAAAATAAAATGATAGATTATAAGAAAAGTTTGCATTGACATAATCAGACTCTGTTATTTGTGCTTTTTACAACGATGGTGAATATTACCTAGACCAGGGGTCGGCAACATGAAGCTCCAGAGCTGCATGTGGCTCTCTTACTATCCTGTTGTGGCTCCACAGCTGAATTTAGATTTGTAGGTAAAAATAAAATAATCCTCCTTTACAGTAAAATAAAGCTCTGCTGATCGTTCAACACAGTTTAACAATAAATGGTCTTAAACTCTGGAGGTAATGTAGAACTGCTGATTCAGAGAAAGATTTAAGATGAATATCGATAATTTAGAGACGAATGGACTTATTTGCATTTATAATCACTCTAAAAAGTCATGAAGATGAAGTCAGTTTCTTGTTCGAATTCTCCCGTTCCACCTTAAATGGTGCAGGAGTTACATTCTGGCTCCTCAGGCACCATTTAAGGTGGAACTGAAGCTGGCGAATGAGAAGCGACTTCAGCCTCATAATAAGTCGAACGTTGAGAGACATTTTACAAGAAACTGTTCTACTTTTGCGGAAAAGTTTCCTGCTAGAGATGCGAGAAAAGCAGCTGAGCTAAAGTTTAAAGCAGAGCAAAGTTAGTCTGCATTTTCATTTATGTTATATTTTTAGTCTATACTTGTACATTAACACATACTGAGACACATTTACAGCCAAGATGGACATAAAAAATTGTGGCTCCCAAAGTGGTTTGATTGGACAAGAAAACAAAAATGGTTCTTCTTAAGATTTAGGTTGCGACCCCTGGTATAAGCGATGGTTTATGAGGGCCTTGTATGAATTTGGGTTGGTTGGGGGAGATAAAGTTGTTTAGGGGTGTAGCTTGGCTGTATATGTAACCCTTTAAGACCTACACAGAGACCTCCGTCTTTGCATACTCATTTTGCACTTTCATTTTGTTTTTTTGGACAGATACATATTTCCAGATACATCACAATCTCAGCTAATAAAATATATCATGCACTAAATATTTCTACATGCTGTATTTGTGAATTAGCCCATACAACAACCGTAGTGCAAAAAATTAGCTTAATTTGTTGTTTTTTATTGAAAGAAAAGCTAAACCATGATATCAAAAGACTTTTTTTTTAACCCAAAATACAGGTTTTTGAAGCTTTTACTTCCCTTTTTGTCAAGTTATGCCCTTTTTCTGGGCTGTACCCCTCAGTGTTTTTCTGGAACAGCATGAACAAGTATTTTAATTTTTTTTACATAGTCTGTATCATCTGCATCATGACCTCTCAAGTTCACTCAAAGTAAATGACCGACAGAGTTTAACCACATTGGTAAATGCAAACATTATTTAAATCATTACTTGCTGACAAAAAAGTCTCACCTCTCCTTAAAAATGAGATGTTTCTGTTCGTTTTAGAGCTGCAGATTTGTATACAGTAGATGCTTGCATAGACATTTCTGTTGTTTTTCAGTGAGAACTCATTAGCATTAGCATTAGCAGCAGGACCGCCGGTCATTTCCACTTATGTAGTCGTGTTAAATGTGACTAGCCATGCTGAACAGTTTCCCCTGCAGCGAATTTGCAAGGAAGTGTGTTTATGTGGCTAGAAGGTATCTGAGTTTATACTGTTTATGTTGTTTATTTTGTTTGTTCTGTAACTACCTCCTGTGGGAACGCACGGTTTCTGCTGACGGTTTCACCTTGACAGCAACAGAAAGAACATCTCTGGTAAACGAGAGTGGAAGCAGACACCTTTGTCTGGAAAGAGAGAGAGAGAGAGAGAGAGAGAGAGAGAGAGAGAGAGAGAGAGAGATGGAAAGAGTTGAAATTCCTCTGGGCTGGAAGTGTATGTTTTTTCTGCCGCAGTCCAAACAGAGTGAACGTAAGCTATAAATGCTGCAGAACTCCTATGCAACCCTCCAGCTCCACTTACGCTAATGTCCGAGTTTCAGGCTCAGCGTTCTGATGCAATTAGAGAACATGGTGAAAATTGTCAATAAGGAGCCACAAAAAGTAGCTGAGCTCACAGGTTTTTGGATGGATTTTGAAAAAAAACTGTCATCACATGCCAGTTTGTGCTTTCCTCTTTTAGACTCCTCACAGTTTCAACAGTTTGAAGCAATAGTTCACCAAAAAATCTAATTTAAAAAAAGGTCTACTCCCCCATTCTTTAAGACAGCGGCTCTCATGAAATGACACACATATAGAGATGGTGTTTGTCCTGCAACATACTTGCCCTAAATGTGTCGAGTTCCACTGAATTAGCTAAATATGTGGTGCAAATAAAGTCGTTCAGAGTGGTTTGGTGTGAAATGGTTCAGATGTCTTTACAGTGGTGGTGATAGGAACCAGGGGTCGCCATGACTACAACACAAATATAGACATTTTATTTACTATCCAGAACCACCAGTGAACCTACACGAGTCTTCTGAGTGTATATGGAATGTTGATGATGGAAAATAGTGGAAAATCTGAAATAATAAGTTTTCTTTGGGGACTATTTTGCCTCACCGCGCCCTGCATGTATCCCTCCACCATGAATGGAGTTTAAGTTCTCCAAACTATCATAAAACAGCGTCTCAGTCATCAGGCAGTGAATTCATAACCATTTCATGTAGTAACTTTCTGTGAGGGAGCTTTTAGAGGTGGATGTCTGGTTCCTATCACCACCACTGTGGACAGTTCTGACTCAGTAAGTTTCTCTAGAATAGAGCGTTTCACACCAAACTACTCTAAACGACTCTGATTACATCTCAACCATTCAATTATGCAGAAAATTATTTTCAAACAGACTTCTTTCTGACACTGTACATTCTGTTATCTATAAACAAGGTCTTAAATATGGACAAAATTCAAGATGACTGCTGATAAGTTTTTATTGCTATGCAATCTAATTTTTCCATGGTGCTAATCGGTGGGGTATAAGCTTCCATTACTTGTTAGCTACATCAGCCTTGTAGCTCCAGTGCTATAACTAAAGAAGCAAACTTCAGACACCAAACACGTCTTAACTGATCAAGTACTTGTGGAGAAAGAAGGGAAAACTGAGGGCATTTTATTTTTTGCCCATACTCTTAAAAAATGGTGCTTCAAGGGTTGTTTAGTAAAGAAATGGTTCTATATGGAGCCATAAACACTCAAAGATGAAGGGACCCTTATTAGTCTCACAATAGGGAAATTTTCACCTCCAATTTCTCATCCATGCAGTGAAGCACCACATACACACTAGTGAACACACACACTAGGGGCCAGTGAGCACACTCACCTGGAGCGGTAGGCAGCCCTATCCACAGCACCTGGGGGTTAGGTGTCCCGCTCAAACCGGCGACCTTCCGGTCGCAGGGCTGGTTCCCTTACCTCCAGCCCATGACTGCCCCCTTTCCATGATTAAAGGGTTCTTTGCATGAAATCGTTCGTCAGACTGATAGAAAATGTGCTGTAGATGGTTCAGTACAGTACCGAAAGGGTTCTTCTACTGTAAAGATGTCAAGCTTGTAACAATAGAAGAGCCCTTTTGGGTGCTATAGAGAACTGTTTTCAAAAAGGTTCTATATAGAACCGTCTATAGCACATTCATGTATATTTTCCATCAATCTGAAGAACTCTTTCATGATACAAAGGAGCCTGTTATCATGCAAATGGTTCTTTGAGTGTTCATGGTTATATAGAACCATTTCTTCCTTAAAGAACCCTTCAAGCACCATCTTTTTTTAAGAATGTATTTGTTTAAGTGCTGTCCCTGAACTATCGCTTTAAAGTAACTGTTAAAAAAGCAGTGTTTAAGGCTGGAGCTCTACAGAATTGCTCACTTTATTTTTTCCTTCATGCCTCAGTGCTGAATGACAGCATCACAGGGCTAATGATGTGGAGAGGCTAAACATCTGATGCTCTGTAATAATATAAAAGCTGTTAGTATGCTATTATTGTGGGTGGCTGAAGATTACACCCCCCGCTGGGTGATTTTTCATACGGGACTGGTTGTGCAGAACGTTGATGAATTGAAAACAACAACAGGCCACAGCCTCCATAACACATAAATCATTCATTCAGAGGCACGAGCCAGAACGGCTATAACGGCCTGTTCTGTACTTCACTGAAAACTGTTTGGCTGTAAACAATCGAGTTCCACTCACTGTACGTCTTATTAACCCCCCCGAGTTCAAGACTTATTATTCGGATGTTGCTGTATATTCAAGTTTACAGTACATCACTATCACTCTGAGGGCATCTTTTTGATGTGTGCATCTCTTCTTAAACTCTCCTTTAAAGGCTCTTCATATAACATGATCCTCATATGTTTCATATCTAAATGCTCCGTTATCTTCATCACTACTTTCCAAAACCGCTGCAGCAGCTTCAGCAGCTGTAAACTCTCTGCACGCCATTTCACATGAGTCTCCGATGTGGACTGAATGAAGAATGAAGGGTTTGATGGTCAGTCCTTAGTGATTTCCTGAGTGTCTATTGGTCAGTTTCACACAGAATGTAGACGGACACACCAATCCCACCAGCTCCACACAGTGAGAGGCAGATGACGTGTATCTCAGCCCCTCTTCATAGGCTCATAACTCCGGATGTGAGTGTCGTATGATCTCGTGATAAGATGGAGTGGAAAGGGCGACTCTACAGATTCAGGAAGTGTTTGAACTGGATTTCTGTGCTGGATCATCACAAAGATACAGACACAGATATAGAGACAGAAAATTTGACGCGTGGGTGAGTTTGTGGACCCCAGAGGGTTAAATGTTAAATAATTACTTAATTAATGGTAACAATTTATTTTAAGGTCTATTTCTTAAAATATATCTCAATTGATAAAAATAATGTTGAAAACCTGTGTAAACGTCTTTGAGTCCTATATGAGGCATTTCACACTGTAAACATGACTGTTTTTTATGTAATTATGAATGGACTGTGTTTTATAAACAGAGTTATTGTTTCAATAAAAGTTACTGACACAAAGGAAGTTCTTACCTGCTCTGATCCTACAGTTCTCCCTGAATTTACCTGCTCTTAGCAGGTCAGAACATCTCTGAACCTGATATATAACTGACAGAAAAGAGTTTTATTCCAGAGAAGCCGTCCATATCAATGAAACTGAACACTGAGTTTTGCCCAAACGCATTTTCTCCCTTCTTTTTTTAGCGAAACACTGAAAGGGAAGCGAGAGAGCAGGAGGCCTTAAGAAACGCGACTGTGGAAAAGCAGCAGTCCATACCATGATCCCACACTTAGTACATCAGCAGGGATGATTTGCGCTAAAACGGAAGAATGAATCATGCAGCTGCTTTCAAAAACTCTTATGTCATCTTTTGTTGGTCAGGACGAACTCTGAGTAAAGGCTACTCTCTTAAAAATAAAGTTTCCTGAGTGGTTCCTGGCGTTCATCTTTAACCCTATCAGGGCTGTGTGATGCAGAAGTGTGCTGGGAGAAATTAATGCAGTGCAAATGCCAAGAGGATCACAGTCACATGGGTTTAATAGACCTTCATATGTGCTCGTGTGTATCTCCAATCAGATATTTTATTAAGTCCAGGTATTTATTGAAGTTGCAGTCAATCATTTATATTCAGTTATTCTGTTATAATGCAGTGAGCAATATCAAATAACGCTTACCGACTGCTCATGTGTCCCATATGGGAAAAACTGTATGGATGCGAAATTTTAGATATTAGAAATACATTCCAAACCCTAAAATATAGTTCTGAATATTTTGCCATATTAACCAAATATAATTTAAAATTCATTTATTTTAAAATGAATGGGGAAATATTACACACAGACAAAAACAAATGTATGTAAATGTGTTTATCAAATCCATTTGAAAATGTATGAAAATATCCAGAATCCTGTCTGATGCTCTTCACTGTCCGATACCTTTAGAAATGAATTTGTATTCCAGTATCTTCATTTTAAATATGATCAAATGATCCTTCAACATGACCAAAGCGAGCGGTTTTATCATGTTTTAATCACAGTTTTTAATTTCTATTCTCATTTCCTTCACTTTTTTTAAACAACTTTGTATTTTCTCATCTGTCAAGCACTTTCATTGACAGCAGTGAATAAAAGCTGCTATATAAATAAACTTGCCTAGCCTGGTGTCAAGGCTGAGAGGACGAAGTGAAGCCATCCATCTGATCATGAAAAAACACCCTGAGAGTGAACTGAACAGCAATCAGGTAAACTTGTGTTCTTTCATCTCCAAGTTTGATGTCAGCAAATCACAAAAAAGTGAGAGTGAAATAAAACTTTTATTGCTTTATTATCAACGCAAATGGACAACAGTGTTTACAAAACATGATCACATGCGCTTGCATGAAATTAAGCTCACACATTGCAGCAGCAGCCTCTGTAGAGTCCAGTCCAGTCCAGGCCACACAGTATCTGGGCATGATGCTCACTCCTCATAAGAGCTCATCATTTTAAAACAGGACAGTGATGATCTAGACCAGGGGTGTCAAACTCAACATGTAAAAGGGCCATATTAGAAAATCTCAACAAATCTGTGGGCCAGAAAAAAAAAGTTTTTATTTTATTTTTAATGTTTTATTTAAATGTTGTGCTGTAACTCAAACCGGCCACTGTTTATTCAAAATATTCAATAACTTCAACAGTAAAATACAGGCGCTTGTTGTAGACCTTAAAATATTACCTGAATACTGGAAATATTCAAATGTCCCCAGGAGCTTTTTTATCTCCTAAAACTAGAAATCTGACATCCTTTCTATCCTGCAAGTTCATTAAACCTTGGGCTCAGTTTCTGAGCTGCTGAACTGACGTTCAGTGTTTATATTTGTTGACCTGCAGCTGAAATGCAGTTAGTGTGTTTGGTGATATGACTGGTATTGAGCAGAATTGTGTAGAACTGAGGTGTAACTGCTGTCTCATAGATTGTTGCTGGGGTGGGAGATTCGGAGCACATTACGTTGCAGTGCATGCTGGGGGCTGTAGTGCAGGGCATTGTGAAATAGGCTAATATTAATAGAAAATTCAAATACCTTTGCGGGCCAGATAGGATTGTGTCGCGGGACTGATCTTGACACATTGGCTCTAGACTCTCAGTCAGGTTTAGTTACATCTCTGACTAATGCAGAATTGAAAGCAATGGACTGATATTGACTATTGATTAAATATTGAGTTTAGCTGGACATACTGGGCGATATGGATGCACATCTCTCATTAAATAATACCCATCAACTGTTCAGCCAAGCCAGAGTATAAATAGTATTTTATGCAGCTGATTAAATTAATTCCAGTATTATCTATAATGTTACATATTGTTTGTGTATCTCATTCTGTTCTGTTCAGGTTTACTTATTCTGAGAGCGACAGATGGAGCAGACTGGTCTAAAGGAGGGAGTAGTGTAGTGGGAACACTGGGGCGTCAGGTGTGACTGTGTGGCAGTGCACATTCTGTTTTTTCAGTGGTAAAATCACTATTTATAGACTCTTTATAGAACTATATAGGCTCTTTATAAAACAGTGTAGCAGCTGTTAAACTTTACTGAGAATCTTCATGCTCAACATTTACTGAACAGTTCTTTAGGGAACAGAAAGTGATTCTTCTGTGGCACAAAGAACCCATCTTGGTTCCATTTGCCACCTTTATTTTTAAGCGCATGCTGGACTTTGGTTACAATCTTATCAGCGCAATGGTTGGGAGAGAAAGTCTTCATCTAAATGCAAATTCTGCACGTCCGTTCTCCAGGTTAGTTAGATGACTCATTCTTCATTTTCAGCCTAATTTATTTTAATATCATCTCAGTCCTCCAATCCTCCAGCCTTTTACCTTTCCTCTGCCTCGGCCTTCATCGTGACAAACATTTCCCGGACGTTGTTTGAAATACAAATCTCCTTTTCCGATCGGGCCCGAAGCTGACTGGCACTCGCTCTCAAGGTTAGGCCTGAAGCCCGAGAGGGATTTATTCGACTTGTCCGACATTTTGATCTTGGATACTTCAGTTCTCGAGCTGGGAAATGGATCGTATTCTGTTTTATCTTCAAAGTGACAAAACAGCATGGATGATCACCTGTGCCGAAACTAAAGCCCAAACTCCAACAACCCTCAAACTTCCACACTGCAAAAAAGTTAACTTACTAAATAGATTCAATGCTCTGAGTTGCTGCATTCAAGAAAAGTTCTAGGTCTTTTTTTAACCCCTCAAAATCTCAGGCTTATTACACGCTAAGGCTTACAATTCAGTCAGATGACACTCCCAGAAATAAAGGTGCTAAACTGTCACTGGGGTGGTTCCCTCAAGTGTCCATCTCAGTACCTTCAGTCAGGGAACATAACTGAACCATAATCCACTGAAATGATATGTTCTAAGCTGTACTGACTCCACACACCCCGTCTCGTCTCCAGGCTTTTATTTTACTGTTCTGTTTTAAAACATTTGGTTATGAAAAGGTACAAATACGAACTTTTCACCTGGAAAAACGTATTTAAGGTTCACAATCAGACCTTAAAACCACTGTTGGAGCTTTGAGGGAACATTTACACTGTTTGTACCTTGATGAATGAGAAATGTACCTGAACAGAACCTTTATTTCTAACAGTGTACAGGGACTTCAATGCAAGCTGGCTGAGCTATTCTTAAGTTATAGAAGTGTGTAGTAAAACTTTGGGATCTTGGCCATTTAAGGGTTAACACACTTCAGCTTGTTTTCAACTGAAACTTAAATATCACAATCTCTCAACTTAGATGTTTTAAAACTGAGGTATAAGTGAACCTTTCAGTGTAAAGTTTACAGAAACGTGATGTAAAGCTTCTATTTTAATTATTTTTTCTTCTTAAAACTGTAAATCTAGGCCATGTACTAGTAAAGTGTGAGATGTAAACAGAGAGATTCAGAGTGGGTTTGGTGTGAAATGGTTCAGATGTCTTTACAGTGGTGGTGATAGGAACCAGGGGTCGCCATGACTACAACACAAATATAGACATTTTATTTACTATCCAGAACCACCAGTGAACCTACACGAGTCTTCTGAGTTTATATGGAATGTTGATGATGGAAAATAGTGGAAAATCTGAAATAATAAGTTTTTTTTGGGGACTATTTTGCCTCACAGCGCCCTGCATGTATCCCTCCACCATGAATGGAGTTTCAAGTTCTCAAAACTATCATAAAACAGTGTCTCAGTCATCAGGCAGTGAATTCATAACCATTTCATGTAGGAACTTTCTGTGAGGGAGCTTTTAGAGGTGGACGTCTGGTTCCTATCACCACCACTGTGAACAGTTCTGACTCTGTAAGTTTCTCTAGAACAGAGCGTTTCACACCAAACGGCTTTAACTATTCAATCAGAAATTTGTGGAAAAACTGGAATTATTTTGGAAAATTCCCCTTCAGTAGCTCTCCTGGACACACCAAATATGTAGCAGTGATAGTGAGAGTGAAAAAATAATGACGTTTTGCCACCATGTGCTGCTCTGAAGCCCAAATCTGCCACCCTTAATTTGCTTGTTTGAATTTTCACCTTTCATAAGACACACAGTTGTTTGTGTTCGTTGTCAGTCACGAGAATAAGATCAGCTGAAGTAACAAGAAGTCCTGAGCTCGGAGCCGGAGTGTGAAATTGTAATGCTGTCAAAATTCTCTTTCAAGTCACAGATCTCTGGGCTAAGCAACAGATGAAAGGCAGAGAGAAAAAGCAGCTGAGGAAGGCTGTCGTACAGAATAAAGCGACAGCGGCCGCGCCGCGGTGGCCGAAACAGGATTTGGCTGACGGCTCGGCTGCTGTTTAAATGGAGACAATGGGCTTGTTGACCTCTGAAGTAATCAGATAACCTCCGGAAGAGATCAGACTGTCTTCTCCTTTTTGTCCAAACATCAAATAGAGCTTTGAAGTGCTCTGAAAAAAAACAAAGCAGAAGTATTTCTGTGGTTTCTTAGCGCCAGATTTGCACCAGACAACGCGCTTAACAACAAGGGTTCTATACAGTAACAATAGGCAGGATAACAGAACACCTGTCGGTGCTGTATTGAAAAGAGTATATTACAAAAGTTAGTGCACCCCTGCTCAATATCAAATGACTTAAAAATAAACAAAAAAAAGACTACATACACTGTCATTTGAAAAACAGGATACCTGCTGTTATGTTTGATGCAATTTCCAATTAAGGCTAATGATTTAAGCCCTGTTACACTCTTTGACCAAAGTATTTATGGCCGCTCGACTGTTTGTCCGCTGTAAAAAATACAGTTTTTAGCTTAAAAAAAAGCGACAGTGTTAACTTGACATGTTGAGTTCAATGAACTTTAAATAATAAG
This sequence comes from Colossoma macropomum, assembly GCF_904425465.1. NCBI lineage: Eukaryota > Metazoa > Chordata > Actinopteri > Characiformes > Serrasalmidae > Colossoma > Colossoma macropomum. The sequence goes on from NW_023494807.1 coordinate 33,067,932, forward strand.
TTAACAAATATAAAACGCAAATTATTCATTTTGCTGCTTTCAGAACAAAACCTTGTATCTTCAAAATGGTAACTTTACAGGAGAAGGAAAAAACATACTTTAATTTTAGTGTAAGTCAATGGAACCAGAGTTTTTTAAAGTAATTTGGGCTGTTTCGTTAGATCCATTCATCATGAAATTTACAAACAACATAAAGGGCAACAGGCGTTTTCAAAATATGTCAAAAACTGAAAAACTAAATTGGAGAACTTCATTTTCCAAGTTCTATGAAAACGTCAAGTTAACCTGATTACTTACTCCTTTAAGTTTAAAAGCTGCAGTTTCAGAGTGTTTATTTGTTAGACAAAACCTTCTGTAAACACCAGGACTTTCTCAGCTTTGGGCCCAGTCCCATTTTCCCCTTTGCTCCTACCACTCAGCTCTACCCCCAATTTTGTACATTCACGTCTAGGGGTAGGGTGTCCCGATTCTTGTTGAGATAGAGAGGGAGGGTGAAGTGTTGGGACTACATGACCCTCCAAATGGAGGATTTTTCAGAGGCTCCAAACAGAGAGACATGAGAAAAAAAGAAAAAACGTCAAGATGGAGAACAAGAGACCAAAGAAACACAGAAATTCTGTGTTCTGTGGAGAAAAAAAATTCTCCATTAAAAATTACGGTAATCAATCATTGTTTAATGGCATTTGAAAAATCTATAGTAGTTTCCTGATGACTTGGTAGCTAGCAAGCTGAATTTCCCATTAAATCGTCCAGCAGTTCTTCTTATTTTAATCCTATGTGCCCAGTGTTCCCAAGAACTCTCCTAAATGATCTTCAAATATTAAGGTTTCTTTTTTTATTAAGTTCAAAAGCACTTGGAAAATTATTTTGAAGTGTAGATGCTGCTCTTTGTGTATAACATTGTGTCTGTTGTGGTTATATGTGTACAATGGATTTTGTTGGAAGGGTAATAAATAAATAAATAAAAATTTTTCAAAACTATCATTTTTGGTGTTTAGCATTGAAATTGCCATAAATTAGCTGAGGAATGCAGACTGACTTGTTTAGGACTCGAAGATTAGGACTTGAATCGAGACTCGACTGTCTTGAGACTTGTTACCTGCACAAAAAGATACATAACTGTCGTGTGTAGTGATCACGGAGGCTGGATGTGAGCACACTTTACTAAACAAAACAGACTGGTAGAACCATTTAACACAGTATAACAAACTACTAAGATTAACAAACACTTTGACAAACCAAACATGACGAGTAGAGCAGACAAGCACTGACTGAAACAAAGGGCTTGATAAAGGCTTGAACGAATGGGGAACACCTGGGAGAGGGAGGAGACGGAGTCTACAGACAGGTGAGGATCCTAATAGGGAAGGCGGGGGAAAGGGCGGAGCACAAGAACCAAAACAAAACACAAGCACATGGCTAAAAAAGCACATGGCTACAACACAGGGGAAGAAACAGATGAAGAGCGACGGAGCGAAACTGTGAAAATAACACACTAAAGCAAGATTATACAGCACCTTTCATAAGTGCTTTACAGGTGAGAAAATACAGTCGTTTAAAAAAAACAAGAATAGAAATTAAAAACATGATTAAAACAATAGATTTAAAAGAGAAAATACATCAAATTAGAAATTAAATTGGGGTAGTTAAAAAATAAAATCAAAAATATAAAAAAAATAAAAAATAAAAAAGTGCCGTTCCAGAGGAATGTATATATATCCTTCACAGATTATCCCCTGTTTAATATAAATATATTTATACATAGCAGAGAGGAATTTTTCTTTTTTTTTTCCTTTTTTTCCTTACATAGGTCCCTCCTGTCTCTATATTTTGTCTCCAGTTTCAGTATTTTCTTGTATTTTTATTTTTACTTTGTTCCCTTTCTGTAGAGTCATTATCTGAGCCTCCCCACAAGCATTTCAATGCATGAATGTCCTGACATGTTGTGCAAATGACAAATAAACTTGAAACTCGAAACTTGAAAAAGGGCTAGAAACGCTAACAGTGTTTTAAACTGAGCTGAGAGCTGCTCAAGTAGGAAAAGGAAAGGGAGAAACCAGAAAAGCATAATAGCCTCCCTTTAAATACCTGTGAAGATCCTACTTTTTATTCTGTACCTCCCACAAATATTTGACCTCCATTTATTTTAATGATGCGTTTATTTTCCAAGACCCTATTTGAAATGTCTCAGCTGTGTCTCCTGACCGGAGATGTGATGACTATAGTGATCTGAGCTATCAGACTAGATTCGTCTGCAGCCGAAATAACAGAGCAGTAATATTTCATAAATGCATGAGGGCAATGATTCTCCATGATATCTAGGAAGACATTTTGGCAGCGTATTAAACCCTCAGTGGTTTGCTTTGATGTGTAATCACTGTGAGCCTCCAGACGTATTGGAGGAAAGTTAAGGACGATTTCATTATTAATCACATCATTGATTTCTGTCCAGCGGTCGGTCTCTAATGTGTGGTAAACACAGCCCTATTTACCAGAACGGCTCCAATTCGGTGGCGTTTTGCTTGAGAATTAAATGAGCAAATAAAATAGAGAATAAATGCTTTTCTCTCACGGCGCCTGATGGTGTTTCATTAGCTGATTGTTCTTCAGTCCTAAAGTAGCCCTGATTACTCCAGAGCATTCTACAGGCTTAAAATGATGGCTCGTTAGCAAAGGGAATGGTTCTGTTTAGAACCGTGAGTTCTATATAGAACCATTCCATGCTTAACTGTTTTTTTTGCTTACTGGAATTGTTTTTCAGATTGATGGAGAATGTGTTGTATATGGTTCTATACAGAACTTTTGAAAATGGTTCTGCACCATATAGCACCAAAAAGTATTCCTTCATTGTCTATTGTTACAATATAAGGCTTGTAACAATAGAAGAACCTTTTTTGGTGCTTAAAGCGTTCTACATAGAACTCATGGTTCTAAACAGAACCATGAGTTCTATGTAGAACCCTTTAAGTAAAGAACCATTTATGCATGATATGCTTCTATACAAAACTTGTGGTTCTAAATAGAACCATTTCATGCTTAATTGATTCTTTGCATGGTGAAACTGTTCTTCAGATTGATGGAGAACCTTTCTACAAATAGTTTTATACAGCACCAAAAAGGATTCTCTACTGTTATGATGTCAGGCTTGTAACAATAAAAGAACCCTTTTTGGTGCTATACACTAACGGTTCTTCAAGGGTTCTTTAGTAAAGGGAATGATCCTGTTTAAAAGCACGAACACTCAAAGAACCATTTGTGTGCTTAAATGATTCTTTTCCTGATTAAATTGTTCTTCAGATTGATGGAGAATGTTTTGTATAAGGTTCTATATATATAACATTTTTGAAATTGGTTCTGTATAGCACTGAGAAAGTAAGTACTACAATGTTGCTCCATTGTGCAGCCCTGCAACCTTTTAGAAAGCACCGATGTCAATATCGAATTAGCCTATTTAAATAAAGGACTGAAAGTATTGAACATGCACTGAATTGTTTTCCATATTGTAGCACTAAAACCACTCAACTCATACTACAGTAAACATGAATATCAGTCTTTTAACCCCTTAAAATCTCAGGCTTATTACATACTGAGGCTAATTACGGAGACTCCAATGCAAACTGGCTGAGCTTTTCTTAGATTATGGAAGTGTGTAATAAAACTTTGGGCCTTCGCCATTTAAGGGGTTGACCAAGTGATATATCTGTGAAAATGAGCAATGGACATTCAGGATATCACTAAGGGCCGACCCATCACGTCGAAAACACTTTGGTTTTTTGTTCATTCGCCTCGGGCACTGATGCAAGTGGTGTGTAACAACTTTACAGCTGCTGAAGTTACTGCAGCGGTTTTGGAAAGTAGTGATGAAGAAAACATTTATCTGCTTTTTTATTCATACCTTCTGCTACTTCTGTGAACCTAAGACTTGGGAAAACACATTTTAAGCACCAAAACAGTTTGTCTATATGTACTAAATCAGCTTTTTATGACCTTAAGAACATCAACAAGATCACAGATGCTCTGACTAAAGCAGACCTGGAGAAACTCACCCCCCCTTTATTTCTAGTAGGATTGATCACTGTAATGATCTCCAAACTGGACTCTCAAAAAAGACAATCAAACAGCTTCAGCTGATTCAGAATGCCAGAGTCTCAGTAGGAGTAAAAGGAGGAACACCCCCCCTTACACTGGTTACCAGTCTGTTCCAGAATAGACTGTAAGCTGCTGTTACTGTTCTATAAATGTCTTAATGGTCAGGAGCAGTGTGTTTATCTGATCTGCTGCAGCAATATGAGCCGAGCAGAACTCTCAGATCATTAGCAACTGGTCAGTCCTGTTGAAGGTGAAGACTAAACATGGAGAAGCAGCGTTTAGATACTGTGCTGCTCTTAAATGGACCCAGTGGACAGAGAGCATTGGAAGAGCCCCGACACTGGACACTCCAGTTAGAGCAGGTTTCAGCTCAGTTTCAACACTGTTCTCACTGTTTAAGCAACCTCCTTTTTAACTATCCTAATTTCATTTCTAATTTTATTTTTAATTTAATGATGTTCTGTTTTAAATCTATTGTTTTAATCATGTGTTTCATATCTATTTTCATTTACTTCACTTTTTTTTTTAAACAACACTGTATTTTCTGACTCTTTGTACAGCACTTTGAGTGACAGCAGTGTATGAAAGGTGCTACATAAATAAACTTGCCTTGCCTAAAGCTGTGTTCTCACAAGAGATATTACAAATTTCTAAAACTGGATTTCATTTTTTCAGCTTTAGGGCTGAATTATCTCTGTACACAGTGTTCCAGGTCAAAAGAGCTGAGATTGTTCTGAACATTTTAATATGTAATATGTGGGTATCATGTCGTATGCAAAAGCCTTTAATAGTGAATTTAAAAATATATGCAAAAATGAAGAAAATGCCCTCAGACCTCACAGGGTTAAATCCGAACGCATGACATCACTCAGAGGACGGCGGGCGAGTGGAGCTGGTGTGCTGATGTCATCAGAAGTGACACACTGGGACTGGGACTTAGGGTGGAATGTGGATATGGTAGAGAGTGAATAATGAATGCTTTTGTCATTTCTTATTCACCGGAACAAGGTGTCGGCACTTTGGCTCACACTGGCACACACTTTCAGCTCTGACCTTCAACTCACACACACACAAAGTCACTGAGTGCTTCACCTGTGAGAAGGAACAGGGGCAGTGAAGACGTCCTGAACATTTGGATACATCTACACGAAACAGGAAATAGTCCACCCCCTTGTTTCTACACTCACTGTCCACTTCATCAGCTCCACTGACCGTATAGTTTCACTCTGTAGTTCTACAGTTACAGACTGTAGTCCATCTGTTCCTCTGCATACTTTATTACCCTGTTCTTCAGTGGTCAGGACCCCCATGGACCCTCACAGAGCAAGTACTATTTGGGTGGTGGATCATTCTCAGCACTGCAGTAACACTGACGTGGTGGAGTTGTGTTAGTTTGTGTTGTGCTGGTACGAGTGGATCAGACACAGCAGTGCTGCTGGAGTTTTTAAACACTGTGTCCACTCACTGTCCACTCTATTAGACACGCCTACCTTGTCAGTCCACCTTGTAGATGTAAAGTCAGAGACGATAGCTCATCTGCTGCTGCACAGTTTGTGTTGGTCATCCTCTAGTCCTTCATCAGTGGTCAGAGGACGCTGCCCACAGGACGGTGTTGGCTGGATGTTTTTGGTTCTCAGTCCAGCAGCGACACTGAGGTGTTTAAACACCACAGACTTCTGTGTAATGTTTTCTACATATTTTATTTCATTTTGCCCAGTTCTGTAAACATTAAAGAGTTTTCAGTCAAATTGTTATGCTAGTAATATAATTTCTCATGAAAATTGTTCTATGTTGTTGTATTAAATTCAAAAAGAATGCAAAGTAGAAGCTTTTTTTAGCAGTGTTCTCATACTTTTATACCCCACTATATATGTATATATGTATGTGTGTGTGTGTGTGTGCGTGTGTGTGTGTGTGTGTGTGTGCGTGTGTGTGTGTGCGTGTGTGTGCGTGTGTGTGTGTGTGTGTGTGTGATAGTAAAGGCTCCCTGGGGACTGGCGGAGATCAGCCTGAGGCTGGTGTGGGGAAGTGTTGCCATGCATAACCAGCCACACACACACGCGCGCGAACACACCTACACACACACACACACACACACACACACACGCGCGAACACACACACACACACTCTGATGTTTGTCTTTCATTTGCATTAATTTTCAGAAGGATTTTCTTTGATTTCTATTGTTTTTTGCATTATTGTAACTAAGGTGTAATACTACACCTACACACAGCCCTAACCTCAACCTCACTCATCTGTAAGTTTCTCTAGAAAGGAGCGTTTAACACCAAACCACTCTGAACGACTCTGTTTACATCTTAAACACTTAATTATGTTGATTTTTTAAAACATTGGTGAAGTTCCCCTTTAATTACTCCTTCAGATCTACGTCAATTGTTGCAAATACAAACAAATGCATGTATACAGATATAAGCAAGTGTAAGGGGACCGAAACCCTGACAGAGAGAGAGAGAGAGAGAGAGAGAGAGAGAGAGAGAGAAAGAGAGAGAGTGGTTGATAAGAGTGACCTCAAGTATACATATATATATAAATATAAATATCATAATGTTACTTTTGACTGTAAATGGTAAAATCATGCTAGTTACACTAAGTGTACAAAGCAACATCAGTCTATTTATGCTTAGTGTAAATATTATATGCCAGAATAAATTGTAGATTTTTATTTTTTATTCATTTATTTTTTATTTAATTAATTTTTTTTAAATAAAATCCCTTTGATGAAAACCTACTCAGACACTCTCAGACCTGTACCAGTCCTGATCCTCCTGTGCTACTGTAACTTATTGGATTTCAATTCGGAGCTCGAGTGGATGGACAGACGACAGCAGACAGATGATCCAGCTTGATATGCTTGCTAGATTAGCTTCCGCTTGGTGGTTAGCTTTCCCTCTGTTTCTCTCATCTGAATGGAGGAAGATCATTGGAAACGTAGTTTTGTGGGCGGGACAAGCCACATCTGCCTTTTAATCGGTGAAGACAGTGCTCACATTTGTGTGTATATATATATATATATATATATATATATATTTGCATATATATATATATATATATATATTTGCATTTATATCTTTAACATAGTGTGTGTTATCAGAGCTAATTTCCTGTTTCAGTTGTTAAACTGTACTGGTCCTGTTGCTCCATCTGACTGACTGTGTGCGCCGCCTGACTTTTCAGACTAAGTTAAAATTAAACAGACATCAGCTTAGACATGCATAGGAACCTTTGTCTTGCAACTTCAGTTTATAATTACATTCTTTCAAATAAATAAACATTATTATAATAATTTAATATTTTCATGGCTCTCCTGAGGTCAGAACACCTGACATGGTAAACAGAACAGTTCTAACCGCGACTTAAACATCGCACTCTTACTAAATCTGTGAACTTGACATTGCGCAGTGAAGGTCACTTAGGGTCTTCTATATGATGCAATACCCTGGCCCCTCTTTCATGAAAGCATGTCAAAATAAAAGTCTTTTATTTTTGATTGTGCTGACATTTAAGTAAAAACATGCATACAAAAGTTTTCCAGCGAGCTGAGCACTTTTAAACTTGTCTTGTTTTGCAACATGGTTTTAATTTTATAGTTTTCAAATATAAAATTTTGACCAACTATTTTATTTAGAATTTTAGAACTAAATTACCTTTTTGATAGTTTACTTAATCAACATGTAGGTAAGTAGGTTGACTTTTAGAGCCAAAAAGAAACTAAAATGAATTTTATATAGATGCACTGAAAATTGCTTCACATAAAAGAAGTATTGTTGAATAATTTGCTATATTTTATGTTATTATGTTATTTATTAAATTATTTTGTGGAAAAATAATGGACTTGGACACAAAAAATTGACATCATGTCAATGACCCATGTATATTGTTGCCCACAATAGCAATATTAACCTAATTGTAATGAAAACATGGATTTAGGTTCCTGGGGATTTAAGGTGAAGTTCAAGTGAACAAGCGACTGAAGTGAGGCTCGAGTCCGAGTCTTTAGCTCGAGTCTCCGTCTCTGAGACACACTGTCTTTAATCCTCAGTCTTCTGTCAGCAATACGTTTAATGAAGCTGAACACTTTAGTAATGAAGTGACCAATTAAGCGGAGAGGCTACAGTGAGGCCTCTTCCAGAGCTTTCCATGATTAAAGCGATGTTGATCACACTTTTATCTGCTGTAAAATCCATCAGAGACTTGAAGCTCTTACAATTTCCCTCCACTTTGATACCAAAGACTGCTGTGATCTTCTGGAAGCTTCTGCTGAGTTTACTCCAGTAATCTGTTCTCTGAGGTTCTAACGTCCCAAACAGCAGGACATGAAGAGCTTTCAGATTACATTGAATGGTTCCTGACTTGCTGTTGTACGCATACAGTTCTACATTTCTACAAAAGATGGTTCTTCAAGAGTCCTTTGTTAAAGACAATGGTTATATATAGAACCATGAGCACTCAAAGAACCATTTGCATACTAAAAGGTTCTTTGCATGGTGAAATCGTTCTTCATATTGATGGAGAATGTATTTTACATGTTTCTGTATAGAACCTCTTTGAAAAGGTTTCTATATAGCACCATAAAGGGTTCTGCTATTGTTGTGATGTGAAGCTTGTAACAATAGAAGAACCCTTTTTGGTGCCATACACTCTTTAAAAAAATGGTTCTTCAATTGTTCTTTAGTTAGGGGAGTAGTTCTGTTCAGAACTATGTTTAAATAGTTCTTTGTACGGTGAAATCTGAAAATTTTTCAGATTGATGGAGAATATGTTGTTTATGGTTCTATACACTCTTTAAAAAGACGGTTCTTTAGGAAAGACCATGGTTATATATAGAATCTTTTTGGGAAGGGTTCTATATAGCAATTCAAATATCTGCTATTGTGCCAGAGCCCTTTTTGGTGCTTTACAGAATGATATAGAATACATTCTCAATCGATATGAAGAATGATTTCACCATGCAGAGAACCATACAAAGGGTTCTTTGAGTGTTCATCTTCAATATAGAACCTCTGTCTTTACTGAAAAAAAACCCTGAACATTTTTTAAGATTGCAGGTAAAGTCTTTGACCTCTATATTAGTTGGGGACTCATTATATTTTAAGGTTCACCCATCTCATTACAAAAATAGTTCTTAAAATACATCCACTAAAAAGTTATATGGAACTCTGAAACTCTGGTTTTAATTTATGCTTTATCCAGACTAAAAGATAGAAGGGGGGGATAGAGAGGGTCCTTATAATGTACAGGAACACCAGACCACTTTCTTCTTCACATTCACTTTCAAGTTCACCCCGTAAATGGCCACAACAGATGGGCACAAAGTTTTATTACACATTTCTATAATCTAAGAACAGCTCAGCCAGTTTGCACTGAGCTCCCTGTAGTTACTGAATAATGTATGTAATAATCCTGAGATTTTAAGGGGTTAAACTTTGAGATTTGAGATTTTCCTTTCAGAGTTATGAAGGGAAAATCTCAAAAAATGCCATAAATGTGCAGTACAGCACATTTCAGACAGTTTGTGCAGTTTTTTCCAGTTTTTTTCAGACGCTCCCTCACCAACAAAAGATGAGTTACTGTTTCTGTTTTTTGGTCATTTTTGTCAACCTAACTTTTGGGAACATCTTCATTTGAATTAACAGTGAAACTCTAGTTCTTTTTTAAAGATTGTGATCAGGCAAAAGGGTCACTGAGGGGTGACAGAATGGAGGATGAATTGCTGCTGATAGTCTAAAACTAGCTCTAATTATGATTTAGTGAATTAACATCTTAAAATCTAAGGCTTATTTCACACTGAGGCTTATTATTCAGTAACTACAGGGACTTCAGTGCAAACTGGCTGAGCTTTTCTTAGATTATAGAAGTGTGTAATAACACTTTGATCCCACATTAAGCATTTCAATTAAAAATCTTTCTGTAAACCTAAAAATCATATGCAAATAAAAAAAATGTAATTGCAATTGTGGTTTAAATATCTGTCACTTGTGGGATATGTAGTTACAGTTATATGCAGAAGTTCTGTGTTGTTATTGGTCATTTTTTGAGTGTAAATAAGTTACACATCCTGTACAGAGACACACATTTTAATACACAGTTACTGTTTATTTGCTGAATTTAAAGCACTGGAGAGAAATAAAGCATAAAATGTAAAAAGTGTCAAAAGTTATGGAACATTTTATATTTTATATTTGATTTTTAATTTTTTTGTGCATTAAAATTTGCAGAAATGTGTTATTTAAATGTGATCTCTGTAGACGATGTTTTAACTGATTTTCACTTAGCAAATGAACAAAACGTACATTTTTACATATAGTATTTTAATGAACTCACACCTGGATTAAAGAAAAATGGAAAAATGGTTTCACCAATATTTGTAATTTTCCATAATCGTCTAAATCATAAAATATTTTGAAATTTAAAACAATAAGCAATTTTTTTTTGCTAAATTCCACAGAGGACAACCTGCCTACTTACACTTAAACTAATCCCCATGTGTTAACCCCTTAAAATCTCAGGCTTATTACATACTGAGGCTTATTATTCAGTAACTACAAGGACTTCTCCTGCCGGTGGTCTCTGGCCATTTAAGGGGTTAAAACACATAGTAGAATATACATTATTTGGCGCAGTATTTTCTTTCTTCTTCTCTCTTTCTTCTGTGACTCATTTAAAATTTGTTTGGGGATTATTAATGAATATAATTAAGATTTTTTTTTTCCCTCCAAGAATGTGAATCTAAGCTGTGAGCGGGCGAGTGGCGGCTGATTATATAATAAACTAATTACTGAGGAAAGCTTCCATAAACCAACAATATATGATTATTTCTCCCAGTAATAAAGTCTGACTCGAAGCTAACCATCTATAACCAAGCCGCATTGTTATTGAAATGCAGCGTAGCGCAATAAACAATAACAACAAACACCTCTTTATCAGGAACAGCACACGCTCTGAGTGTGGATGTTCACTCTGCTGTAGCCGTAGGAGACGTGGAAGCAGAAATGTGTTCACTACTTAAACTATTACAGGTAATGTAATGGGTGCACACACTGTTATGTTTAAAACTTTTTTTTTTAATAGTAATAATGTTGCTTTAAAGGAGCAAAATTTAAGACACTGCAACCTGTCGAATTCATCATCGAAAGAAGCAAGGAAATTCAAAGTCCCTTCTCCATTTGCACATCAAAACCTCTCTCTTTATACCAGTCTACACTTAAAAACGATGGTTTTTCAAGGGTTCTTTAGTAAAGAAGATGGTTCTATGTAGAACCATGAACCCCCAAAGAACCCTTTGCATGATTAAATGTGTTATATTCTTCAGATTAATGGAGAATGTGCTGTAACCTTTTTGAAAAGGGTTATATATTGCAAGAAAAAAGGTTTCTTCTACTGTAACAAGCTTGACATCATAACAATAGAAAAACCCTTGTTGGTGCCATATAGAAACACTTTTCAAAAAGGTTCTATGTAGAACCAAATAATAACTAATCTTCCATGTAATCATGCAAAATGTTCAGTTCCACTTTACATTAAGTGTCTCTAATAACTGTGCAGTTACATATGAACAACATATGCAACAGCAATGTAACTACTAATGATTAAGTCGATGTTACAGATGGATTACAGATATACCTTACATGAGAGAGAACAGGCTGTTACAACTATTAAGATACACTTGTGTAATTACATGAGGCAAACTGAAGTTGATACACGTGTAATTACATAGGCTGCACTTCCGTAATCCATCTGTAACAGTGATTAAATCATCAGTAGTTACATTGTTGTTGCATATGTTATTCATGTGTAACCACACAGTTATTAGAGACACATCACTGTTGGCGTAAGAAAACCTTGTATCTCCATTTTTGTGGTTTTTCGACATAATTTGAAAATAACTGTTGCCCTTTACACTGTGTGTAATTTCATGATGAATGGAGCAAAAGAAACGGCCCAAAATTACTTGGAAAAAATTCTGGTTCCATTGACTTACATTAAAAATGAAGTATGTTTTAATTCTCCTGTAAAGTTACCATTTAAGAGATAAGAGGTTTTCTTCTGACAGCAGTGATATAGAATCATTTTCTTTACTAAAGGACACTTGAAGAACCAAGTTGTTGAGGCTTGTGTGTAATCGTCTGTTCTGATGAATGATGGATGTTCTCTGGCTTTTTAATCAGAACTGTATGATATTATTTGTGCTGATAAAATGGCAAATATGGTAAAATAACTAAAGATGTGATGATGTCAGTAGTGAAGAGTCTGAAGTTCGTTAGTGTGGCAGTTGTTGAATCCACTTCCAGAAGAACAAAAGCATCTAATTTAAAAAAAAGCCCTCAAAAAGAAAAACAGCAGTTCTGGCCTGCAGTTCTGATCTAACTGAGGACGTTGCGGTGTGTGGCTCTGTGTCGGGAGCTTTGGCCGTCATACGGTTCCTCCTTTGATTTTCACTCTCTGACCTTGTGTACTGTTTTCATCACGGACTGAAGCAATTAAATCAGCAGAACTGGCTCAGAGTCGAGTTATTGTTGGATCAGAGCAGCAAAACAACACAGAGGATCCACAGCATCTTAGCTCTTTTACAACCACAACCATCAAACTATTTACAGCATAAAATCACAGTAATGTAGTGGCAGCACAACTGTTATCCTATACTCTTTAAAAGGATGGCTCTGTAAGGCTCTTTAGTAAATGAAATGGTTCTATTTAGAACCATGGTTTCTATGTAGAGCTATTTGCATGCTTAAATGGTGATTTGCTTGTGAAAATGGTGATTCAGATTAATAGAGAATGTGTTGTACACTCTATAATAAGTGTAATCTCCAAGAGTTTAGTAAAGAAAATGGTTCTATATAGAATCACAAACACTCAAAGAACCCTTTGCATGATTTTATGGTTCTTTGCATGGTGAAGTGGTTCTTCAGATTGACAGAGAATGTGTTGTATATGGTTCTGAATAGCACCAAAAAAGGTTGTTCTATTCTATTGTGACAAGCTTGACATCAAAACAATAGCAGAACCCTTTCTGGTGCTATACAGAACCCTTTGTGGAGAATGTACAACACATTCTCCACAAAGCTGAAGAACTATTTCTTGATGCAAACAACCCTTTAATCATGCAAAGGATTCTTTAGGAATTCTTGGGTTTATATTAAACATTTTCTTTACTAAAGAACTCTTTAAGAGTGCACATGGGTTCTATATAAAACCTTTTAGAAAAGAATTCTATATAGCAGCAAAAAATAAGTTCTGCTATTGTTAAGATGTCATGCTTGTAACAATAGAAGAACCCAATTTGATGCTATATAGAACCAACGCATTCTCCATCAATCTGAATATACATTTCACCATGCCAAGAACCATTCAATCATGGAATGGTTATATATGACACTCATTGTTCTAAACAGAGCAATTCCCTTTACTAAACAACCAAACTGCCCAAACTGCCTCTGGAAGCAACATCAGCACAAGAACTGTGGTTCAGGAGCTTCATGAAACACAAGCCTAAGATCACTATGTGCAATGCTGAGTGTTGGCTGGAGTGGAATAAAGCGCCGCCACTGGACTCTGGATCAGTGGAAACGTGTTCTCTGGAGTGATCAATCAGCTTCACTATCTGTCAGTGTGATGGATGAATCTGGGTTTGGTGGATGTCGGGAGAACGTTACCTACCGGAATGCACAGTGCTGACAGTAAAGTTTGGTGGAGGAGGGATGATGGGCTGAGGCTGTTATTCAGGGTTTGGGCCTTCTTTACTATCTGAAGTCAAGTCAACGTTTATATACAGCTTTTTACAACAGGTGTTGTCACAAAGCAGCTTTACAGAAAAATCCAGGTCTGAGCCTCCATGAGCGTCGCCAGTGGAGACAGTGGCAAGGAAAAACTCCCTAAGAGCAAATAGGAAGAAACCTTGAGAGGAACCAAGACTCAGAAGGGGAACCTGTCCTCCTCTGGTCAACACCAGATAGCAAACATCTGAGGCTGAACGCAGTGAAGTGCAGAGTCAAAACAAACACTGACTCTGTTCATGAACAGATTTATGTAGACGTGTTATTAGCATGACATGAAAAGTAGTTTTAGTCAGTGGCCGAATTGCATTTTGTCACCCAGCCAGGTTTTTTATTTGTAGGAAACAAGTTTTGCCCCTCCACTTTTGGAGATGGCAGGTGTGACACCACCCCTGAATCAAATAATATCAGTGGTGGTCTGTTTCTGATAAAACAGCTGTGAGTGTAGCAGACAAGCCTTCACCTTGTACAGTATGTGACACTCTCTGCAAAAATAATGTTGATGTTAATAATTAATGTGAGAATTCTCTCAGAAAGGATTCTAATGAATATTTAATGTGTTGTGGGTATAAACAGGGTGTTTGTGTTTACATCTGAAACTGAATGTTGTGATTTCTTGGGATGTTTGGTTGGTTTGTCACATTGTTCCTCATTCACCAACCGTTGTTAAGAGGAAATTCCTTTTCAAAACCCACTTACAGTTTTGACGAAGATTCTGACTCACCAATGTTCTCTTATCTGGGATTTGTTCTTAGGTAAGAACAGAATCTACACACACTCAAGAGCCCAAAGGTGAGAACAGTTCTGCGCCTTAAGAACACGTCATGAATCTGATGTAGACTTTTTCTTAGGACCTTTATCAAGAACACACTTAAGAACAAACTTAGGAGGATATTGGTGACCGAGGCCCATTGACTGTAGAAAGCATGGATGATGTGGCTCCATGTCTTTCCATTTTATAGAATAATTCCTCCACCATGCTGTCAAGTTTGGAACCAGAGTTTATGCAGAGGAAATGAGAGCTGAAGTCAGGCCTGTCTACTCATTTGGTTTTTAACATGTCACTTTAATGCAGAGACACACCCTGTGTTATGAACCAAGATGAAGATGACGCTCAGGTTAATGCAAATGGTGTTAATATGTTTATTCCCAAGTGTAGCCAAGCCTTCTAACAATATAGTAGAATAACTTTTCAAAAACTAATTTGGGGGACAATAATCAATGTGCCAATATCAGCACAGGGAAAACTGTTCAAACTAGACAGAGATGGAAAGGCAGTTCAACAAGTAAAATGACATGGAAATTGGGATATTTTGTCATTGAAACACATAGAAATGGGTGGAGCTACACACCATACTGCAGCCAGCCAGCAGGGGCACTAGACCTGTGGTTGCTTCACTTTTTAACGCTTTAAACCTATCTTTAAACATTGTGCTGTCATTGGTTTGTAATGTTCTATGTTGGCCACATAACCAAACAATTCTTTTTATTTTATATTTCATTCATAATTAATAACAATCGCAATATTTGGTAGCTCTTAATTTGAAGGAAACCTACAGGAGGATGTAATAACACATGCATAAATACAAAATAAAGTCTTTTTTTAAAAAAAACATGTAATATCAGTAAACACAATATGACATAAGATGTTGGAAAAGGTGAATTACATTGTATTGGTGTAAGAAGCTTTAAAATGAAAAAAAATATATATATGCATTTTATTATCAACTTATTACATTGTTATGAAGCATCACTGCCAAGTAGCCATACAACTACTGTGTATTTTGATGCCTTCAAACTTAAGTGGTAAGTGTTCTCTGTCTGCATTTCTGTTTGAGAAGAAAGTACAAGATGGCTTGCTTTTATGTGCATAATTAACAAAAGTAAATATAAAAAAAAGTAAATACAGTACATGCAGCATTGTTTTATAAACACATCACACATAGCTGATGCATGTATTTATGACACATATATAAGCTGTTCATAAATACTTTAGCACCGCTTTATAAATACATCACTCAATGCTTATACATGTATTTATAACGCATGCATAAGCTGTTCATAAATATTTTAGCACTGCTTTATAAATACATCACTCAATACTTATACATGCATTTATAACACATGCATGAGCTGTTAGTAAATACGTTAGCCCTGCATTATAAATACATCACTTAATGCGTACGCCTACATTTATAACACATGCATAAGCTGTTTATAAATAGTTTAACGTGCTTTATATCACTCAGTGCTTACTCATATTTATAACACATGCATAAGCTGTTCATAAATGCTTTAGCATACTTTATAAATACATCATTCAATGCTTATGTATGATTTTAAAACACATGCATAAGCTGTTAATAAATGCTTTAGCATTGCTTTATAACCACATGTATTAATAACACATGCATAAATACTGTAGCATTGCTTTAAAAATGTATGTATTTATAACATGCATAAACTGTTCAAAAATACTTTAGTATTGCTTTATAAATACATTTCTTAATGCTTATGCATGTGTTATAAAGTAAATATGTGGTCTACAGACTGAAGCGTGGTGGACATGGTGTGTTGAGATCATTCAGTATGTTCTATTATTGTAGTAGTTTGGTTTTCATATTTAGTCATACTCACTCTCTCCGTGCTGAGATGCTGGAATCCGGCGTGGATGTTCGTTCCTGGTATTCTCAGTAGTCTGATATAATCAGCTGAGTCCAGGCGCGACTGTGGAAATACAGGGTTTGGTGTTGAGCTCTGATTGGCAGAACATTATTACTGTTGTGTGGAATTCTCCACAATCTGCTCTGAGTGTCTGCCAGCGGTTCACTCTCCCCCTCACTGTAGACAGAAAAGAGGACGAGAAATCTGTTTACTTTCAAAGCAATCATAATCTCAGCTGGAAATAATCCAAAATACAGTCAGACCCACTCCATCGGATATGAATGATGACAGATATGGTAAGACTTCATAATAACAGACCCTAAGTAAATCATTATAGTTTATTAATTACTTTGTTAATTATTGGTAGTTGCACATTAGTAAGTGCTGTCGTTAACCATTTACTGAGTGACAGAAAAGTAATTAAAAATTATTTCTTTTCACGTAATAATGACAATGATATAACTTGAAATATTCAGAATATATTCATTTGCTCATAAATAATTCATAATTGTCACCAAACTTACTAATTGTCTATATCCTGTTTTAAATGATGATGTAGTTTCTTATATTCCTGCTAATATGAGAAAACTGTTTAATGATTATAATTAAATATATATATATAGATCCTTTAACACTCAAAGAACCCTTTGTATGCTTAAATGGTTCTCTGCATGGTGAAATGGTTCTTCAGACTAAGAATGTGTTGTATATTGTTCTATAAAGCACCAAAAAGGGTTCTGGTATCGTTACGATATCAAGCTTGTAACAATAGAAGAACTCTTTTTGGTGCTTTACAGAACCATATACAACACAATCTCCATCAATCTGAAGAACCGTTTCACCATGCAGAGAACCATTTAAGTGTTTGTGTTATTACGTGTTTTTGCTTGTAAAATCTCCAAACTTCATTAGAACAAATACAAATAAACTTAAATACAGTAAAAAGTAACTTGATTTCTTGTGAGCTAGTTTAAAAAACACAAGTTTGTTTCCAGATTTCTCCTCCAGACATCACATGGATTTATTCAATTCCATAATCAGCAGCACCTGATTTGATTTAATGAGGTATTGATTAGATAAAGCAGGAAATGGATGAGAGCCACAGTTAAAACTGGTCTGTTGTGAGGAGAGGAAATATATAAACACACTGACACAAAAATTCTACTTACTGAATTACTGTTATTTGTATTTATTGTAATTTACTGTTATTTTCGGAGCAAATACACACTGACTTGTCCAGATAAAACTTTTAAAACTTTTAGCTTTTAAACTGTAATTTTTTACTTAAACGTCTCTACATTGGTCCTCAAAACTAACTTCATCTGAATTTGCTGTGGCTGGTGCTGAATGTCTGCTTTAAATATTATTAAATGCTGCACACACTGAGCACAGTTGTGTTCTCTCTCTCAGAGCTACATTTCCCATTTTCTAATTGGCCAGTTCTGTATAAAAAAAGAAAAAAACTGAAAATATTTTGGTGTAGTGCACCTGATTTAAAAAAAAACCTCGAATAAAAGAGGCTCAAGGAATGAAAATGTCAGGTGGTGGTGTATGTGATGCTTTTGACATTTTCAGAGGGTGCACTCCACCACCCCGGCTTTTTATTGCTGTTAAGCCATGCGCTCTAAATAAATAACTAGCTAAATAAATAAATAAATAAATAAATAAATGTCCAGATACAGCACTTTAATGTTCTCTGCCAATTAAATGAATAATTTCCTACTGTAATTTTCTGCATACGTTTCCTAGAGAGTAATAACTGCTGTTTTATTATTATAGATGGTGGCGGAGGTCTTGGGGGTCCCCTGATGGAGTGTCTGACTATGAAGTGACCTATACATTTATCAGTTTTTTATCTGTTTTTCTCAGGTTTACCCCTGCGGCTTTTTCACAAGTTTTACTGTCTTTAAACTTTATATATGTATCATTATGAATGACTTTTCAATGTCGTTAAGGCCTGGTTTAGACTGCCAGCCCAAATCTGATTTTTGGCATACTCAGATTCATTTTCAGATTCTGGACAGCAAAAAACCCACATAAATTCTGATTTCTGGATTGGATCCAAACCATATTTGGAGGTGATTTGAAAGGCGATTCCAAACGGATTTTAACAGATGTGTCTGGACTCTGGCTTGTAACCCAGGTGGTTGCTAAGGTGTTGTTACAGTGTTGCTATGGTATCCCAGGTGGTTGCTAAGGTGATGCTAGACTATTGCTGTGGTATCCCAGATGGTAAGATATTGTTAGTGTTGCTACAGTGTCCCAAATGGTTGGTAACGTGTTATTAGGTTGTTGCTATGGTAACCCAGGTGGATGCTAAGGTGTTTCTAGATTATTGCTATGGTATCGCAGGTGGTTGCTAAGGTGTTGTTACAGTGTTGCTATGGTATCCCAGGTGGTTGCTAAGGTGTTGTTAGAGTATTGCTATGGTATTCCAGCTGGTTGCTAAGGTGTTGTCACAGTGTTGCCATGAGTTCAATTGAATTCTTATTTAAACAAACACTGTATGAAAATTGTCTGATTGGTCCCAACAGCAGCAGCACACTATATCTGTATAGGCTGTGTGATCCTGCAAAGTTTTGTAGTTCTAGCTTAAAAGCTGAAAACATGGAACAAAAAAGCATAGAACAAAAAAATGAAGAAACAGTTTACAGTTTGCTAGGTGAAAGAGTCTAATGTTGAGCATACAGAAAAGAAGATGGTCACCTCGTGTGAGGGCATTTAATTTGTCAGAAAATTCACAGGAAACACTACGAGACCACCAAGCTCAATTTTCTCTCTCTCATGGGGGTCCCTCTACTCTTCTGGGAGCTCTCTTCAGCCACCTGCAATTGGAACTCAGATTATAGAGTTTGCAGAGAGCAGCAACTTAAAATTCTGCTTAAACATGCGTTTGAAGATCGTGCCATGCTATGGAAAGTTGCCTGATTGCATCAAATCCATCAGAATGCTTATCAAGGGTCTCCAACTGTGAACAGCTGCTTAATTGTCATAAAGAATCTTGTTGTGAATGCAAATGTGCACCTTTCGAACTAAACACCATGCTTTCCCTGTCAATCAGCTCACTAAACAAGCCTGGGCCACAGGAATATCTGCTCTTTTCACTGTGTGGCGTGTATCTGTGGCTATAGAGGCCTTTAAATGGAACAGTTTGCAAAGCAAGTGCTGCAAAGACCATCGAACAATGGGAATTCAGCTTGTAGAGACCTGCTTTTCTTCTGAAATGAAGGTTATTAACAGGGAGTTTGTCCTCTTTTACTGCAGTAACAGACTCTACTCTTCTCGGAAGGCTTTACACTAGATGTTGGAACATTGTTGTGAGGATTTGATTGCATTCAGCCATTCAGGTTAGGTAGTGAGCAGCTGCACACAAGCCTAAGATCACTATGCGCAATGTCAAGCATCAGCTGGAGTGGTGTAAATCGCAGCCACTGGACTCTGGAGCAGTGGAAACGTGTTCTCTGGAGTGATCAATCAGCTTCACTATCTAACAGCCAACAGTAGAGTTTGGTGGAGGAGGGATGACAGGCTGGGGCTGTTTCTCAGGGTTTGGGCCCCTTAGTTCCAGTGAAGGGTGATGTTAATGATACAGCACACAAAGACATTTTGGACAGTTGTACACTTCCAGCTTTGTGGAACAGTTTGGGGAAGAACCTTTTCTGTTCCAGCATGACTGAGCCCCAGTGCACAAAGCAGCTCCATAAAGGCCTGACTGGGTGAGTTTGGTGTGGAAGAACTTGACTGGCCTTCACAGAGCCCTGACCTCAACCCCATCCAACACCTTTGGGATGAACTGGAATGGAGATTGTGAGCCAGGCCCTCTCGTCCAACATCAGTATCTGACCACACAAATGATCTTTTGACTGAATGGGCACAAATTCCCACAGACTCTCTCCAAAATCTTGTGGAAAGCTGATCAGAAGAGTGGAGGATGTTCCAGCTGTAAAGGGGGGCAACTTCATATTAATAGCCATAGTTTTGGAATGGGACATCCAACAAGCTTATATAAGTGTGATGGGAGGTGCCTGCATATTTTTGTCAGCATAAAGTATTATATTATACACAATACACAATAAGCCAGTCTTGCATCCTACTTGTGCTCTGTCCTACTTGTTTCTGCTAATGTCTTCTAAAACTGCATTTTCTCTCCGGTTGATTAGGTACAGCACATTTAAAATTGCTATCTCACTGCACTTTGACTCACAGAGCTGAAAAATAATGAGAATTATGACAGTATCCTGGTTAAATCTAAAGGAATCTAAAGGGTTCAGGGCCGTATCGCATTGGCTGTAATTGTAACGGTGCTGTTCTGCTTCGCTGCCACTCAGGCCTCCTAAATTGCAGTTTATTTTCCAAACAAAGCAGCCGTTTGACAGCTGTATTGATTTCCTGATTAATCTGGAGGACTGTTATCGACACTCGTTCCTGGAGGCATCGTTTTCAGGCGTGCATGATGAATCGCTGAATCGACAGAAAAAAAATCCCTCCGTTGGTATTTTTATTTCGCTATGGTGGACTTTAGTCACACTTGTCAACTGTCAATTATCCCCCACACAGACGCCTGGGCTTTTTATCCAAGTGGAGAAGAACTAAGACACAGATGTGGATGACCTTCTTCAGTGCAGCTAACGCTCGGAACTGTTCTGGCTACAACAAAATCATGCTCTAGTTTTATATGAATTATTTTTGACTCGTACCTCACGGAAACAAGTGCAGAAATTGTGTGGAAAGTGCAGAGTATAAACTTTCAATCCGTACCATATTTGTGTTTTTAAGAGTAGGAGGAGGTATTTTATCATAATTTGAATTTGTTGAAAAGCTATTGTTGTATTAGTAGTCAAACAAAAAATATTTATGATATATTTGCTATTTTTTTTATCATTTTTTAAATTGAAATAAATTGAAATAAAACTCAAATCTGTCTTTAAACTGCAAGCTGAATGTAAATGCAACTAATTATGTGATTAATTATAATCAGAAGTCAGAAAGTGGGAGTAAAGACACACTAAGAGGTGGCAGCACTTAATTATCTATAGAACAAATTTGCATTTGCAGAATATATGATTTGTAGTTCAATGCAAAGCAGAAAAGCAACACAATAAAAAAAATGAGTGCTCATTAAATATGTCATTGCTAAAACGGTGTTATCTCGTTCAAGAAGCCTCTTTTCAGCTTCAGTTTCTTGAATTTGCTTCCAGAATATTTAGTGGAATCCATTCCTCCCTCTACCCGTGCAGTATTTTTTGTGCCGCTGGCTCCCACACAACTCAAAAGCATAATAGACCCACCCCATGCTCAACAGCTGGCACAGTGTTCCTTTCATCAGATGCTGCTTTTTTCTCCATAACTAATTTTGGTGATTTTGGCCATTTTTATTTCATCACTCCACAGCGGTTTGTTTCTAGAATCCCTCTGGCAGGTCTTGATGCTGTTTTGCATATTCCTGACATTGATGTTTGTGATGAGGTTTTCTTCTGATGACTCTTCCATGCAGATTATGTCTTTATGACAGGTCCTTTGCTGTTGTAAGGGAGTTTTACTTTTTCCTTTCTGTTCAGCATATGAGCAGCTCTGTCTGAGAGTTTTCCTGATCTTCTAGATCTTGCCTTGACTTCCACAGTTCCCCTTAACTGCCATTTCAAGTCATCAAGTCAAATATACTTTCTATGTAGCACTTTTTTTACAAGGGGTGTTCGGACAGTGGAACACATTTTAATGACATTTTGGACAGTGTAAACTACAAGCTGGAAGTGCTTTAATATCTTTATAATCTTCTCCTACTTTGTAGACATCAGTTAGCTTAATTTTGTGATCCTGAGCCAGATGCTCAGAGGAGCCCATTGTTGTTGAGTGTTAGCGCAAGGTTCGAAGAGTCAGAGAATTTATTCATGCTCTCAGTCAATTATTCAGGCCTAATAAGTTAATTAATGTCTGCAAACTTGCACGTCGCAATAACTATTTCCATTTTTTTTATTAAGTTAGTCAAAAATAAAGTAACTGTATTTTAACATTTGCAGACATGTGCTTTTGCCATGGTGCCCAAACTGTATAGTATTTTTTATTTTCTTTTTTTTAATTTTCTTTGACAAGCAGCAAAATGCATTGAAAAATTAAAGGTGTTTAGGCCGAGAACACTACTCACCCACATCCAAGCACATCAATCTATGTAATGAATCATGTCAGTCTGCTTTGAGAAAATGCCTAAACCAAAATACCTATAATTAATCCACACCAGTGGAAATGTTTTCATTTCATTAATTCATTTGCTTTTTGTGAGGTCCAGGCTGAGGTGGCATGACTTATTCCAAGGATTAAAACCTGTTGATCCAGAATGTAAACCAAATGTAAATGTAATTCATTATGCAAATATGCGAGTACATTTAAAAATCATAGCTACATGATAACAACACCAGGCAAAACACAGCTCAGTCTGTCTAACATGCCAGATTTTGCATTTGATGAAAAGTTCTTGTTTCTTGTTGAAAGTTTGCTTTTAGAAGTTACATAGAAAGAAAAAATATTGTTTACATCAATGAAAGAAACACAATAATGTATCAGAAATGTTAACTAATATATAATTGTCATTCCCTAATCCTTCAATATAAATAACACAAAGAAATGACAATAACTCAGCTAGTAGGGGTTGAGGTGAAGTTGTTTTTGTATCCTGTGCAGATCGAGATGAAAAATGGAGCAGAGTCCAGTGTTGGAAGGTCGTGTGAAAGATAACGGAGCTCTGGTGTTCTGAAAGCCCTTGAACAGGCCTTCTTGATTTTCCACTCTGTTTTGTCTGAAAAGAAGAACAGACCGGACATCTATTCTTTCTTTTGAACTGAATTCAATGGAAAAGCAGCTGAATAGAGTCTCTTATTCTATTATGCCTTATCCACAATACTGTGTGTGCTGCACCGTGTGTGTAATGTGTTCATGAGCAGTTTGAAGGTAACAGTGAGAAGCTAAGCTATCAGTGCTGTGAAGCCTAAATCAGTTACTTTCATTGTTGAAATGTTACTGAGAGGGGAGAACATCGTGTCTGCTCTTTTAGAGTTCTCCGTATGAGTGTGAAGTTTGGAAGAACCGAAGATAATTAACACTAAGAACATGATATCACACATTTACTGGTAAACATACAGATACTATATGTCTAAAACTCTGAAGACTCCAGAGTTTCTTCTGAAATGAAGGTGTTAATAGTGAGTTTGTGCTGCAGTAACAGCCTCTACTCTTCTAGAAAGGCTTTACACTAGATGTTGGATCATTGCTGTGAGGATTTGATTGAGCATTAATGAGGTCAGGTACTGATGTTGGATGGTCAGTTCTGGATGGAGCTCCATCACTCCAGAGAACACAGTTCCACTGCTCCACAGCCCAGAGCTGGGGGGGCTTTATACCCCTCTATCTCACACTTGGCATTGGACATGGTGACCTTAGGGTCATGAGCATCCCAGAGCTGCTCCAGAGTGTCCCACTCCATCGGTCAGTGTATTTCTATGGAGATACATAGAAATAGATAAAGCTGTGTCAGCAATGGATGACCTTGAGCTGAACTCACTTATTAGAAAGAGTGTCTGGTACACACTTAAAAAAAGATGGTTCTTCAAGGGTTCTTTAGTAAAGACCGTAGTTCTATATAGAACCATGAACACTCAATAAAAAAAATGCATGCTTATATGGTTCTTTGCATGGTGAAATGGTTCTTCAGATCGATGGAGAATGTGTTGTATATAGTTCCAAATATAGCACTAATAAGGGTTCTGCTACTGTTACAAGCTTGATATGGAAACAATAGCAGAACACATTTTGGTGTTATATAGAACCATTTTCAAAAAGGTTGTATTTAGAACCATATACGGACCTTCTCCATCAATCTGAGGAGCAATTTCTCCATGCAAAGAACGCTTTAAGCATGCAAAGGGTTCTTTGAGTGTTCATGTTTCATTGTCTTTACTTAAGAACCCTTGAAGAACCATCAGAACCCTTGAAGAACCAAGAGTGTAGCATCGTGCCTGATAGTATCGAATATCGTGATTATATAAAAAGTGCCAGTATTGTGCATTCTAATCTACACTTAATTATTTCCATGATTTCACAGCATTTAACATCAATTTTAACCCATTTAAGTACTGTTTTTATCATTTTATTGTGAAATCAACTCATCTTATCATCATTTCTGCAATATCATGCTAATTTACTGTGAGGCTGATGTTGTACCGCACCGTATTATAGGATATGTTAGCAACTGAGAGTCAAACAGTAAAGTGTAAACACGGTAAGGGCTTTTATTCTGTTGATTCAGGTTTTGGTGTTTTAAAGACTTGTCAAAACTTGTATCCATTAAATGGCTGTGTTTAACTCGGAAACATGAAATGACCGTTGATGTTTTTGCTAAAAAACTAAACTTAAATTAAAAAATAAAATAAAAGTTTTTATTTTATTTAATCAGGACCCCAACTCCACTTTGACTTATATTACCTGGAATGCATAATAAAAAGACCTTAAAAAAAACATGATTTATGAAAATTCATTAAAATCAAGATATTTGATTTTGCAAATGAACTCGTCTCATATATAAAACCTCACATATCCAAAAAAAGATGATTTGAAAAAAAAAAACATTCTTAACTGAAACCTGGAATTGAGGTTAATTGAACCTGATGAAATATTACTACAATATAAAGAGCATCTGGCATTTTCAAACTATTTTCACAAAAAATAAAAAACGACAAAAACGGAAATAAAAGGTTTTATTCCAAAGATGATCATATATGCACATATGTTGCAACTGAATTCAACTCAATTTGGATCATGATTTTTGCCTAAATTAACATTACAGTCCAAACCTGCTTGGACATCTAGTGTATTTCCTTCACGTTAACGTTATGTGAGTCTATGTGTGGGTATTATTGCAAGTAATTTAGACGTTGTTTTTCAAAGACTGCTAAAAATGTCAAATTTAAATACCTAATGACTAATTAATTATCAGCTCTACATGAAATCCATTTTGTTAAATGTTGATTATCCTCCTAAACAGGCTGGAATGGTTCTGGAAGTTCTCCTCCCGGTCCGTTTAGTGCTGCTGGTCTTTTTTAAACGTCCTCTGTTTGTGTGATTTAGGGAGCTGTGTGTAGTGACGCATTGGGGCAGCGGTGTTAATGACTTCGGGGGGTTGGGGTGGGGGGTGTTAATGTGCGGGTTGAAGGGACGCGATGTGCTGGAGATGTTTTACATGCAGGAGCAGCAGAAGGGCCGGAGAGGGATATTGATTACTGCTGGGATCGCTGAGCCACGAGCACATCTCCATCCAACAGTGTAATCATGAGGCGGCCATTTGGAATTCACAGAGCGCTGCAGCCACATCTGAACGATCAGAGCAGAGCAGAGGCTAAACGCTAACGCTAACGCCCTCCAATAACCTTCAGCTCATTCGCCCATACATATACAGTAGGACAGAGCGCTCCACACTGTGACCTGATAAATAAGTACACAAAAAATTCAGCCAGATTAATAATTAATAATATTGGTGACACTTTCTGTAAAGCCCATATTCATAAGCCAATATAAATGCACTTACAACTCTTTGTTACTTGGTAACAATGTTTTATAAGCATATTTATAACCTCAAAAAAATGCTTCATGAGGTTGTAAGAAAATATAACTCAAGTGTCACTATATGGATAATGACTTATGCATAGTTACAAAGCACATATAATATGTATTAGCAATTATAAAACCATTACAAACATTTAAAATGCCATCACTGAGTGCTTGAAGTAAAGTACTGATACTTCCTGGACTTATTTTTGTTATTTGAGGTTGAAAAATTTAATTTCAAAGTAATTCCAGAAGTACAGGCACATTACTGCAATTAAAAGAAAAACCTCAAAAGTCAAAATTCTACAAAGAAGATTACAGTAAACACAGTTATTCTGAACATTTGTTTGTCATACAATATTCAAACATGACCAGAATACATAAGGGACTTTGCAGGACAGGAAGCTCTCCCAGCTGATCCTGCAATGACAAAAGATATACAGTATATTACAGAGCGCACACTGACAGACATGAACAGTACAACATTTAACACACTGATATAACCTCAAATATCAATTACTACCTGAAGCCCTCAGCAACCACATTTTTATAATTGTTAATAAGAATTATAGATGTTTTATACACACTAGCGGTGTAACAATTCTCCAAATTCATGGCTCGGTTCAGACCAGGGTTTTTTTGTGGGGGTTGGGGGGTGAATAATGGGTAATAAAAAGGTCTGGGTTTTATTAAATCACCAACAATTTAGAACACTTAAGAACGTGGTAGGTTAGTTTCACCTAAATTCAATAAATCAATAAGCAAAAATAAATAAATAAATAGAATAATCTCATGATTTACATGTGTTATAGTTAGTAGTGGGCAGTATGGAGAAAACTTACAATTAAGATTACCAATGGTTTCGGTATATATCACTGTATAGAGTATTTTTGGGTTTTTATGCTTAGATAAACCTTTTGTGTAGATTAACCGTGGTGTATGGTTCTAAAATATTTTTGGGCTGGGTTCTGTGTTTCTATAACTGCTGATCTCCTGGGATTTTCACACACAGCATCTCTAGAGTTACTCAGAATGGAGCAGTAAAGAAAAACATCCAGTGAGCGGCAGCTCTGCAGATGGAAACACCTTGTTGATGAGAGAGGTCAGTGGAGAATGGCCAGACTGGTTAGAGCTGACAGAAAGGCTACAGTAACTCAGATAACCACTCTGTGAAGCTTACTGTACAGAATGCACAACACATCCAACCTTGAGGTGGATGGGCTACAACAGCAGAAGACCATGTCGGGTTCCACTTCTATCAGCTGAGAACAGAAAGCTGAGGCTGCAGTGGGCACAGGCTCACCAAAACTGGACAGTTGAAGACAGAAAAATGTAGCCTGGTCTGATGGGTCTCGATTTCTTCTGAGGCTCACAGACAGTAAGTTCAGAATTTGGCACCAGCAGCATGAATCCATGGATCCAACCTGCCTTATGTCCACAGTCCAGGCTGGTGGAGGTGGTGTAATGGTGTGGGGAATGTTTTCTTGGCATGCTTTGGGCTGTTAATACCAATCAATCATCGCTTGAATGCCACAGCCTATCTGAGTATTGTTGCTGACCATGTTCATCCCTTTAAGGCCGAAATTTACTTCTTCTATGGCTACTTCCAGCATGATAATGCACCGTGTAGCAAAGGTCATCTCAAAGTGGCTTCATGAACATGAGAGTGAGTTCACTGTTCTTCAGAGGACTTCACAGTCACTGGATCTGAATCCAGTAGAACTCCTTTGGGATGTGGTAGAACAAGAGATTCACAGCATGAAAGTGAAGCTGAAACATCTGTAGGAACTGCATGATGCATCATGTTAACATGGAGCAGAATCTCAAAGGACGGTTTCCAACATCTTGTGGAATCCATGCTATGAAGAATAGAGGCTGTTTGGGGGGCAAAGTGAGGCCCTGCCCAGAAACAGTGTAGTGTTCCTAATAAAGTGCCCAGTGAGTGTATATAGACCATAAACCTTTCGAATAAATAAATAAATAAATAAAAGTCTGTTGACAAAGACTTCAAACTCTCTGTTTGAATGTTGATTGCTTTTAGCAATTTGCTTAAAAAAAAAGTAACAGTTGTCATTTTCAGCGTTTTTCCATGTTGACAGTAAATGTATGGCTAATTGGCTTTTAAAAGAGGCTTGGGACTCTTACAGTGTCCTTTACTTTCCCTTTACTCCTGCCTAGACTATATGCTGCAGCTGATAAAACTCGCACTGTGAGGAAAAAGACAGCAAAGGAAGTGCTCTGAGTTCAAATCTGTCTGAAAGTTGAAGTGAAGACAGAGATGCTTTTGACAGAGACATGAATATAGCTTCCCTTCTTTGAGCCACCGTCGCCCCGGGGCATGCCCTGAAATCCTTGTATAAGCCAGGGCATCTCAGGAGAGCTCTTCAGAAGGCCATTGTGTCTGTAGACATGAAGAAAATTAACTCAAAATAAAGAAGATGCTGAAAAGGCCGTCACTTTCTGAGAGACGCTGTCTTTTAAAGGAATAGTTTGATAATTTGAAAAATATCAAATTTGATCTCCCCCTCCTTCCCTCAAACTGCAGTCAATCAAACAAGACATCTAAAGTTTGCTTCTTCCCAAAGTTTGTCCAAAGTTTTACTTCTTTAGTTTTAACACTGGAGCTATGAGGCTAATTTAGCTAACAAGTAATGGAAGCTTATGCACCAACAATTAGCATGGTGCTAACAGCATGCACACTCACCTCACATTGTGTGGAGGTGTTCAGTATCTCTAGTAGTCTTGATTATGTGGTTTCTAATACTGAATGACTCACTGTTATCTATAAACGTGGACACACTCATGCATATCGTCACTGTCCTAAAAAACAGGACCACTCAAAACACCAGCTCTCTGAGATGAGCAGCGCTGCAGTCGAGGGCTGTGAGTGGATTTGTTTGACCCCCAAAGAGAGAGAGAGAGAGAAAGAGAGAGAGAGAGAGAGAGAGAGAGAGAGAGAGAGCCCCCTCTCTAAGACGGTCACCTCGCCTCGGTGCAGGCCGTCACCTAACAACAAGTCAATCAAAGAAGTCGAGAGCAGCTGCAGACTGTCAATACTCAATCAAGAAATGCCTGCTGGTGGTTGATGTTTGGGCTTGATCCCGGATAATAATGATTTCCAGCTTCTTTCAGGGTGTGTGTGTGTGTGTGTGTGTGTGTGTGTTTGCAGAGGTGGGGTGTATGAGGGGGGGTGTTATCCTCCCTGGGGTGTTCCAGATTGGTGGCAGGTATTAATCCCTTTCACATGCACCCCACTAACACACTGCAATAGACACGTGACTCAGTATGAGTTACAAAACCCTTTTACATGGACAAAATAACAAGATACAGAACACTTCAGTATAGAGGGACATTAGAATGCTCTTATACTGTGTTTGTTAAGCCTTAATAAGCCAGTAGTTAGTAATTAACAGGCTACTAATTACTGCATTAACTGACGTATTAGCAGTAACTAGTGACCATTTTCAGAGCCCTTTTATGTGTGTAATACATCGTAATCTTATGCAGCACATTTCAGGTTTCCATTCTTACACTCTTATAAAGCATAATTGGCTTAAACATTAACTGGCTATTTATTACTACATTATTAAAGGTATAATTAATGGTAAGATTTTTAGTGTTAAACATTCCAAACTTAACTAAAATTATCAACAGAATGTGAAGAAATAGCAGTTTTGACAGTCTGTCAAAGACATCTATGTACTGTGTTGCAGAGATATTTACTGAAGTTAGCATGCTAACAAGCTAGCCCTGACCTGTTCTGTCTCATAATACCACTTTGCACCTCAAGAGGCGATAGTGAGTCATTGTAGTGTCAAGTCTGACATCAGTCCAACATGAGAGGATGGAGCACTATCATCACTGCCAGCACTGCCGCCACTCCTGACAAGAAACCATGTTCAGCAGCAAAGAATGGTGCTATAGAGAAGTCATGGTTCTAAGTAGAACCATTGCCTTTAATAAAGAACTCTTGTAGAACCATTTTTAAGTGTGTAGAACTGTACATTTAAGTTAAGAAGCACTAATTAGCCTTTATTTGTAAGTTTTAGAGATTGTTTTGTATTTATACAGTTTGCACAGTAATAAATGAAATGGGTCCTACAACACATCCCTGAGGAACTCCACTATCATCACTTTGCCTGCAGTGTTTTATTTGAATCTAGATGAGATATAGATTAGATTAGATAATAACGCATGCTAAACATAAATCGTTTAAAGGCCTGATGATGTTAAATAAGCATTTAAACTCTCTCTTTTAACAGTGTTCGGTCAGCATAGTTTCAGTTGAAGTGCATGAAAAAAAGTATGAATTTAAAATGTTGACCAAACAAATGATGAGTTATCCATCAGAGCTTTCACGGAAAATTAAACAAACCTGAAACACAGCTGTTCAAACTGCAGTTAGAAAGAGACACGCCAACCCAACAAAACCAACACGTCATCAATTCAATAAATAATAGCTTGAAAAATGCCTGTCAGGACGTCCTCCAGAAAAAGAGTTCAAAATAGATAGATAGACAGACAGACAGACAGATAGATGGATAGATAGATAGATAGATAGACAGACTGACAGACAGATAGATAGATAGATAGATAGATACTTTATTGATCCCAAAGGAAATTTAGCAGCCAGTAGCAGTCACACAACACAGGACAGTAATAAGGATATAAACAATATAACAGGAAGAATAAATATAACAAAAATCCTATCTACAGGCATATATACAAATAGAAAAATACAACAATCTGGAATAATATCTATAAGCTGAGATGAAAAGACGCAGTGCAATCATGCCTGTACAAGGAGGCGCAGGTAACAGCATATAAAGACAATACTGAATAAATATGTGCAGATATTGGCACCAAAATAAAGTGTCTATTGAGGAGTGTCCAGATGTGCAAGATGTGCAATAAGGTGTGCAGAGAGTGCAATATGTGCAGTAAGGTGTCCATGTGTGCAGATGGATAAAAAGAAACATAAGATTAAGCCTGAGATATAAGGCCTATGATTTGTGATTTAACATGAGATTCAGATTCAGTCCTCATCTCTCCTCTTCCCTCTTCTCTCTTCACTTCTGGCCCCCCTGGGAAGAGTTGAAGAGCCTGATGGCTGTGGGGACCAAGGGTCTCCTTAATCTGTCAGTTGAGCAGCTCTGTGACAGCAACCTAGCTTTTAATATTATTATTAAAAAGGATATAATTATACACACAATAGGGCACCATATTTATTCATACCAGTGTGGAATTGGGAGAAAAAGAGCAAAAACAGACTTTACCTTTGCTGCTCATTTTTCTTAGAACACTTTATCTCCATAAGAGCTTTTTATCAGCAGACTCTGTGACAAGGTCATGTGGTTAGGTCGCTCCTCTATCTGTCTCTTATTCAAAGAGATGTTGGTTCTGCTAAAATGCAAGGTGGGACTAGACAGCCATGAATTAATTGAAGCAGCAGTGGGGGTGTTGTTCCTGGGTAACATATTGATTGGGTGGTTAAGTATGCGAAACATTTGTTGCACTTTGAGGAGAAACACATCTCAGCGTACAAGAAATGGCGCTGTGATTAATAGAACTTTCCAGAGCAATATGTCAGCGGGGTAAACAGTGCACTGTCCCCAGACAAACTGCTAGAGACCAGCCTACACACTTTTTGGTCTGTGTTCTGGAAATGTTTGGGGCTTTGAGGATTGTTTTTGCAACTATATAGTATGCAAACTAAGAAATGAAATGGGACCTGTTACATATCCCTGAGGAACACCACTAACACTATTATGCCTGTAGTATTTTATAAATGAATAGATGAGATATAGATTGGATTGGATTAGAATAGACAGGCATAATACATACAATGCCAACACTTTCTATGAATGTCAGTGCCAAAGAAGTCAGTCCCAGCTTGGAGATGGGACAAATGCACAAATAAGATTATTTACACTGATATTTTCTGATATTTTTTTTCTCACCATGGGTGATGTTAGGGCTGCAGCTTTGAGGCTTAAGTCCTGAATATTCAGATGCCAGCCCCAAAATAGCCCAGAATTTCTACCACAATGCACTGAACCTGAATCACTCTCACATGGAGATTAAGAGGTGAGATAGTAGAGTGCTGTCTTTTAATTGCATCCTCATTGGTTCTAACATTAATCACTAGAACCCTTCACTGTGTAACATCACTACACCACAGTGATGCTAATTTCTGCTAGAATTCTATTGAATATGCAGTGTTAAGTTAGTGTCAAGCTAACGATGGTGTACATTGACTTTCCCACATTGGGTAAAACACTGATGGCAGCACTTGTTTAAACTTGAAGCTTGTAATGAGCTTCACTTTGTATGTTTTAGTGTTTCAGTAAATCCTTCAGTAAATACTTTAACTTGAAGCCTCACTCTTAACACTGGAGGAGGCTTTAGTACAGTACGCTTCACTTTACTTAGAGCGGACAAATACGACTTACACATTCTTATTATGTGTTATAAACACTATTTATAATGCATTATGATAGCAATTCATAATGCATTCCAAGCATGGCCATGAATTGTAATGTATTTTTATAAATATTTATAGCCATGTTTATGATACCTTATGAATGCATTATATTGTATTATGCATGTGTTCATAGGTTCTTATAGACATGACATTCAGAGAAAGTGTTACCCACAGAACATGAATCATGTCATAGATTGATGTCAGATAAGCATAACAACCTGTGCATTTTCTATGTTGTATAGTAAAAATGTTTGTGAAAACATGGGAAATTTGCATGTATAATAGTACAAGTTGATAAATATAATATATAATGATATAATTAATTATACTTGCCTTTCATTCCAACCTACAAATGTAGATTTGTTCTAAAATACAGTGGCCCCAAAAAAGTTTTCAGATACTTCTAAGCACTAATTAAGTTCCTCAGGTTATTCCATATTATACAACAGTTAGTTCCGGCCACGCAAGTTGGGAAGCGTTCTAACCGTGCTGTTATTTCACCATAACATCACGTTTTTTCACAAACACTGTATCACTCCGCTGAGACGCCGTTGCTCAGCAACGACTTTGACAGCTGTCAGAGACGCTCAAGACATTTGAACATTTTTACTTCTTACTTTGCCACAAACAGAAAATGGACACTTTTAAGATCACATTTGACCGACAGCCAATTTGGTCAGAATCTGAAGATGAGACGACACTAAATTCCCAAACTGTCATCACCACTGAGCAGCTTTTCAGTCGGCAGCTGAGACAGAAGAACACCTAAATAACCTGGAAGGAACTGCGAACATTAAAACATATTAAACGCCGCGTTCACGGCCCAGTTTATTAATTTATTACTTTATTTATTTAACTGTTGTATAAAAGCAACAGAACATTCGAGGAGTGTGTTATCGCCAATGACATCACAGCTGTAATGATCCATGATGACCAAATCACAGTCGTGATGTTATTTCATGATAAAACACTCCCTCTCGTGTTCTATTGCTTAAATATATTTAACAAGTACACTTGTTCCAAAGAAAACCACTTTAAGGACGAGGTCAAACTGATGGTAGATTGTCTGTGTGGAGAAAGCCTGGAAGAACCAGAGAGCACTAAGAGTTCTATAAAAGCCCAGCGGTGGAAATGTCAGTGGTATTGTTTTTGGTTTACAATGGTGTTGGTGAGCATTTTGGATTCAAAGCTGTAGGAGTCTTCTAAAAACTACTAAAATGATAATGATGTGACAGTCTTTTAAAGAATACTTCAACATTCCAATCTTGAATGATCTTTTAATATATAAACGTCATTGGTTTGACATTTTGCTTCCTAATATACAACTAAAACAATAAATTTAAGTACGCTACAAATGTCCAAATACGTTTGGCGACCACTATCTCATAATAACACGTCTCCCTGATTCCAGGTTTTGCTGTCCAGGGTCATATTTTGCCTGTGATACATTTACACAATATTGGTGCTGAGGAGGTGAGACCTCATGTGAGATATCGTTTATGTTGATCTCCTCAGGGAGCAGAGCTGCGCCGTGTCTGTGCGGAGATCAGCAGACTCACTTCTGGTTTATCTCCTAACCCAGGCGGCACTGACATCAACTGGAGCCCCGTGATGGCCTGCAGATGGAACCTCCGCTCCACTGCTGGTCAGGAAAAAACATCGATTTTACACTCAGCAAGGATGAAGAAGATGATCTAAAATTCCCTTTGTGTGGTTTCAGTGTTCCTGGGTGAGGAATGGCAATGATATGAGATTGATTTTCTAAAGGAAACCTGCATGCCAGATTGTCCGGCACAATAAAGGGCAAAAAATAGCTTCACTGTTTCGGCGCTGTTAAAAAATCGGGGAAAGTAATAATAACTATCATATAATAATAACAACATAAAAATACCTTTGTTCATATCTAAGAGATTAATGAATGAATTTGCTTTATAAATGTATGAACCTGATAAGCCAACAGCAGCCTCAAAAAAAAAAAAAAATACTGCTTACTTAAATTTGCTGCCAAAGGGGTCATATGCATGTTGCTGTTGGCAACAGTAAAAGCATTTTATCAAGTTCAGCAGCGTGAAACCCTCAGGGCCATAGATATACAAACCTAGATGCCGCGTTCTCAGTTGTTCTCTATCTGAGGCGATACGTCTGCGCGTCCGACCTGTTGGAGAGGTCAAGATCCGCTTACGAACAGATTCACTTGTACTGAGAGACGAAGAGTCTCAGGATTAAATCAGCCACAACTTCCTTATTACTCAACTGATTTTCATCAAATCTGTTTAGTTCTAATCCTCAGACACAGATTAATCCAGGCTGCACGGATCTGCTCTCGGTAGCTTTTACTACTTTAATAACTGATCGTGATAATTAGCCGTCCGGACCAGCAGGAGAGTATTCAGTCTGTGTCTGACGTTAAAAACCGAGTTTAGTGCGAGAAACACAATCAGACACATCAGCAAATCATCAATGACTGAATCACTTCTAATCTTAATACACATAAAAATAAAATAAACCCCCCTCAAAACACAGTAAGAAGGACGGAGCTGAACTTGGCTTCCTGTTTGCCAGCTTCTTGTTCGAATTTTCCCGTCCCACCTTAAATGGTGCAGCTTCAGGCACCAGAAAATTACTGCTGCACCATTTAAGGTGGAACGGGAAAATTCGAACAAGGTGCTGGCAAATAAGAAGCTGACTTCAGCTTCGTGTAAGAAGGTTCTAACATTAATCTATGATGAATATCTACACGGATTAAGGAATGCTATAATTTACCTAGCTCAAAGCTTTAACCATCACTGTAAATAAATAACTACTACATAAAGTTAAGACCCCCTGAATAGACTGTTAAATGAAATAAGCTTAATATAAAACCAGAGGAAAAACAATCACATCAACAGGTTCTCTGTGCCTCATTAACCACACGGCCATATCTACACAAACATCACACAGACAATACACATCACACAGACACGAGTGTGGATCACTGCGTTCCCTCCGTTATATAATCCTGTCCCCCTTTCTGAGTGTGATATTCCTGAAATAGTGTAATTCTGGACAGTATCTCTCTTAAACTGCCGCTCTGTAATGGTACTGAATGCAGTCCAGCAGCAATGTTGACCGCCCTAAAAGGGCGGCGCCGTTGATGTGCCTGGCTGGACCCAATGCAGCATCTAGGTATGTATGTCTATGCTCAGGCCATTCTGAGAAGGAGGAGTGATTTCTGGGAAGTAAAAAGGAAGTCTGTAATTTTTATTTAATTTAATTTTTATTTAATAGAATCTTGAATTTAAACTCTAACTGAACATCGCTTTACTTGAAGAGTGTCTACATAACACATTAATAACGTCTTACATAAACACTTTATAACATGCTCATGAATGTTTAAATCAACATTCAT
Source organism: Colossoma macropomum (assembly GCF_904425465.1). NCBI lineage: Eukaryota > Metazoa > Chordata > Actinopteri > Characiformes > Serrasalmidae > Colossoma > Colossoma macropomum. The sequence continues at coordinate 33,103,943 of NW_023494807.1, forward strand.
AAAGAATACATGTCTTACATGACATTAACATGGGACTACTATGCCATTTTACTCAGATATATTTTTCAAAATAAAAGTCCTTATTTTTTATTTTGGAAAACTAAATTATTTTCAGTGAAACTTCTCATTTCCAGACAGCCAGAATGAAAAAGACCTGGCTTTGTCCCATTAGACAGAAAGTGTTTTGACACTTAGGCACTTTTTGCCTAGACTTTCAATGTCTTTTTTATTATTTGTTTTTTCTTAAGTATTTGTATTTTACACTTAGTTATTCTTTCTTTTTTTTATGCTGCGTCTTCTTTAAAATTTTATTGTGAAGTCTATATATCATTGAGGAATGTTTATATATATATATATACCTGCTTTTCCACAAAAAATACACAAGGAAACAAGGCAGTAGGTCCACACTTGATTTTTCATTTTTATTAAATTTTTTTCCCCTAGATTTTCTTAATTGGTCCATGTGGTCCCAATGAGGTCAATCTCTTTTTCAAGAAAATCAAACAGTAACTAGCGATAAATAAAAACTAAACATAGTATGTTAAAATAAGCTTCTATTGTACTGTATAACATTGACCTTGTATTCAGTGTGTGAAACCCCCCCCCCTGGTATTCGGGGGTCCCGTGTTGTCTGTCTGCTAACTCTCTCTCCATAGCGGCGCTGAAGCTTCAATGTCAGTAAATGTTTGTTTTATCGGCTGTTCTTCTGTAGAGTCTCTGTTCTAGTGCGGTTCTGCGCTCTTCCTCACAGTAACTGAGATCTTCCTCGTCTCCTCTTCTGTAGAGTCTCTGTTCTAGTGCGGTTCTGCGCTCTTCCTCACAGTAACTGAGATCTTCCTCGTCTCCTCTTCTGTAGAGTCTCTGTTCTAGTGCGGTTCTGCGCTCTTCCTCACAGTAACTGAGATCTTCCTCGTCTCCTCTTCTGTAGAGTCTCTGTTCTAGTGCGGTTCTGCTCTCTTCCTCACACTAACTGAGATCTTCCTCGTCTCCTCTTCTGTAGAGTCTCTGTTCTAGTGCGGTTCTGCTCTCTTCCTCACATTAACTGAGATCTTCCTCGTCTCCTCTTCTGTAGAGTCTCTGTTCTAGTGCGGTTCTGCGCTCTTCCTCACAGTAACTGAGATCTTCCTCGTCTCCTCTTCTGTAGAGTCTCTGTTCTAGTGCGGTTCTGCGCTCTTCCTCACATTAACTGAGATCTTCCTCGTCTCCTCTTCTGTAAAGTCTTTGTTCTAGTGCGGTTCTGCGCTCTTCCTCACAGTAACTGAGATCTTCCTCGTCTCCTCTTCTGTAGAGTCTCTGTTCTAGTGCGGTTCTGCGCTCTTCCTCACAGTAACTGAGATCTTCCTCGTCTCCTCTTCTGTAGAGTCTCTGTTCTAGTGCGGTTCTGCGCTCTTCCTCACAGTAACTGAGATCTTCCTCGTCTCCTCTTCTGTCTTCAGTGTGAGAAATGAGGAACAGTCACTCTTCACTCCAAACTCTTGGGAAACTGGGCGAGTTTTCAGATTTACAGATCTGCTGCAGCTCATTGTAAAGTTTTTCAGAGGAATCCGGGCAGAGTTACAGTTTCTAGACTATGAAGGACCACCTGGGTGAACCAGTCTGCTGCAGCGCCACCCTGAGGCAGAGCAGTGCTGCAGCTCTAGTTAGTTAAGAACACCAAAGACAGAAGCTGATTGTGGGGGAAGCAGATAAACAGTCAGCTCCACTGAATCTGGATTTGAGTGACTGTTTTTCCCTGAACAGACAGCATAATGTCATAATAAGTGTATCTTCAGGGACCCTCAGAATTTAGATTTTAAGACATCCATGGGGTCCAAGACGTTAAGCAGGGGGTCCCAGGCCCCCCAAGACCCCCTGTATTTTGCATATTGCTTGTATTGCAATATTGCAATAAGACTTTTGTTCGAACTTTGTTTGATAAGAGCTGTACTGAAAATAAAGTTCACCAGTTTGGCTTTGTGGTCATTAAAGAATTTTAATCAATTATGAAAAAAAAAAAACCAGAATATTGTAAAACACTTTGACTTTTTCCAAGGTGCAAACTGTACTGACCTTAGACTTTAGACTTTGCTTAGCACTGTTCAAATTCTTTTTAAAATTTGAATCTCTCCATGATACCTCAAAAACATTTTCTGAGCTGTTTTTGAAAGCGAGAAAGATAAATCAGTGGAGACTGAAGATTTAAATTTTGATCTGAATACGTATCACAGATGATGAAGCACTGCTTCATAAATAAGCCCATATAAATAAATGGGAAGTCCATTCCAGGTCCATAAACTTTACAGTGATGGCTTTAATATTTATAACCAGCACTAAAACATGAGGCTCAATAACACGTCCTGTCCAACTTCTTCCTAGAGCAGCTGTGGCTGCATGCATGCAGATTATGTTAGTCAATAACAGACAGTAATGTTCTGTCTTGCTGGCAGGGGTCTTAGCATTAGACCAGGGGTCAGCAACATGAGGCTCCGGACCCACATGCGGCTCTTTTACTGCCCTGTTGCGGCTCCACAGCAGAATTAGATTAGTAGGTAAAAATAAAATAATCCTCCTTTACAGTAAAATAAAGCTCTGCTGATCGTTCAACACAGTTTAACAATAAATGGTCTTAAACTCTGGAGTTAATGTAGAACTGCTAATTCACCCTTTAACCCTGAAGATCAGCGCAGACTGCTGGTCACCATAGCAACGCAGACAACAATCTCGTCTAGCTAGTAGCTAACGAAACGGCAAAGTAAATATACAAAATAAATGTACAAACTTGTTTAACTTTTAGCAGTTCCAGTTAAAGAATTCTGAAATGTGGAGATACTGCCCCCCCCCAGCGTATCCCACGTCCCTGAATTTGCTGGTAAACAAATACAATAATTCTGATGAATTTCATATTTTAAAATAAATAAAATACTAATTCTGGAAGAAGCAGTGATGAGAAAAGGTCTAATCTAGCTACATCCTTGCACAGTGAAAGCTCAGAGCAGATCACGGATGTTCTCAGTTTCTGACCAGGCATTTGGTACCACTTTGCTTCAGGGCGGTTGGTCAGAACTCTTGTAAGCTTTTCAGCTCCTGTTAGTTGATTTGACCTGTGATGAGGGTAAATACCTTCATGACATCCTACAGCTGACATTATTGCACAAGCTCTGGACCGGTCAAAACTGTTTCCTTGAATTGTGTTGAAGGACACTTGGCCACACAGTACGAAACCACCTCGGGAAGTTTCTCCATCTCTCTGCCACTTCCACGCGTCCTCTTACAGCCCTCAGGTTATTTGTTACAGTGCGGATGTCTTGCACTCGGTTTGCCCACTGAGATTTTTGCCATTCAGAACCAGCGAGAATGGAAAATTGAATGTTTGGGTTGTAATTTGTGTTATTTTTGAGTGATTGGGTTGTAGAGCATCACTTTCCGTAGAGAGGTGGAAAATTATTTATTTATTTAATTTATTTGACAGGGTAGAGGTGGTGTATATTGTCACTGTCTTCTTTTGGAAGCATATCAGTATCGGCAGCTGTCTGGACTCTGTTTAACCCGAAGAAGCCAAGAGTTATTACTTCCATTTTGCTCTTCTGTTTAGATGTAATAGCATAATTACACATTTCATTATGTAGTTGGTGGTGCAATTAGTTCTGAACTGACTGGTTCGACAGGTTCTGACTTTTTTCCATTTGATTAAATGTTGACACAATTTTTCATTATATTCAAATCATAATACAATATCTCCTCTTCTACATACAGGCATTAATGTGGTCTGGATTAACAGGTAAGAATATGTACTTCCATACAACCTCTTTCAGAAATAATTCATATAAAATTACAGCATAATTCTGTTATGGTAAACAATAACTTAAACTTAACACCTTAAACTCTTACTGTCTGTATGTGGGCCCACACTTTAGTCCACACTTTAGTTCCACTCCGTCACTGCATCATCCATATTAAATACTGAATAATTCACAGTAGATATTGAATAGTTCGTCCTAGATACAAAATAATTCATAGTAGATACTGAACACAGTAAATACTGAATGATTCATAGTAGACACGAATAACTAGTAGTGAATACTGAATATTTAACAGTAGATACTGAATAATTCACAATAGATACTTAATAATTCATAGTAGATACTGAATAACATGCCTTAAGCCTGAAGTAAAAGTTTAAGGGGTTCAGCCACAAATATCTGCACAGCAACAAAATCCATTTCTAGCCTTCTCACTGACTACAAATCAGTGAGTGTTTTTCACACCACACTGCAGAGTTTTACTGCACCAGCCAGGTGTGATGCTGGAGAAACAGTTCGTTTTCTGCTGAAACAGCCATACATTATTTAGGAGAGCGCTAAGAGGAACGCATAGAGACTGAATGCATGACATGCTACTCTGAACCACAGCCTGTAATGGCCCTCCAGTGGTTTCACTTCACAGATAAAATTTGCTGTGTTTACCCTATCTGGCTCTGATAACCTGCAATTTTCAAAAAAGCCTTGACCTTGGGCTCTCAGGCATTACCGCTTAAATCACTATCATTTAGCTCGGCTGGCTAGCGTTTTAGCACCGGATGGCACCGCCATGAATATTTGAAGTGCTGTGGTGACTGCAGGCAGGTAGGCAGAATGTTTTTTGGGGATTATTTGGGCCACTGGAGTTCATATACCAGGAGATGTTTGCCAGTTGAGGCTGCATGAGCGTTTGACATGCACAAGGGCAATGGACAGACATATCTATCACTGCGCCATGA